>NC_092874.1:266600243-266960243 GCF_028372415.1 Notamacropus eugenii
GAGGGCTTTGCCCATATTATCTCATTTAATCCTCACCTCATCCATAGAGTGGTGGGGAGGCATTCAGAATTCAGAATATCTTCTTCCAAAAGCAGGTCCCCAGTGTCTCCCACATAGGCGTCTTCATCTTAGGTGATATCTGGGAGTATATCAAAACTCCATTACATTATGAATTCCATCTTTTCCCACCAATATTCTGTGAGGGTTGTTAAGTGACTGTGAAAATTATAATTATAATAATAACATATTTATTTAAATGCACTTGTTTCTCCAGTTAGAGATGCTTCTTGGTTGATTGGTTCATCTTTAAGGCTTGCAAAGCTCTTTTACAGACGTTGGGGCAGTTAGGAGGTGTGGCATATTCAGAACCAGACTTGGAGTCAGGAAAACCTGAGTGCAAGTTCAGCCTCAAACACTTACTAGCTGTGTGACCCTAGACAAGTCACTTAACCCTATTTGTGTCAGTTTCCCCATCTGCAAAATGAGGAGATGGCAAACTACTCCAAGAAAACCCTAGTGAAGTCACAAAGAGTTGAACAACAACAATATGTTATCTCATTTGATTTTCACAACAGTTCTACAAGGTAGGTGTTGTTATTACTCCTGTTTTGCAGATGAGGAAATTGAAAATGAGGGTAGTTAAGACATTAACAAGGGTCACATATTTAAGTAAGTATCTGATACAGGATTTGAACTTGGGTCTTCATGACTCTAAATTCAACATTCTCTATACTATTCCACCTACCTGGCTCAAGAATCTTCTGAAACACAATAGTCTCCTGTGGTGACTTAAATATTTGCCTGGTAAAAATCATTAAAAATCTGCAATTACTTACAAACATTAATTATCCTTTGGGAGCCTTAAATGGAATGGATTAAACATATTTTACCAGTCTCCAAGAAGTGAAATGAGTCTCATGTAGGTCAATGGGAGCTCACTGCAACACAGAACAAGGAACTCTGGAGAACAGGAGCAAAAGTGCCTCCAGGGAAATGCATGATTGTAAGTGAAACTGGTTTAACCACATGAAGGAAGTGAGTAATAAGAGGTAGAAAACCTAAATGCTCCACTGGTATCTTTGTTAGGTCAGAAGAAAGTAAGGAAAGCCTCACGCATGCTGGGCAGATCCCCCATGTGAACTTATAGAAAAATGTGAACAAGAGTCAGACAAAGTTGGTAAGCATAAATAGGATGTGATTGAATCATTGGTGGGAAAACCTAAATCCCTAGTTTAAAAACATTTTGAGAAGGCAGCTATTGACTTCACCAGCCTACCAAAGGGGTTCATTAAAAAAAAAAAGTTTAAGAACACCTGAGCTATAGAAATAGGGAAATTTGGAAGAGGTGTATGTTTGGGGAGAAAGATAAAGACTTGTCTTTTGGAAAGAGCCTCATGCACCCCATTATTCATGCGGTCTCTCCTGGACCATCCCTTAGCTACTAGGGCTTCCCATATCCACTTATCTTGTAATTATTTTGTATCCATTTGTATATGCACATATTTCTCTCCCCTGATAGAAAATATGCCCCTTGAGGGCAGGGATTATCACACTTTTGGTGTTGTATTCTCAGCACTGGGCATGACGCCTTTCTGTCAGGCAATAACCATTTATTAAGCACCTACTACATGCCAAGCATTGTGATAAGTAGGGGCTTAAAAATGTTTGTTGATTGATTACTCTTTCCAGGATTCTCCTCCCCTTCCCTCCCCTCCCCTCTCCTCTCCTCACTGGCTTTAGTGAATTTAATTATCATCTTGATGCAGATGGTTCCCATCTTTATATTTTTTGCCCCAGTCTCTCTCCTGATTTCTAGACCTGAATCACCAACTGCCTATTGGACATTTCAAACTGGATGTCTCACAAACATATCAGACTGGACCTATCCTCAAGAGAACGCATTGCATTCCCAACTAAAGACCCTTCTTCCTTTTCCCAAGCTTCTCTATTTCTTTAGGATAACATTTCTTTGTTTTTCATTTTTTAGTATCATAGACTTCTTTGACAATTCAGGGAAGCCTTTGGTCCCCTACACTGAATAATATTTTTTAATGCAGATTGCAAACATATATATGAGATACAAAATATCATTATCAAATGTTAATAAATTGAATCCAAGGTCCCCAGGCTAAGAACTCCTGCTGTAGAAGTAGTACTATCTTGTGACTTTCCCAGATCTGAGAACTCAACATTATCTCCATCCTATTTTTTTTACCCTACATGTATAATTGGTTTCCAAATTTTCTCGTTTCTAGTTCCACAATATCTCTCTCATCTGATCCTTTCTCACTACTCACACAGCTATCACCTTAGTTAAGATCCTCATCACCTCTTATCTGAACCGTTGCAATAGTTTTCTGAAGTCCCCCCACTCCAGTCCATCTTTTGTATAGATACCACAGTCATTTTCCCTTTATATGCAAATCTGACCATATGGTCCTCTACTCAATAAACATCTTTTTCTTGTTGTTAGTCAGTTGCGCCTGACACTTCATGACCCATTTGGGCTTTTCTTGGCAAAGATACTGGAGTTGTTGCCATTTTGTCTCCAGTTCATTTCATAGATGAGGAAACTGAGTCAGAGAGAGTTAAATAACTTTCTTAGTGTCATACAGCTAGTTAGTGTCTGAGGCAGGTCATGAACCCAGATTTTCCTAACCCACGCCCACTGCTCTATCCACTGCACCACCTAGTTGCCCTCAATAAACTCTACTGATTCCTTATTGTCTACAAGATCAAATAAAAACTGATGTCTGACTTGAAAAGCTCTTCATACCCTGATCCCAGTTTCCTTTCCCTTCCTGCGATCTGTGGTTCAGTCAGACTAGCTTTCTTGTCATTTCTTATGCCCAGCACTCCTTCTTCCATTTCTGTATCTTTATATTGTCCATACCTCAACTTTAGGATGTACGCCTTCTTCTCCTCCAGCTCCTAGAATCTCTCACTTCTTTCATGACTCAGCTAGAATTTGACCTACACAGAGCTTTTTCTGACCCACCCCTTCATAGCTCAAACTAATTGCATTTATTTTGCTTATATTCTCAATATGGTTGTATGTGTGAATATATTGTCTCCTCCGGTAAAATATAAGCTCCTTGCAGGCAAGGACCAAGTCTTATCTTTGTATTCCCCAGTGTCTAGCATTGTGCCTGGCACAATATTTCTTATTTCATTGATATTATAGTTCCATTTGAGTTTTTGATGACTGGAATATCAATTTTTAAATTCCTTACCTCCAATATTTTATTGGAAGAGGTTTTTCTAGATAAAGAACTGACAGATATTTGATTAATAGGAAAAAAAGGAAAACAAAACAAAATACATGGGGATTTGGGAAATGGGAACATTTTTTTTCTGACAATCTAAAAAGCTAGAAATGGACTTAGAGGGATTTTGGAGATAAAATCTCAAGTGCCATTTCTGACTGTATCATTAATCATTGATTAGTAATTGCTTGAAAGTTTTATGACAAAGGGAGACAATTTATTACCTGTTATAAATTCTTTTAAAATCGAATTTCTACCGCTTCCCACGTAAATTTAGGTAAGTCACTTAACATCTCTGAACCTCAGGCTCTTCATCTATAAAATGAGGGAGTTGGCCACTAGATCTTCTCTAAGGTTTCTTTCTTCTAATTATAAATCTATGATTTTGTGATCCTATGAAACAATATAACTTTGGTACAGAGAGGGTGGGACTTGAAGTCTGGAAGACTAAGGCTTAAATGCAATCTCAACTGTTACATTACTTTGGGTAAGTCACTTGACCCCTCTTGGCCTCAGTTTCTTCATATGTAAAATGAGGATCATAATACCTGGAGTACTTACCCCAAAAGGCTTAAGTAAGGACTTAAAGGATGAAAACAAATTGAAAAATATATAAAGGCATTTTGTATGTGTGTGTATATACCTACATACAATATAAATTACATACACATACAAAATGCCTTTATATATTTTTCAGTTTAGCTATTTTTATTTTTGTCAATATTTCTATATATTATTTTTCCTATATATTTAATTTATATATTAAAATATTAAATATTATCACTATGTAGATATACTAAATATAAATGCAATATATTCATATATTTAATATATTTTGCATTATGTATTATTAATATATACACATAAAATGCCTTCACACACACATATATGTACATATACACATATACATATATATATGTATGTATGTGTAGGCATCAACATGCCTTCCTAGGAAGACAAACTGTCACATAATATTTTAATAAATAAAATAATCGCTAATTAAGTTTCATTTAGAATACTGTGTGATAACCTAAAATTACTCTTTTAATTTATAATGATAATTGGTAAACTTTATTTCCCTCCCTTTAGTGCATGTGATTTTTAAAAAGGAAAAAAACCCGACAACAACAACCCAACAGCTAGAGTTCTGTTACATCTCATGGCGTTTGTATTGCTGGAGACATTCCACTTTCCTCTCCTAATGAGGTGAATTAGTCAAGAGCTAAATGACCTCCGACCCCAGGATCAAGTGCCGGCTCTGTAGGGACAAGACTCAGTGTGGGATTATGGCCTGACAGGAGACAGCTGGAAAAAATACTTGACAATTCACACTTAAAGTAATCCTCCAAAATTGCCTGGCAGTTATGAGGAAGTAACAGTTTGGCTCCCTTGTGAAAAGACTAATAAAACAATATTTTAAGTAGAGTTTGGGGATGCTAGCTACAGTTTCGGAATTAAAGCTGAATTATCAAGTTCACTAAGCACTTGTCAATAGGGAATTCATTTTCATGAATGGCGGTAATCTACCAGACATGAGCTGGGCAATAGAAATCTCATTTAACCATTGAAATTATCCCTAGTTGGCTGACTTTCCTAATAGAACTTTAATGCAGTCATAAAACCATCTTAGTCAATGACTGCTCTGATGAATAGTTGTAAATGGTGGAATGAAATGGGCCTTTTCCTCCCAAATTATGACAAAGAATCCATAGGGAAACTCATTTACATGCTAACTTATATGTCACTAATGAATTGCTTTATCAAATATATATTTTGCCTAATAACAAATGATCACTTCTGATTGTGACTCAATGTGTATTTTACAGTCAAGAACAGATTTATTCCTCCCTAGCTTATTTCGCGTGGGATTTGGGGCAAGGCATTTCATCTTCCTCAGTCTCAGTCTCCTCATTTGTAAAATGGGGAGGTTAGATCATTAGATAACCTCTGATGTCCCTTCTAGCCCTGTTCTATGTTCCTATATTAATAGCATGAACTTCTCTGCATTTTGGCCTTTACTTATAAAACTATTTAAGAAAGGTTATTGCATTTGCTCTTTTTAGTACAAAGATTCATCTTTTAATGCATTTCTTTACTCTCTTCCACTATCTAACATAACAGCAATATTTATATAGAGTTCACAAATTTTAATTTTCATCTCATTTGATCTTCACAGCAACCCTGGGAGATAGGGCCTCTTATTATCCCTATTTTATAGATAAAGAAACCAAAGCAGGGATTAAGTGAGTTGCCTCGGGTCCCATAGCTCTTACGGGTCAGAACTGGATTTGAACTTAGATCTTCCTGACTTCAGGCTCAGCCTTTTGTCCACTGAGTCATATAGCTTCTCTTAATAGTACCTGGAAGTTGTGTTGTGGTCAGTCAGTCAATTTCAAACATGTCTGACTCTCTGTGACACCATTTGGGATTTTCTTGGCAAAGATGCTAGAGTGGTTTGTCATTTCCTTCTCCAGCTCATTTTATGGATGAGGAAATTGAGGCAAACAGGTGAAGTGACTTGGCCAGGGTCACACAGTAAATGTCTGAGGCCAGTTTGAACAATTTCATTCTTTTCACACACATGTATGTATATGTATATACATGTGTACATGAATGTATATACACATACACACATATGTAAGTATGTTTGTGTACAGATAGATGTGCATATATAGATCTATAGTGTATATATGTATGCATTTATACATATACGCACACATAGTATATACATACCATACAATATATGTATACATACATACACACTATATCCATATACATAGATACAATGTATGTATATATGCAGTCTACATTATATACACATACATACATATATACATACAGATATATGTTCATACATACACATGTATATTGCACACACATATATAATCATATCACTTTTTTCTTGGTAGAAAGAGAAGCTTTTCTTACTGTGCTTCCAAAAGTCAAAGAGTTATTTCCAGGTCCTATTTTCTGTTTATTCTCCACAGAGGCCCAATCTGCAAATGCTTTAATTATTTTATGTCTCTTCTGAACCATTAGCCTTTCGGATAGTTAATAGTCTCCAAATGGACTCACTGTGCCTACTCTAGCTTTATAGTTAAGACTGGGTTAATGCTGATTTACTGAGCTAGCAGCCTGAAAGCACTGATTCAAGTCTAGTTCATGCAACAACCAATATTTTTTTCTTTTGCCAATCTGGAGGAATATTTGATTCAATTAAATTCAATAAAGATTTATTAAGTGCCTGCTATATTGCAGGTGCTGTGCTAAATTCTGTGGATACAAATAAGAAAAAGACAGCCCCTGCCCTCAAAGAGTTTACAGTTTAATCCAGGAAGAGGACATTCAAAGGAAGCTGGAAAGTGGATGGGGAAGAGGAGAATATCAGTGGACATGGCATTCCATGGGGTTGAAACCAAGTAAAGTTGCAGATGGAGAATGGAGAGAGTTAGAAGTTCGAACCCTGACCCCTATATAAGAAGGATTTGGGAGGAGTCGAGTTTTCTACCCTCCAGCCATCTAATCAGAGGGGAGAGATGGCTGAGGGTCATGTGAAGGTGTTGAATCTGTAAGGCTCAGTTAGAAGTATAGTAATGAGATTCAAGAATATAAAGGACTGGGATGATGTGAACCCGCCCCTCCCATGCCATTTGTGTGGTGCCATTCCTCTGTCCTTGTTTCATCCAGGACCACACTCTGTTGTGGTAGCTGAATTACCCTTGAAAACTCATAGTGGTATTCTTTCTCTGCATATACTTGCATATATTTTGGTGTCCAAGTGAAGGATACATAAGAATTGGAGGCAAAAACCCTTCAGAAAAGAAACAAAAAGAAGTTTTAAAAATTTAGAGGGACTCACCAGGGCTTTCCCCCAAACCCCGCCAAATATCTTTAAAAATGACTGAACAAATTCTAGAGCAGCAGAACCCACAAAACAAATATCCAGCCCAAGAGAATGTGAAAGGTTGATAGGAAAGGTGTGTTGTACCTGACTAAGAGAGAAGCACAGTTCAGCACAGACTGTACCAGTGCAAACCTGGCTCTACCAAACCTGGAGCAAGCCTCAGGAGACTGAATCACTCTCAGCAGCAACAGTTTGCAGACATCTCAGACCACAGTTGCTAAAAACAAGTTAGAAGGTCAGCAGCAAAGGTCTGTTGAATCTGGGTGAAAGAGGAATGTAGTCCAGTGCAAGGTGGACAGCCGCAGCCCCAGCAAACCATGAACAGGCCTTGGGAAAGACTGATTCAGCAGTGGAAGGGCAGTGTCTGCTTCTGAATTCTCAGGCCACAGACAGGAAGGCAATTGAACAACTGGTAGGTGATTCTTGGTTTTAATCCTAGCTCCGTTGACCTCTGGAATATCATATTCCAAACCCTGAGATCCCTTAATGTAGAAGCTGCTAGATCTTGTGTTATCCTGATTGTATTTCCACAGTACTCATCTTTCTGACTTCTTGCAATATTTTCTCCTTGACCTGGCAGTTCTGGAATTTTCCTTTTGGGATCTCTTCCAGGAGGCTATCAGAGGATTCTGTCAATTTACCTTCTGGTTCTAGAATATCAGGGCAGTTTTCCTTGATAATTTCTTGCAAGATGGTGTCTAGGCTCTTTTTTTGATCATGGCTTTCAGGTAGTCCAATAATTTTTAAAATTATTTATTTTCTGGGTTAGCTGTTTTTCCAGTGAGATATTTCACCTTGCTATTTTTTTCATTCATTTTCTTTTGTTTTATAATTTCTTGATTTTTCATAAAGTCATTAGCTTCCATCTGCTCCACTCTAATCTTTAAGCAATTGTTTTTTTCAGTGAGCTTTTGGACCTTCTTTTGCATCTGGTCAGTTCTGCTTTTTAGGGCTTTCTTCTCCTCATTGGCTTTTTGGATCTCTTTTGCCATTTGGGCTAGTCCATTTTTTAAAGTGTTATTTTCTTCAATATTTTTTGGGGTCTCCTTTAGCAAGAAATTGACTCATTTTTTAAAATTTTTTTAAATTAATTTTTAACATTTATTTTCACACAATTTTGGGTTACAAATTTTCTCCCCTTTTATCCCCTCACCCCCCAAACCCGAGCTTTCTAATTGCCCCTGTGACCTATCTGCTCTCTCCTCTATCCTCCCTCCCTGCCCTTGTCTCCGTCTTCTCTTTTGTCCTGTAGGACCAGATAGCTTTCTTGACCCCTTAACCTGTATTTCTTGTTACCCAGTGGTAAGAACATTACATTTGGTCCTAACACTTTGAGTTCTAACCTCCTTAGCTCCCTCCCTATCCACCCCTTCCCCTTGAAAGACAGGCAATTCAATATAGGACATATTTGTTTAGTTTTGCAAATGATTTCCATACTAGTTGTGTTGTATAGGACTAATTATATTTCCCTCCATCCTGTCCTGTCCCCCTTTACTTCTATTTTCTTATGGTCCTTTCCCTCCCCATGAGTGTCGACCTCGTATTGCATTCTCCTCCCCATGCCCTCCCCTCCATCCTGCCCCCCACCCTGCTTGTGCCCCTGTCCCCCACTCTCCTGTATTATGAGATAGGTTTTCCTATCAAAATGAGTGTGCATTATATTCTTTCTTTTAGTGGAATGTGATGAGAGTAGACCTCATGTTTTTCTCTTGCCTCCCCTCTTTATCCCACCACTAATAAGTCTTTTGCTTGCCTCTTTTATGAGAGATAATTTGCCCCATATAACTTCTCCCTTTCTCCTCCCAATATTTCTCTCTCACTGCTTGATTTCATTTTTTTTTTTAATATATGATCCGATCCTCTTCAATTCACTCTGTGCACTCTGTCTCTATGTATGTGTGCGTGTGTGCGTGTGTGCGTGTACTCCCACCCAGTGCCCAGATACTGAAATGTTTCAAGAGTTATAAATATTGTCTTTCCATGTAGGAATGTAAACAGTTCAACTTTAGTAAGTCCCCTATGATTTCTCTTTGCTGTTCGCCTTTTCATGGTTCTCTTCATTCTTGTGTTAGAAAGTCAAATTTTCTTTCCAGCTATGGTCTTTTCATCAGGAAAATTTGAAAGTCTTCTATTTCATTGAAAGACCATTTTTTTCTCCTGAAGTATTATACTCAGTTTTGCTGGGTAGGTGATTCTTGGCTTCAGTCCTAGTTCCTTTGACTTCTGGAATATCCTATTCCATTCCCTTCTATCCCTCAATGTAGAGGGTGCCAGATCTTGTGCTATTCTGATTGTATTTCCACAATACTTGAATTGTTTCTTTCTAGCTGCTTGCAATATTTTCTCTTTCACCTGGGAATTCTGGAATTTGGCCACAATGCTCCTAGGAGTTTCTCTTTTTGGATCTCTTTCATGCGGTGTTCTGTGGATTCCTTGAATATTTATTTTGCCTTCTGGTTCTAGAATCTCAGGGCAGTTTTCCTTGATAATTTCTTGGAAGATGATGTCTAGGCTCTTCTTTTGATCGTGGTTTTCAGGTAGTCCCAGAATTTTTACATTGTCTCTCCTGATTCTATTTTCTAGGTCAGTTGTTTTTCCAATAAGATATTTCACATTATCTTCCATTTTTCGAATCTGCGTGGTATGTTCTGAGATATCTGTCTTTCTCGAAAAGTCCTTAGCGTCCATCTGTACCATTCCAGTTTTGAAAGATCTATTTTCTTCAGTGAGCTTTTGAATCTCCTTTTCCATTTGGTTAATTCTGCTTTTGAAAGCATTCTTCTCCTCATTGGCCCCTTGCACCTCCCTTGCCAGCTGAGTTAGGCTAGTTCTCAAGGTGCCAATTTCTTCAAGATTTTTTTGGTTCTCCTTTAGCAGGGAGCTGATCTGCTTTTCATGCTTCTCCCTCATCCCTCTCATTTCCCTTCCCAGTCTTTCCTCCACCTCTCTAACTTGATTTTCAAAATTTCTCTTGAGCTCTTCCATGGCCCAAGCCCATTAGGTGGGCTGGGACACAGAATCCTTGATTTCTGTGTCTTTGCCTGATGGCAAGCATTGTTCCTCCCCATCAGAAAGGAAGGGAGGAAGTGTCTTTTCTCCGGTAAAATACCCTTCAATAGTTTTATTTCTTTTCCCTTTTCTTGGCATTTTCTCCAACCAGTGGCCTGACCTCTGAATGTTCTCCTCACACTCACCTCGCCTCCTGGTCCTCCCAGCCAGCGTTTGGGGACTGAGATTCAAATGCTGCTTCCCGCCTTAGGATTTTTGGCGGGGGCAGGGCTGCTATTCAGTGTGAGAATTAAGTTCAGGTGGTCAGGGGCAGGGCCGCCTCTCAGGCATAGTTCCCTCTGGGGGTTTATGCACAGGCCTTCCACAATGGATCCAGGCTCCTGCCCATTTGGGGAGCCCCCGTCCGCAGCCGCCTCTCAGCCCCCACCTCCCGGGGGGGCCCGAGCCTTGGGGGCACCCCACTCCCCTCTCAACCCGCCAAAGAGACTCTCTCACCCACCCCCGTCAGTCACCTGTTGGTGGGGGGGCCCGTGCCGCCGCTGAAGATCCCGCCTCTGGAGCCCTCTCAGATCTGTGCCTCTCGGAGCCGTGGCCGCCGCTGCCGCAGGTCCGGGCTGGGCTCCGCGTCTGCAGCACGACGGACCTTTTGCGAGAGGTTTGCAGGTCCCTCTGTGGGTGGGGGGACCCACGTGGCCGCTGGAGATCCCGTCCCCGTAGCCCTCTCGGATCTCCTCCCCTCAGTGTCCCGGCCGGGGCAGGGCCGCACTCCGCTCCCTGTCCTGGCGCCCAGTCCGCGGCGCGAAGGACCCCCCGCGAGAGGTCCGCAGGTCTCTCTGGAGCAGGAATCTCCCTCGCTCCAATACTCCGTGGTCTCTGGGTGCAGAATTCGCCCTGGCTTGGTCCCCTCTAGCCGTTCTGTGGTTTGTGTGTTCGGAGCTATGTGTATGTGCGTCTTTCTACCTCGCCATCTTGGCTCCGCCCTCAATTGACTCATTTTTCATGATTTTATTGCATCACTTTTGTTTCTCTTCCCTCTTACTTGATTTTCAAAATCCTTTTTGAGCTCTTCCATGGCCTGAGACCAATTCATATTTTTCTTGGAGGCTTTGGATGCAAGGGCTTTGGCTTTGTTTTCTTCTGTTTATGTACTTTGGTCTTCCTTGTCTCCAAAGTAAGATTCTATAGTCTCATTATTTTTATGGTTTTTGTTCATTTTTCCAGCTATTTACCTGACTTTTGAGCACTTTGTCATGGTAGTTCTCTACTTCTAGAGGGGATAGAGGTTGGGTCTGGAACACTCTACTTTCTCACACAGGTTCCGCAGGTTTTTTCCACGACCTTCCAATTTGTCCTCAGTGTTTTGGGGCTATGAAGTCTAGAAACCACCACAGGTAGTCGAGATTCAGTCCCCGTAGGGCCTGCTCAAGTATTCTCTGTGCTGACGTGGCCCATACTGGCCTACACTTTTCTCCCAGCATGGTGTGATAGATATTTCCCAGCGATCTTCCAGGTTGTCTTGGGCTGGAGATTTATTTCACTCTGTCATTCTGTGAGTTCTGCTGCTCTAGAATTTGTTTAGAGTCATTTCTTTTACAGGTATTTAGCTGGGTTTGGGAGGAGAGCACTAGTAAGTCCTTACTGTTACTCTGCCATCTTGGCTCCACTACCTTAACAATCGGTTAGAAGGAGTTTACAGGGTTCCCTTTGGTAAACAACTTTAAAAGACTTAAGAGCTCTGATCAATGCAATAGCATATGCATTAATAATTAATCACCTATACTGTATGCCTCTCAAGTAGGTACACAACTCATTAGCAGGTAGGATTCAAAGAGCAATTACTAAGTTTAATGCTACTCCTGGAGATGCCAAAGATTTATGGAAGTTAAAGTAAATTGATTTTTTTTTTTACTTCTACCATTGTAGACTAGCTTTCTATTTTAATAATGAAATAAAGACCCACCTTTGCTTGTTTTGTTAATGACTCCCCCCCTTTTATGTGACAGAAAATGCAGTCCTGGTTACAACCCTTCACACCAAATATTCCCAGAGGTCCTTTTTTTGTGTGTGTGTTCATTCTGTGTTGCCGAAGAAGACCCTGCCATAGTGACATGATGACATGACTAGCACTTGACTTTGTTTTGAGTGAGGGAGGGCTGTGAAAGGTCACCAGCCTCACTTCTCCTCCAGAGCCATCTGAATCCAGTGACCAGATATTCATCAGGATGACTGGAGATGACCCAGTATGATTTATTATAATAAGGAACACACTCTAGTAAACCTTATTTAACTAAGTATGCAAGATTCTCTGCCAGAAGGAAAAAGTACATTGCTACATTTCTTCTCCGGGACACAAATAGGTCATTACCATTACAATGAATTCAGTTCCATTTAATATTCTTTTCCTTTACATAATTGCAGTCTCTGTGCAAAACATTTTGCTGGTGCTGCTTATTTTACTCTGAATCAGTTCATACAAATTTTCCTCCCACCTCCCCACACCACTTCTCTGATTTCATTGGTCTAAGGTGCTTTCCACAGAAATTTCTCACATGCAATAATATTTCATATATTCAATTTGTTTATTGATGGATGTCTATTTAGATTCCTGTTTGTTGCTAACTTTTAAAAAAAATGAAAACTTTAGTGAAATAATAATAGCTAACATTTATTTTGCACTTACTATGAGCTAGGCACTGTTAAGCACTTTACAATCATTATTGTCTCATTTGATTGCCCACAGTAACCCTGGTAAGTGGGTTCTGTTTTTATCATCCCGATTTTATAGATAAGGAAACCGGGGAAAAAAGGGGTGAAGTGACCCATCCAAGGTCACACAGCTAATAAGCATCTGAATCTGGATTTGAACTCAGGTCTTTCTGAGTCTAGGCTTAGTGTTCTACCACTGCATGACCTAACTGCCCCAGCATACATACCTTTGATTCTATCTTTGACCACCTTGGGTATATATGGGTATATATGTTTAGAAGTTGAGTCTGTATGTCAAAGCATATGAATAGGTTAGTTAATTTTCTCTCTGTTCCTTCATTCTACAAAGACCTACTAATTAGTTGGAAAAGAGAAGTTCTTCATTATTTCATTCTATTATTTATTAAGTGATCACCGTGTTCCTAGGCATGTACCAGATACAACAGTGGAGGAAAACAAAAACCTGATATGGAGGCATGATCTAATTAGTAATCATAACTTCAGTAATCTGGACATGTACTTATAATCTCTACTGAAAACATAACTGTTGATAATATTTGTACTTGTCTTAATGAAAAGTCAATTTATTAAAAGGTGGAGGAGCAAGTTAGAGAACTGCTCTTATGAATACAATTCTCACCAACAAGGAGTAATGAGTTGTTGAAACAGAAATGAAGTGAATCTGGGGGTTGGGGTGGGTGGGAAGGTGTGAAGTCATCACTCTATGTTAGAACTGGTGATAGAGAAGGAGAGGAAAACTGATTATAAAACTAATGTGTATTCCAGATTTGCACAGAGCATATTCCAAAGAGCTCAGAGAAAACAATGATATGAGTCTACAATCAAAGAGACTTCAAGGAAATTCAGTCAAAAAGGTCTGGTAAAAACTGAAAAATGATTTTTAATTAAAAGTTTTACATTTCAAATCACTTGCATTTCCAAATATCTCCTCTCTCTTATTCAGTGAACCATCTCTTATAACAAAACATACATACCCACACACATATAATAGCAAATCAACAAAACCAACCATCACATCTTCTGTGTCTCACAGTAAATTCATTAATAATGAAATTTTGAAATTCAAATGGAAATATTTCTGATGAGAAAGAAAGGGGCAGATATCTAAAGAGATGTATATGGAACTTATCAACCAACATCAACATTTTGAAGTCATTTATAAAATATACAAAAGTGCATAAATAAAACCAATGGTGTGGTATTATAATTCAGTTTTATTCAGCACATATTATTTGCCTACTCTAAGCCAAGTCATGTGCTAGGCTTGAAGGCACCTAGCACAATGCCAGAAATTAAACAATTTCTGCCCTCAAAGAGCTTATGTTCTATTTTACAAACCATACCAGGAACAGGAAAACTAAGAATGAGATGAAATTGGTTACAAATGCTTTGGAAGACATAAAGGAATTTTTCAAAATACTTTTGGGCAAGAAGTGGATAGGGCAAGGATAAAAGAAGTTGAGGAAAGGCAACTTTCTTAGTTAAAGAGAAAAAGTCGTTGACTAGGAGTGATAAAATAAAAATGATTTGCAGTGAATTGAAACATAAGATAAGTGAAGAGATTGTGAGAAGACCTCTAGCTGTACTCAGTGAGTTCAAATCACCAGGTCTGGATGAATTACTGACATTCCAGAGTAAAGCAGGACCTGTCAGATATGACTACTGAGCCTTTTTGAAAGATTGTGGAGAACAGAAGAGGTGCTATGGGCTTAGGAAGAAGCAAATACATCACTTTTCACAGAAGGGAAGAGGGTGTAATCTATAAATGACAGGACTGTGAGCTTTGTGAAAAATAAATTCTAGATTGCATTATTAAATCGGTTGTCTGTGAACATTCTGAAAATAAAGTGGTGGTTACTAAGCTCTAGCCTAGTTAATCAGAAACAGGTCTTGCTAGTTCAATGTCACTTCCATTTTTGGTAAGGCCATTATACTGGTAAACTAGGGGAATGCTTCAAACATGGGGCAACTAGATTTCAGTGAAGTATCTGACCAAGTTGTTTATATTTGTGGACAAGTTATAAGGATAAAGATTAGATAATGTTATAGTTAAATGAATTCAGAAGTTTAAATTGCTGGATGTGGAATATTCATTAATGGTTCAACCTTTCTTATGTCTACCCCCTTGGGTAGTCTGGTGAAACTTACAGATGCCTCCTCCCCTGATGGCACTGGCTTTCCTGGTACTGCTTCCTCTCTTTTAACTTCCTTTGCACCAGCTTCCCTAGAATCTTCCCTGGAGTAACTTTCTCCCCTCTAGGAAACCTGATTGGCCCTAGTCAATGATTCAGGTTCCTGGCCTATGCTAAATAAAAAGTCCAAACCATGTGGGATCTGGGGCTCTTGGACCTGGAGGGTACCTAAGACCACTAGCATCATCAGATGCCATAGACCTGTTGATCAGGCACGTTTCTGTGAGGAAGGACAGGAAACTGAATCTACCAAAGGTGAAGATAAGTTCTGCTGGTTTTTTGCTGTGTTTAGGCAAAATATACCTTCTTTGTTAACTGTTCAATGACTCATGAGTACCTCATTACATCCTCAAATTGAGCCTGAACCAAGAAGGTACTAGTGTTAAGGCCAGGTCCTCAACAGATTGCTCCTCAAAATGTCTTTAAATGGATAAATTATATATGATTCTGAAGGAAACAGAAAGTGGGGGAAGGGTAAAAGTGGCAGAACAGAAGGTAAGATTCATGCTGGGGAGGACAAGATTTTCTGGTAGGGGGAGTTTGCTCATTGGCAGTTCCCTACACTGATAAATTCATGGAACTGCATATGAGTTGGATGACTGGATGGGATATGGTCCAAAGGACAGAAGTAAGATCAAGTGGAAATTTCAGGGAAAGTCAGATTTTGGCTCAGTGAAAGGATTAAAAAACCTTTTTAAACAATTAGAACTATTCCAAAGTAATTTGAAGTTAGACTGTCATGGGAGATAGTTCCCATCACTGGAGGGCTTCAGGTAGATCTAGTTAGTAAGACTGCAAAGGAAATTCCTACTGAGGCATGGGTTGGCATAAGTAATCTTTGTTGTTCAATCATTTCAGTGGCATCCAATTCTCTGTGACCCCATT
The DNA here is from genome assembly GCF_028372415.1 of Notamacropus eugenii. Taxonomy (NCBI): domain Eukaryota; kingdom Metazoa; phylum Chordata; class Mammalia; order Diprotodontia; family Macropodidae; genus Notamacropus; species Notamacropus eugenii. The sequence continues at coordinate 266,616,227 of NC_092874.1, forward strand.
TGGCATTTTCTTGGCAAAGATACTGGATTGGTTTACTGTTTCCTTTTCCCTCTCATTTTACATATGAGGAAACTGAGAGATTTGCCCAGGGTCACACAGCTATTGTGTGCCTGAATCCAGATTTGACCTCAGAAGGATGAATCTTACTGGCTTCAGGCTTGGCACTCTATCCGTGGTGCCACCTAACTGCCCTAAGCAATCTCTAAGGTCCCTTCAAACTCCGAGATTCTGAGATTTTTATGACTAATTGATGCTATGTATTTCATGACCAGCAAGATAATTAGTTCATTTATATAAAAGCCTTTTCTGTTGAGTATGATTTGTGATAGTGTCTTCACATTATAATTTAAACTCCTTGGGAGCAAGGACTGTCTTTTGTCTTTCTTTGTATCTTCAGAATTTAGCCCAATGCCTGGAGCTTAATAAATACTTGTAGACTGAATTTGACTGATAGATTCTCTGTAATGGCTAAGAATGAAATGCCTTGAAATCTATTAAAGATATACCAAGTGACCAACAGTCACTGAATCAAACTCTTGGGTCATGTACCTATACACCTGGGTCTCCTTTTCCTGCCTGAATGAATCAGCTCAGTTTATGGAGAATAGACATAGTGGGTTATTTTTGTAGAACCATTCTTACCTAGCAAAAATTCATTAGTGTATGAACAGACACTCTGAGAGATGAATTTTTAGGATTTTATTAGTTCTATGGAAAAGCCAGAGTTTCATGATGTTTAATATTTACATGTAAACAAGAAACAGTAGTATAGTACAATGGAAAGAATTTTCAACTGGACGCAGAGGACCTGAGTTCAAATTCTGATTCTGTTATTTGGAGAACCACTTAACTTCTGTTGAATTAAATTTCCTCATTTACAAAGTGTGATGATTGGCTGGTGGCCCTTACCAGCTTGAAATCTATAATCTGATGAATAATTATTTCTCCCTTAATTTTACAAGACACTTGCCTCATGAAATGAGGTTGTGGGAGTAATTTTTCAAATGTTATTAATAGATAAAATGTAACCAAGAGGTAATTGCTTCCTAACTCTGGCTACATATCTACATATCTAGATTAGCCACATATCTTGGCTTATTGATTTTTCAGTCTAACTCATTTTTTTGCTGTTGGCAACTTTTTTACATGTATCTGTTTTCTCTTTTGCAAAGACTTAGTAATTTATTTTTCATCACTTAAGGTCTCTTTGTACTTGTTTACTAAAGCATTTTTTCCCCAGTGCATCTCTATACCAGGTTCCTCTAGAAGACAGAATCATGAGAAAATAAATTTTTTTGGGAAAAAAATCCCCTTTTTCCTGATCAAAATTATTAGCTCGACTTTTCTCCCCTTTTTGCCCATATGAGGTCAAAACACCAATAATCTTATAGTCATATTGGCTTTAGCAGTAGTTAAAAGCAGGAAAGTTCCAACATGGAAATATTGGATATAATTTATATCCTTTGGGAAACACCTTGGAAACTGTACATGAAAATGGTCACAAGTTAAGCCTGAAACCCTCAAAATCATAATATGACAACTCTGTGTCATCTATGAGGTCATTGGAATAATGTGCAATTATTCCATTAGGGAAAAAATAATTATGATGTGAACTATATATTAAAGATTGACACAGCCAACAGGGTTTTTAAGGTACAATTGACTCTAACCTCAGCTAGAAAGATAGCACTTGATTCCTCACTTTTCCATAAGAGGAAAAAAATCTGTATTCTTTAGGACCCTGGAGCATGTCAAAAGTTCTTAGTTATGATCTTTTATGGAGGGCTTTCGAACCATTTACCAAGTTTCCATTTCTACTACAAGGTGAGTCTCAGTATCTTCAATAACTCCTTTTTTCCTGGAAAATATGAGCAGAGGTATAGTGAAATCTAAAATTCAATTCCAGAAATCTTTCCTCAGTACCTAATACGTGCCAAAAACTCTTCTAGGCATTGGGAATGCAATGACAAAAACAAGCAGCTCTTCCCTCAAAGAGCTAAGAGGTGCAATCGCATGCACATCAGTGATATGGAATTTAATTACAATGACTGATAATATCACTTATTACTCTAAAGCATGGTGTTAGGTACACTCAATATAAAGATAAAATAATTCCTATCCTTGAGTGTATAGCCTACTCTGAGGAAATAAGATACAAAGAGAAGGTTTTTTTTTTTAAATTGCAAATTAATAAAAATCATTTCAGCAGGATAGAGACTATGCTTTAATAACCAGATGGATCAAGAAGACCTTGTAAAGGAGGTGGTGATCCTCACATGGTGCTTTTAATGCTTTCTAATTTTATGGGTATGTTGGTGAATAGAAGTTAATGTGCATGATTTGAAATGGGGCTTCAGTAAGACATGTGTCCAGATTTATAGAACTCTGAGAAGACTCAGTTGCAACCTGGAGAGATATTAGCTATCCTCCCTATACAAGGTACTGATAACCCATTTCATCTGTCTTCCGTCTGATAGGTTAACACAGAGATGGGGTAATCATTCAAAATCTGAAGTCAACATGAGAAGAACCAGTGACTTAGTATGGGATAATTGATTTGAAAACTTCAAGGGGGAGGTTTCTAACTTTTTTTTTTTACATCCCTTACCTTTCTCAGACATTTGTTGAAATAGTTCAAATGTCATTTCTGCTATTGGTCAAAATCGAGAGCACCCCATTTATTCCCAACTCTGTTTTATTCATTTTTCACTCAATATTTCAGTCATTTGTTATATCTATTAGATAACAAAAGATTAGACAAATTTTGGCCCTAAATAATAATTCCTGACCTTCATATAGTGCTTTCCTGTTTCCCAACAGTTCTTACACAATTAATTCATTTGATCTTTTTCTTTTAGATTTTTTCTCAAAGAACTGGGAAAAAAGATAAAGAAAAACAGAAGTCTTCTAACAAATATGAATAGTTATCAACGTGAACTTTCAAACTGGTCATATCCAAATTCATATGGCGTGTTCTGAATCCTGAATCTATCACTTCTCTATTAAGAGATGGTTCATTTATTTTATCAGGGCTTCCCTGGAATTGGGACTGGTCATTGCAAGGACGATTTATTTTTACAGCGTTTTTACTATTGCTAAACATGGTGGTGTATGTGTTTTGTCCTTGCTACCAGGGAGGCTGAGACTGGTAGATTGCTTGAGTTAAAAATATCTGTGGGCTACAGCTCATTCTCACTAAGTCCAGATTCAATACAGCAAGTCCCTGGGAACAGAGGGTCACCAGGTTGCCTAAGAAAGAGTCAGCTGTTCCAGGTTGGACATGGAGCATTCCATGCTAATCACCAGTGAGGTCCACTGTGAGCAGCTGCTGCCCTTCTAGTCTGGGCAAGATAGGGAGATGCAATCTCAAAAAATAAATGAAAAACCCAGAAAAAGTTATTGCAATTTACTCATTTCCCTCTGTATTTATCCATACGGGTCTTCCCAAGTTTCTCTGAATTATGCCTTTTGTTATTTCTCTTGGCACAGTAACATTCCAGTATATTCATATGAGGCAATTTATTCAGCCACTCCCCAATTGGTGAGTTCCCCCTTAGTTTTAACTCATTTGCTCTTTACAATACTCTGGTATATAAGTAGGATAAATACAGTAATTATCTACATTTTTTTAAAACTAGATCAGTGATTTCATTGACAAGAAGATTCTCAAGGAGTGTCTTCCTCCCCCCAACAGAAACAACAAATATATGCCATTTTTGTTTCTTTCCAAATTATATCCTCAGAAAGCTGCTGGTGGGGATGGAAGAAGGAGAGTGGAAAATGGTACTGAAAGGTGAAATAACCTACCCTGATCAGAGAGGAGTATGCGTCTGAAGTAAAACATGAATCCAGGTTTTCCTGATTCTAAGCCTCGTTCTATCCAGTATCCCAAACTACCACTATATCACATTTTTCTAGATGAAGAAACCAAGTCTTAGGGAGGTTAAGTGATTTACTCAAGATTACTTGGCAAGAAATAATTGGAACTGGGACTAAAAATAATAATTCACTTTTGTTCAGCACTTTATAGTTTATGAAGAACTATCCTAAGGCCCCAGAGATGTTAAGTGATTTGCCCAAGGTCACAGAGATAGTACATGTATCAGAATCAGAACTTGATTCTAGGTCCTCTGATTTCTTTTCTAGGGTTCTCTGTGTTTCATTGAACCTGCAAAGATCTGCATTTTGTCTTTCCCTGTTTTTCTGTTGATAGGTGTAAGGGATTGTCCTTTGACCATAGTATGAGTTCCACTCAACTTTTGATTCCTGAATGTCTTTCTTGCTGCTAACTGTGTCTCAGGTTAGCAATTGTATCAATAATCTTTGTAACTCTCCCAGTACCTGGACTAACTGAGACACCTTCCAATCCTGAGTGTCTGATTTATTTGTAGTGTGTGGGTACTAATTATTTTTTGTTGCCCCTGCTACTACTATCTTCTACATGGCTAATTCTAAACTAAATATACAGGCTTAAAGTCCAAATGGTAATCACTATGTCAGGCTGTGTCTGAAATGGAAACCAAACATTTAGGAGGAAGGAGAAATGGCCAACTAGAGTAACTGGTAGATAAAAAGTTGCTAAGGTAAACCTGAAGAGGAGGAAGAAGGAGGCAGGTCATTTAGAAAGGACGTGTGATGACTCACGTTGGAAAATTCATCTTGAGTATGGAAATTATTAGTATTAAAGGTATCCTTAAAGGCATCCTGCAGTTGGTTAGAGAGTAGTATAATGAAAAAAGGCAGCAGCTTCATCCCTATAAAGACATTTGCTTTTTTATTTTTCATTTTTTTCAAATTAATTGATTTGTTTTTTTGTTTACTACACTCATTTCCATAAGTTTTAGATTTTCTTCCCCTCTCTCACTTCTCCCTCCCTGAGATGCCATGCAATGTTATATGATTCTACACATACATTCTTAACCACATTTTCACATTAGTCATGTTGTATGGAAGAATTAAAATGAATGGGAGAAACCATGAGAAAAAACAAACCAAACCAAAACACAACTCAAGAGAAAATATTCTCCTTCATTCTGCACTCCGTTTCTATAGTTCTTTCTCTGGATGTGGATGGCATTTTGCCTCGAGTCCTTTGCGAATGTTTTAGGTTCTTGCATTGCTGCAAAGTGCTAAGTCTATTAGAAACAGTCCTTGTGCACTGTGGGTGTTACTATGTACAGTGTTCTCTTGGTTTTGCTCATTTCACTCAGCATCAGTTCATATAAGTCCTTCCAGGCTTCTCTGAAGTCCTTCTCTTCATCATTTCTTATAGCACAATAGTATTTCATTACATTCATGTACTGCAATATATTCAACTGTTCCCAATTGATAAGACATTTGGTTTTCCTGGTCCCCCACCAACCTCTCTGTTCTGGCCAGCTGTTTCACCAGTATATTGTTGTGGCTACTAAGAAGAAAACTCCAATGTCCTGTTGAGTAGATGGTGAGTCAGTTTCTGCATGTGGAGGGTAATATCACCCAGTCAGCTATTTCCTGCTTATATCCATCTCTCTATCTATCTATCTATGTGTGTGTGTAGTTACAGTGGAGATTAACCTATTGATTTTATAGACAGAGAGAATCAAATCAAAAACTGTAACCTTAATAATTATACCTCACATTTCAAAGATGTCTGATTTCATTGATGTGACCAGACTATGATATATATCTCTATGATAAATATAAACCTTGTGATAGATTATATATATATATATATATACATACATATATATATATATATATATATATATATATATATATATATATATATATATATATATATATATATATATATATATATATAGCACTTTTAGGTTCATAAATCATTCTATAGACAACTTATTTGATCCCTACAATAATCTTGTGAAATAGATAGTACAAGTAATATTATTCCCATTTTGCAGGTGAAGAAACTGAAACTTAGAAAGGGAAAGTGATTTTGCTCCAATCATTCTAGCTTATTTGTTCTTCTCTGTGTATAATATCATGTTTTCAATTTTTGTACCTTTTCATAGGTCATCTACAATGCCTGGAATATACTCCTTGCTCACCTCTGCTTTGTTGAATTCTCAGCTCTCTTCAGAGTTTTATTTAAGCATGTGAAGCATCTCTCAATCATTGTGATAGTACTTTGTGTATCAGATTGTCTTTTGTATATTTCTCCACTCTCAGTGAAGTTGCTTCCATTTCCATTGGCCATGACCACTCTGGTGGACACTGTTATTATTCGTGGTGGACGTTATTCCTGCTGCCCCCATTTGGATCCAATCATGGATGGGAACTCTTAGGGAATTTCTTCATTTTCTGAACTCATGAGGTCATCTGGACACTTTTATCTCTCTTTTTTTTGGTAATTTTAAAATTTTAAACTTAATACAGAATCAGTCAGAGCAGACCGTAAGAGAGGATTCAATAGAAAACAGCAGATTTCCATTTCAAGAAAACCTATATAATAAATACTACACATTGTTTTCTAAGCTGCCCAGCTTTTCTTTGCTTCCTTTGCTCTATGCTATACACTTTTTACTTTATTTTCCCCCTCCCCCACCACCTAAAGAAGGCTACAATTAAGCGTGAATATATGTGTGTGTGTGTACACATATATACTCATGCAAACACACACATATATATATATATATATATATATACAGACATATATACGTATATGCATACATATACACATACATACACACATATTGGTCTGATCAGCCACAATCGGACACACTGAAATTTCACTTTATCATGGTGATGTCATTTTGATCCTCTTTGAAGATGAAGGACAACAACCAACCAACCAACCAACCAACATACGCACATACATACTATGCTTATTTCCTCCTATTATCTCTTTCTCTGAAGGTGGATAGCCTCTTTCTCACAACAATATTCTAAACATCACATCATATCTGGGAGATTGATTATCTATGAAAGTTCCCCCCCCTTAATTTTCTACATTTCTTCTATTCTTGGCTACACAGGTTTTATTTATACAAGAAAATTTTAATTTAAAATAATTGAAATTATCCTTTTTACACTTCAACCATGCTCTCATCTTATAATATAGTTTAAGGTCTGATACTGCCGAATCTACTTCCTTTACATCTTTTTTCTCTAGTTTCTTTGAAGTTCCTGACCTTTTGTTCTTCCAAATGAACTTTGTTATTATTGCTTTCTAACTCAGTGGATATGAGTTTATTTATATAAAAAATGTTTTATGTTTATGTTCATATAGTTCCTGTGTCTGTTTTGGCAGGTATACATTCAGGTGTTTTATACTGTCTAGATATTTTAAACGGTCTAAAACAATATTGAATAATATTGCTGACAGTATAATTTCTCTGTTTTTCACTTTTGATTAAATCTATTTTAACTTTGTCTGAGATCATGATTACTATCTCTACTTTTTTATGTATTAAATTTTACTCCTGCCCTTTATTTTGTCTTTGCGTGTATTTCTCAATTTTTTAATGTTTCCTGAAAGCAACATATCGTTGAATTCAAATTTTTAATCTACTATCCATTTCTATTTTATGGGTAAATTTGTCCCATTCACATTCTAAGCTTCAATTCCTTGTTGTGTGTTTTCCTCCTTCCTATTTTTCCTCATTCTCTTTCTTGCCCTATTTACCCAACAAAGGATGAACACAACAACCCTATCCCTCCTCACTTCTCTGCTTTGCTTCTACCGCCTACCTTGCTCTCCTATTCCTTAACCTACCCACCCCTCTAAAAGCCCCTCCTTTATCCTCTCCCTCACACCCTATACCTTTGCCATCTTATTTCCTTCTGAATAAAGGAAACTTTTATATCCTTCTACAGCTATGTGTTGTCCTCTCTTAAACCAATTCCCAACGAGGGTAAGGTTCCAGAACTACTCACCCTCCATCACTAGCTTCTTGCTTATCATTTTTTCCCTGATACTTTCATCTTTGAATATTAATTCATTTCAACTTATAAGACCAAGAAAGAAAAAAAAAGATATAGAAGATTCCATGTTTCACCCTTCTCCTACCCAGCTCTTGAGTGGTAGCTAAAAACAGGACTGCCCCCTTGAGGCTGCAAAGCACAAGGTCATGGAGGGGCAAATCGTCCCCTTTTTTATGCCCGTTAAGTTCCAACCCAGCAATTCCAATGTCATCAACTCTTCCGGGTTCAATAGCTAATCGAACTTTTTGCCACCTTACAGGATCAATCTCTTAAGTAATCATGGTGAGAAACACGTTCAGTCAAACTTCTATCAGGTCCTAACCATTTCCCCCCAAAGGTTCATTTCAAAACCTCCACACTTAGATGCATAAATGTTGTGTTCTCTCTGTAAATCCCTTGTGGGCAAGGACCATTTCTTCTTTTTCTTTGCATTCCCAGTGACTTGCACAATTCTGTTACATAATATGTACTTAATATTAATATCGGTGTTGAATGAAGATGTATATAAAATGGGATTTGAATCTGGCTCTTTTGATTTGAAATCTAAAGTTCGTTTTCATTACACAATGGTCTTCAAAAGTTTTTGGAGTCAAAAAATTCATCATCCTGCTGACAATCTGAGAATAAGCCTCTCTGAACTTTGCTAACCCACATGTCAGACAACAGATGCCCAATCAATCACTGGGCTCCCTAACTGAAAGTTTTTTAGATGGTTTCCATGACAGTTGATGCTCTTCTAGCATAGCTTTTAAGAACTAGATGACCTGTAAGCAACTTTTCAGTTCTAGACTGCTGATTCTTTGTTCTTTAGGTTGCCTCTGCTCCATGAAAAGTTTCAGAGCAAGAATATTATTTGGCAAAATCTATTTGAAAGGATTCCCATATTATTCAAAATGACTATGTAATTACATGTAATTGACATCGTATGGTATAATAGGAAGTCTTTTTCAATAGAGTTCCATTCTGAATTTTGTTTTATATTTGTATTTATGTGGAAGAAAAAAGCAGACATTAGAGTTTACTTCTAAAAGAATTCTTTAAAAAATGAATTCATGTAAATGCATCATATAACTGGAAAAATATAAACTTTTTTTCTGGACATACTCAAAGTATATGAGTAAGAAGACTTTTCTTTGACTTTGAGAAGTGTTCTAGGTTATATTTTTAGCATTTTTCACACTTGGAAGCCCTGTCTGTAAGGACAGCTAAACATTTAACCAACTCAAGCAATTTGATAATTCACAGAATTGACTCATCTACTTTTTCATCAATGTTGATCTAGGAACCCCATAGAAAGGCAGTTCCACAGTAATTAACTTTGTGAGCTTTCTAATGCAAACTGATGGGCAATAACTAACTCTTTTTATCCTTCCTTAAGCATTCATAAAATCACCAGAGAATCAAGAAAGGACAGAATTAAGGGATTTCTAGGCAGTCAAGGAAATCAATGACTAATTTAATAATGTCCTGAATTTTAATACTATCCCAGAAAGCAAAAACCAAACCATGATCCACATTTTCCATTTCGTTGCTTCATTTATCTCTAACTCAAAGCACTTAAAGAGATGAGTTAAGGAAGAAAAGCCCGTCTAAGAAAGCGTAAATTATTGCAGATATAGAATTCCCTCCATTGAAACATCTTTTTTAAAAAGTCCAACCTTTTTCAATTTGTTCAATTTTGGGACTGAATTTGAAAGAGTGGTTTCTCCTCATTATCTGATACTGGTAATAACAAAAAAACCAACCTTGGAATCATTTACTATATTTACTATGTGTACGTGCACACACATATGTACATGCACTTGCATAGAGAAAAATAAATGGGGTGGTGAAGAGGGAGCAAGAGAACTCATACAAGGTGGTCACACGTGATTACAGCCTTAAGACAAGGACTACATTTACTACCCCAATTACAGCTATTATCACAAAAATAGATTTCTGTGGTGCTTGCCCTCACTATTATCACTGAATAGGTTTTGGAGAAGCAACCAGAAAGAACAGCTAACCAAGTCCTTGAAAGAGTCTCTGCATTGGGGTGGGGATGGGACAGTGAGGAGGATAGATTTGTGCTTTCCTCTTTTAATGAGAAATGCAGATGTTAATTGTGTTTTGAAAATTAATTTAAGTGAATTTGTCTTTACAAGCAGTAAGCCGCCACCATGTCTGTATGCGTAAGATATTTAATTGCTTCACTTCACATTTTTCCTCCTTTAACCAGAAAATGTATTATTTGAGCATAACAATGTTTTGGCTTTTGCATCCTTCTGAAGACAGTCCACAAACCACAAACATCCATTTTTGATGATAGAATTGTATGTTGTGAGAAAAGAGCATCTTTGGATGAATTTCCAAACTCATGTTTATATGTTGGACAAAGTTACTAGTCCATTTCACATTTGTAAAGTGGACAAATGTTTTAAGATTGGTCATTACAGACTCTAAGGGACTTAGTAGTTAAAATAGTCAATGCTAAGTGAAAAAACAATCAATCAGCTCTAACAATGATTTGTAGTAGACAAAACACTTAAACTATTGGCTACATTAAAGCAAAACCAAAAATTTTCAAACCGCTCTTTTGTTGGCTAAGCAAAACCCCCAAATCAAGAGGGTATTGTGGGGAAGGGACAGAGAAGTGTCATAGATATTGAGGTTCTTTTAGGCCATCTAGTCCAATCCCCTCATTTTGTAGATGAGGAGAATGAGTTCCAGAGAGTGACCTATGTAGGGTAAAAAAGGTACTGACAATGATGGGATTTGAAACAATTATTTCATACTCTGGACTCTTTTCACAGATCTTTGCTGTGACACAAACTAAAGAGTTTCCCTTGGGTAATGCCCTTTGCATTTCTGAATCTCAGTTTCTTCATCGGAAAAATAAGCAAGGCAGGAATGTAACATCTAGACTTGTACTACTAAAAAAATATCATACAATTCCATTTTTTTGGAGGCAATTGAGATTCTGTGACTTACCCAGGATCACATAGCTAGTAAGTATCTGAGGACAGATTTGAACTCAGGTCCTCTTGACTCCAGTGCCAGTACTTTATCCACACAATTTCATTTAAGAATTCTATATTTTGTTGGAAAAACAAGATGAGGGTTGTTGAAAACAGTTGATCAAAAATATACCATTGCAGTGCTAAATTTCTAATCTAGTAATTTCATTTTGAGAAGTTCCAGGCACTGAAAGTCTGGAACAATGGGAAGGTCACCAGGATACTGTTGTGAAATGAAAATAAACTACTGACAAAATTGCATCATAATGAAAACTGTCCTGGGAAAATACTGATGGAGCCTTCAGGATGAGATCTTGTGTTTGATTCTAACAGTAAACATAGGATGGATGCTTATGATTATGATTTGGTACTCAAAGGAAATGGACCATTTTTGAATGTGTTAAGTGTTGTTGACTGTTCATTAGCATTTACAGAACATAGTCACAGTATGTTTTAAGTAATAGAAATATCTCAAGGATGGCTTCTTTATTTCATCGTATGTCTATTTCATATTTTCCCAACCAAAATAAAGGTTTTGTCAAAATTAAAAGAGCATTCTATTTTTCCAAGATGACTAACTAGCTAACGTAACAGCCAACCCAGATGCAAGGCCAGTGGATGGGTCACTAAATGAATCTAGCATTCCAGGAACACTATGTTGATTTTGGCCATTCCCTAGAGGATGCATGTCCAAAATCTTCAGGGTGGAGCTGACTCCAGTTTTTCTTCTTTGGAACCCTGGTAGTTAAAATGAAATCTTCTCTAAATCCCCTTTCCCACAAATATTTGTCCTAGGATAAAATAGCTTAGTCTCATAAGTTTTAGGATTGTAAGAGCTTCTACAAATTTCCTCAAGTCCTTGATGAAACATATTTTTACTACTGAATCCTTGTGTTTGTAGTGAAGGAAATTAGGAACCTCAATGGGTTATTTGGATAAGGCTGACAAAATTTAGTGAGATGGTTTGTCTCTCTGGAGAGAGCAGGTTTCATTCTACTCCATCCCCTGTGTAAGTTAAAGCTATAGAAATCATCTAGTCTTTGAGTGGTTCATGTGAGACAGGATCACAAAATGAAAAGATCTCTGAATTTGGAGTTGAAGGATATGGGTTCAAATCCTGGATCTGCAACCTGTGTGACCTTAGGTTAGTCACTTATTTCTCTGGGCCTCATTTTTTTCTCATCTTTAAGATGATAAAGTCGGACTAGCTGCCCTCCAAGGTCCCTTTTAGCTCTAGATTTATACTTTTATCATAAACTCTTTGAAAGAAAATGCAAAAACTGAGGGAGTTAGGGAAAGAGAGGTAGTGAGAAAAAAAGCATAATAAAAATGAAAATGCAGGAGATTTCTCATCTGTAATGTCATCTTCATGAGATGTTACACATCTCCTTGATTGCTTCCAATATGTGTTATATGTGAATGAGTGAAGGCTATGTGATTTGTCGACAGTGGGAACTATTGGTATGAGAATTCTTCATTTGTGACAAGTAGATAAATCTTAAGGAGTTGCTTGAGGCACTTAGAAATTAAGTGACTTGTCCAGGGTCACATTGCTAATATATTTGGGAGGTGAGGTTTTAACCAAGGTTTTTACAACTGTGAATCTAGCACACATTTACCAACCATGTTTCCTTTCCCTATCTTTATTTCTCTCCTCCTTTCCTTCTGCTCCCCTCCCCTCTGCCCCCTCCTCTGTCTGTCTCTCTGTCTTTCTATCTCTCCCTCTTTTTCTTTCTCTCTCTCTCCGTCCCTTCACTCCCCACATATACACACATACATACTTATGGCACCTAAGTGGTTTAGTGGATAAGGTGTGAAGCCTTGATCAGTGAAGACTCATCTTGGGGAGTTCAAATCTGGCCTCAGACACTTACTAGCTGTGTGACCCTGGGCAAATCAGTTAATCCTGTTGGCCTCAGTTTTCTCATCTGTGAAATGAGTTGGAGAAAGAAATGGTAAACCATTTCAATTTCTTTGCCAAGAAAACCTTAAATGGGGTCACAAGGAGTCAGACCCATTAAACAACAACATGTATACATATATGTATATATGTTTGTAAGTGTGTGTGTGTGTGTTGTTCCAGCCTCACTGATCATCACTCTTTACTCTTACATTTTGATGCTGCCAAACTACCCTATTTTGTTCCTAGTGTATACTTTAGCTCTCATCTCAATGCCTTTGTACCATCTGTCCTACATGCCTAAAATGCACTGATATTTACAGCCGCCTCATAGAGATCCTCCCTGTCTTTAAGACACAGCCCAAGTACCTTTTTCTACATAGAGCTTTCCCTGATCCTCCCTCCTTCCAAATATTCTCAATGTCTTACCTCTCAAGTTACATTGCATAATGATGGTGATGAGGATGATATCAGTATTTAGGTAGATCCTTAAGCTTTGCAAAGTATTTTATATGTCATCTCATTCTATCCTCACATCAGCTCTGGGGTGTAGGTTCTATTGTTGTCCCCATTTTGACTGAGGCTAGGAAAGTTCTTGTGATTTGCCCAAGGTCACATAATTTGTAAGGGTCTGAGACAGGATTTAAGCTTAATTCTTCATGATTCCAAATCAACACTCTGACTACCATGTCCCATTTTACAGATAATGACACTGAGTCTGACAGAGGTTAAGTGACTTCCCTAGAATCACACAGCTCGTAAGTACCTAAGGCTAGATTTAAACTCCAGTCTTCCTTACTCAAGGCCCAGCATTCTATCCACCATATGTCCTAGTTAATGAGGAAATTTATTTAACTACTTTGAATATATTTTCTTTATTCACTTTAGATTTATATTGTATTAATTTATATTCATACTAGTCTTCCCCATTACAATGTAAACTTCTTTGAAGAAGGGATATTTCATACTTCATATCTGTATCCCTAGTACCAATTTCAGTGCAAGACATGTTATCGGTACTTAACAGAAGATTATTGATTGATTTCTAAGTTGCTTTAAATTTTAAATCTGATCATCTTTCTGTGAGATGTTTGAAGGTAACAGACGTGTCTTTCCTAATTGTTTTCTTCAAACTAAATTTCCCCTCATCAACATAATTACCATCCTTTAGTACCATCTAGTTCATCAATAACCTTTCTAAAACAGTATGTGTTTATGCGGGACAGAATTATCAACTCCTTTCTTTTGGATATTATATTCCAGCTCACGTTAGCTATTTTGGCTGCCACATTTGACTATTAACTCATATTGGGTTTAGAGGGCATCAAACACACACACATACACACACACTGCTTTCTAGACACAGTTCTCTGACTGTTTACTTGTGCATTATACAAGCAAAAAATATGGCTCTGAACTAGAGAAGGAACGTATTTTAGAAATCATTAGTCTGGTCCTTTCAAATTAAGGACAGAGGAAATGGTTTCCCAGGTCCTCTGACTCAAATGTTCTTTTTATTGTACCATAATCTCTATTGGTTGGTTTAATAAAGATGTTTTTCACCTTAGCTAATTTAATTAAATCAGTTTTTCTTTGGAGACAACCATAATCCTTCTATTCAGGAAGGGGGCCAAGTGTTTTTTTCAACTGTGCTATTCATTTGGAATCATTTAATACCACCTCATGCTGAAACTTTTTTTTTCTCTCCCTACCAGTGTCTAACAAGATTGAAGTTGGAACAAGTAATCTCAGACAGGGTCTGTATGTATCTTACAGACAAAAAAAAGGATGCTAGAATTCTGCTTGGATATAGAACATTAGGATTTAGACCTGGAGACTTCAGAGATTACGTTATATATGGGAACTGAGGACCAGAGATACTAAGTGACTTTCCCAAGGACACAAAGGAAACAACTGTTGCGATTTATTGAAGGTCTTTAACTTTATGTGATGTTTTAATCTCTTCTCAAACGTTTGCTACTGTGTTTTGAGGCAGATGGTGAGGTGTTTTTTTTTTTTTTATTTTCCCTTGGCATTCATCAAACTGAGGAATTGAGTTCCCAAAGCAAAGTCAATTTTATTGCTATAATAAATAAGAACATGTAGGACAGTCTCCCTTTTGTATGTATTCAGCCAAAATCCCTGCACCATGTTGCTAAGGATGGAGATTTTATTTATATTCATGGCCCCTTGCCTTTGAGAAAGTAAAATTAATCCATCAATAGAAAATACAATTTCCTTTGATCTGTTTTCAATATTCTGACCTACTCAATTGGGTCCACTTCTGTACCAATTCAGTGAGTGGTAGAATTAAAAGTGATTCAGCAGCAATCTGGATAAAATTCTTTGCTCTGATAGACATCATGCTTTCAAATAGTGCATTTAAATGATGGATCCTAACTTAGAGAGAGAAGGAGGGTTAAGAACAATCTATTTCAAGACTAATTTTACAGATGAGGAAACTGAGGCTCATCTAACTGGTTTCATGGACTTCATAATCTCTACAAACTCATCATTGTGGTAGATGAAATCAACTCTAAAACTCAAAGCACCTCACTATCCCTTATTTCTTGAGCCTCTCCCTTGTAGGTCTTCAGTGGGAGGAAGATACCCAGAAAATTCACTTCATCATTTTCTCCTTGACTACTTTCCTGGTCTTAATGATCTCCAGAAACTCATTCTTTCCAAAGATTCAATTAACTATAAAATACTCATTTTCTCAGGTTGTTTCCCACATGACCTGCAGGACTTTGTCATGCCCATCCTTCTTTTCAGCTTCTTTTTAATGTGTTGCCACCCCCATCAGACTTAAGCTCCTTGAGGGCAGGGACCATTTTTCTTTGTATCCCCAGGACTTTGTATGGTGTATGACACCTAGTAGGTACTTAAATGTTTATTGATTGTCTCTTGAATGACTTGTCCCAAGGATACACAAGGGTGACAATTTGAATGTAGGTCTTCTGACTCTAAAACTAGTGCCCTTTTTTACTACACTATATTACCTTTCCAACAGGAGGTGATGAATCTATATATGCTGCTTATTTATTTTTTTCAATTTATTTATGTTTAGATTGTGCAACATTCAATTCCACAAGATTTTGAGTTCCAATTTTTCTCCCATCTCTCCCCTCCCCCCTCCCCATAATACCTTGCATTCTGATTACCCCTTCCCTCAATGTAACCTCTCTTCTATCACACCCCACCCTTCCCTTATTCCCATCTTCTCTCTTTTCCTGTGGGGCAAGATAAATTTCTATACCCCATTACATGTGTTTTTTATTTCTCAGTTATATGCAATAATAATTCTCAACCTTTGTTTCTAATATTTTGAATTCCAACTTCTCCTCCTCCTTTTGTCCCTTCCCAACTCCACTGAGAAGGCAAGCAATTCAATACAGGCTATATATGTGTCATTTTGCAAAAGACTTCTATGATAATCATGTTGTATAATACTAACTATATTGCCCTCTATCCTACCCTGTCTCCCCCTTTTTTATTCTCTAATTTGACCTTGTCCCTTCCCCAAAGTGTTTACTTCTAGTTACTGTCTTCTCCCATTTGCCCTCCCTTCTATCATCCCCATCACCCCACTTGTCCCCTCCTCCCTACTTTCCTGTAGTGTAAGATAGATTTTTATACCAAATTTAGTGAGCATGTTATTCCCTCCTTAAACCATATGTGAAGAGAGTAAGCTTCACTTTTCACCTTTCATCTTCTCCCTTTTCTCCTGCATTGAACAAGGTTTTTCTTATCTCTTTTATGAGTGATAGTCTGTCCCATTCCATTTCTCCCTTTCTCCTCCTGATATTTTCCTCTCTCATCCCTTAATTTTATTTGATTTTTTTAATGGATATCATCTCTTCTGATTCAACTCAGTCTGTGCTCTCTTTCTCTCTCTGTGTGTGTGTGTGTGTGTGATCCTTCCACCTATCCAAATACTGAGAAAAGTCTCAAGCATTACAAATATTATCTTTCCACATAGGAGTGTAAATAGTTCAGTTTTAGAAAATCTTTTATGATCTTCCTTTCCTGTTTACCTTTTCACTCTTCTCTTGATTCTTGTGTTTGAAAGTCAAATTTTCTCTTCAGTTCTGGTCTTTTTATCATGAATGCTTGAAAGTCCTCTATATCATTGTATGACCATTTATTCCCTTGGAGTATTATACTCAGTTTTTCTGGGTAGGTGATTCTTTGTTTTTAATCCCAGTTCCTTTGACTTCTGGAATATCCTATTCCAAGCCCTTTGATCCCTTAATGTGAAACTGCCAGATCCTGTGTTATCCTGATTGTATTTCCATAATACTCAAATTGTTTCTTTCTAACTGCTTGCAGTATTTTCTCCTTGACCTGGGAACTCTGAAATTTGGCCACAGTATTCCTAGGAGTTTCTCTTTTTGCATCTCTTTCAGGAGGTGACCAGTGGATTCTTTCAATATTAATTTTGCCCTCTGGTTCTAGAATATCAGGGCCATTTTCCTTGATAATTTCATGGAAGATAATGTCTAGACTCTTTTTTGGATCATTAAGGTAACCCCATAATTTTTAAATTTTCTCTCCTGGATTTATTTGCCAGGTCAGTTGTTTTTTTCCTAGGAGATGTTTCACATTATCTTCTATTTTTTCAAACTTTTGATTTTGTTATCTAACTGCTTGGTTTATCTCATTTTTATTACCTTTCTGAACTTGATTCTCTCTTTTAAAGAACTATTTTAGTCATTGACTTTTGAATCTTGTTTTCTGTCTGGCTAATTCTACTTTTTAAAGCCTCCTTCTCCTCATTGGCTTTTTGGACCTTTTTTTCCACTTGAGTTAGCCTCTTTTTAAAGGTGTTATTTTCCTCAGCATTTTCTGGTTCTCCTTTAGCAGGCTGCTGATACACTTTTCAAGCTCTTCTATGGCCTGAGCCCATTGCATATTCATTTTGGGGGTACTGGAGGCAGAGGCCTTGACTTCCTCTGACAGTATGTCTTATTCTTCCTCATCTGAAAGGATGGGAGGAGACACCTGTTCACCAAGAAAGTAACCTTCTATGGTCTTAATTTTTTCCCCTTTTTTTGGCATTTTCCCAGCCAGTTACTTGACTTCTGAATCCTTTGTCAAGAGGAGGGTCCTAGTACTTCTGCTCTTCCCAGTACAAGGCTGAGATTCAGAGCAGCTGCTCTATTCCCCCAGGGGCTTTGGGTGGGGTCACCATTGAGGGCTGAGGTTCAGATCAGCTGCTCAGTTCTGCCAGAGGCTTTAAGCTGAGGTGCCTGGACAGTGGATCCAGGCTGCTTCCTTGGCCACTGTAGCTGCCTGCCTCCTGCTGCTGCTGCCACCTGGGGCTAGTGCTGTGGGAACCCCATTCCCCTCTTGCCCATATGGATAGCCCTCCCACACTGACCTTTGGAGCTTTCTTTGTCGCTTATGGGTTGAGGCATCTGGGACTCTCTCTGCTGGGAATTCTGCCCTGGAAGTCTGTTCAGATCCTGTTCCTCCCAGTGCCTCATGGCCAAGGCTGGGTTCTATTCTCCTCAGTGTCCTGTGAGATAGACCTTTCTGGTCAGCCTTCCAGGTTCCCCTTGGCTGGAAACCTCTTTCACTCTGTTGTTCTATGGCTTCTGCTGCTCAGGAATTAATTGAGAGTCACTTTTTTTACAGGTTTTTTGTGGGCTGTGGGGGAAACACTAGAGTATGTGCATCTTTCTACTTCACCATCTTGGCTTTGCCCACCTATGCTGTTTATACATTGTCCACTGTTGTGGAAATTCTATGCTATGACCATAAATTATAGCCCTATTTAGCCTCTATACACAATAGATTGGTTTGGAACCCACTACAGCTACAAGTATACCCTTCAGCACTTTCTCTGTCCTCATATAACCCTCATATTCTATAATAAAGATAATCCTACAAGTGGGTCTTATGACCACAATGGTCATATTCTGTTCTTATTTGAAGAACTTTGATTTCTCCTGGCACTAAAAAATGGGAGACTTTCTCCTGAGTCTGAGATATTAAGAGCTGTCAACTGAAGAGAACAGCAAGTCTCACCCCTCTCTACATGCCAGGCAGGAGCCATTAGCTCCAGGCTATCCTTTGTCAAATAAATGACATGGTACATCTTCAGAAACCATGTATGGAATCCAGAAGGATAATTTGCTTAGGAAAATAATAATATCTCTCAGGGTTGTTGTGAGGATCAAATGAGATCACAATGGAAAATAATTGTAAAGTGCTTGGAATAGTGCCCGACATATATTAAATCCTACATAAGTGATAGCCACAATCATCAACAGTAGTCTTGTGGTCTTGTCGTGTCTGGGATGTGACTTATACTTTCATATCTATACTCTAACTACACATGTTTCTGATGTGTGTATCCTTCCATAAATGTATCCTGACTACACATGCATCCTTCCCCCTACCCATGTTAAATAGGCATGTCTACTCTTTCCACTAGTGGGGAGTGAATTTGTGGGAGACTGTTACCCAGCTTTATAGAGCATAGGTTCTTTCTTCTATGCTGTTAATTAAATGCCTTAGCTTTGTACTGTGTGTCTTCTGACTACTAAAAGTAAACATATCAATGAGCAGTTGTGAGCTATAGTTTTAAATGTATACTAACCCACTGAGTATCTTAAAACTGCTACAGCACTTCTGGGATCCCTAAAACTAAAGGAGCTGTCTCAGGTCCTATATGGTTTTTCTGTAGGAAAAGGGCTTTCACTCTCTGTGATCAGAAGTCAGCCCTTTGATGGCTATCTAGTTTAAGGAGTATAATCCTTCTCTTTTTAAAGGAAGAAAGAAAAATTTAAGAACCAAATGTAAATGCAATTTTTTTCTTCTTGATCATTATAAAAATATCTATGTTTTTAGATTCTCTTTGTGAATAGTGAATCCTTGGATATATGTATGAGGGACTGATAGGAATTGTTACTATAAAGTTAAATGGATGATTTTCAGTTTCCAGGCTTGTTGCAAGGAAAATGTGAAGTTTATTCAAATGAATAACTGACATATGGTTTCCTCAGGAAGAGAAAGCATGGTGTAGTGGTATGAAACTCAAATAGAAATGGGGCCACTATATTGTACAAAAGGAACTCTGGGGGTAGCATATTGATTTAGAACATCACAAATAAACATTATGTATGTTTTATTATACTTTTACTTATTTTGTTAAATATTTCTTAAATATATTTTAATTTGGTTTGGCCTTCACTTGAGATGATTGCAGCCCTATGGGGTATATTTGGAAACTCAGGTGTAATAGTTAGAGAGCTAGCCTTAGGGTCAGAAAGATATGGGTTCAAGACCTGACTCTGATATATACATACACAATATATACATTTACACACATTTACATATATACACACATATATACACATATCTATGTGTATACACATATATACAAATACACACATATGTGTGTGTATATACATATATATGTGTATGTATACAAACGCACACACACAGACACACACATATATACACACACAGCCCTAGTTTTATTCCTGAACTTCAGTTCCAAATCACCAAACCATATACTGGACATTTGATACTTGATCACGAAGAAATATACATAAATCAGTTTCAAGCCACAAGCATTTCAGATTCAACATATCTAAAACAGAACTCATTATCTCATTATTTCTGCCCCCCAAAACAAAATAAAAAATCTACTCCTTTCTTTGATTTCCCATTTTTGCTGAAAGCACCACCATCTTTCTAGTCATCCACTTTCTAATATCACAATTATTTTCTAGTCACTTCTCCTCTCTCTCTCTCTCCATACGCACACACACACACACACACACACACACACACACACACACACACACACACACACACACACACACACACACATACAATCAGTTACTAAGTTCTGTTGGCATGACATCTTTTGAATTTCTTCTTTTGTCAGCTTTCCTTTTGTCCTCTTGGTTCCCAGTGCCACTCCATACTCTCTGGGCTTCTCTTCCATGTGCTCACATTCTTCTCATTCTGAATGATCCTGCCCCCATCTTGTGACCTTCTCCTCTGTTGATTAAGTTCCTCCTAGAATCTCCATTTTGAAATGCTCAAGCCAAATACTCTTCCTCTTTCATGCTTGCTATTGCTTGGCTCTGGACTCTTTGACCTTGCATTTCCCTTTTATGTGGTATTTTCCCCTATTAAAATGTAAGTTCCTTGAGGTCAAGGACTTTTTTCTATTTCTTTGTAGGTATTTGTATTCCTAATGCTTAATGCTGTGCCTTGCACACAGAAAGTATTTAACAAATGCATGTTGACTTGTTGACTTCTGTAAGTATGGTTCCCATGTAGTTAGATAGCTGGTAAGCATCTCAAAAACCATATTTGCCTATGTGAGTCATTTAGATGGCACAATGGATTGAGCACTGGGCCTGGAGTTAGGAAGATACGAGTTCAAATCTTGCCTCAGATGCTTACTAGCTATGTTATCCTAGGCAAATCACTTACCCTCTGTCTTCCTCAATGAACATTCATTAAGTGCCAGGCATTATGCTGAGTTCTGTACCTCAGATTCCTCAACTGTAAAATAGGAATAATAATTGCCCTTATCTCCTAGAGCTGTGAGAATCATAAGACAGTATCTGTGGAATCCTTAGCACAATGCTTGGCACTTAATAAATACTTATTTCCTTCTTTTGCTGTCCCTTACATACAACCCTTCACATGTCTTTGTGCCAGCTGTTTCCCATGCCTGAAATGCTCTCCCTCTCAACCACCATCTCTTAGAATCCCTGCCTTCCTTTGAGGTTTAGCTTATGTGCCACCTCTTCCAGGAGACCTTTCCTGGTTCCCCCCAGCTGCCAGTGTTATCTCCTCTAGGGTTCTCTTCTATCAATTCTATATATTTATCTTGTCTGTCCTGATTTAGATGCACTGACTCCCCCCTTAGAATGTAAATTCCTTGAGAGTGAGATTTTTTTTTCCTTTTTATCTCTCACACTCAACATAGTGCCTGACACTAGTGTCCTTATTGATGTATTGACTACGTACAAGTCTCCTCATTGGTCTGCCTTACTCAATTCTCTGGCCTTTCAAAATCATTCTCTATACAGCTATCAGACTCGATGTTTTGCATCTATTGAGCTGGCCATGTCTTCCCTTGCTCAAAAAGATCCAGAGGCTCCCTATTTCCTCTAGGATAAGATATAAATTTGTCTGTTTGGAATATGAAGTCCCTCCCAATTTGGCTATAGGGAACCTTTCTAGCTTTGTTAGATAGATTCTCTGGTCCAGTCAAATTCACTTACTCATATTTCTCTCATGTGATATTATTTCTTCTTTCTGTATACTTTTGTGCAGAACCCCCCATTCTTCTTACCTCTGTATTTTATGATTCTTGTTTTGGCCTGTCCTTCATTTTCAAAGAGGACCATGACATCAAGGAGGTCATGCCATGACATGCAAGTGAATTAGATTTAAGTGAGGGAGGTCTGTGCAAAGTTACCAGCCTCACTTTCTCCTCCAGAACCATATAGATCAGGATGACTGGAGATGGTCCTGAATGCAGGGGGAGACCTTGGCTTTTCAAGCTAAGGTCATTAGCAAGGGCAAACAGTCAAACAACCAAGTAGGTCTCAGTTTGACTGAGGTAACACTCATTCAGTGATTAAGGCTTAATAAGAAATGAGACAGAGAATGGCCTCTTTACCTATTACAAAAAAAAAAGCATCTGGAATGGAAGGCCAAAACAGAAAAAATTGCTATTTGCATTCATTCTGAACCAATCAGGTACCAAACAATGATCAAATAGGTTGAGACCTAAGGAGACCTCAGTTCAAATCCCATTATTAGCTGTGTGACCTTGGGTAAATCATTTAATCTCTCTAAGTTTCAGTTTCTTCATCTATAAATTGGGCATATTAATAGTGTCAACCACCAAGGGTTGTTGTGAGGACCAAATGAGATTTGATTTCTAATTAGTTTGGAAATTTAAAGGTGCTATGTAATGGGAAATGGCTAATGAAGGGCCCAGTTCTAAGAGGATATTTGGATTTTGGGAGAAATGATTATTTTTATCTTATATTAATAATCAAGTATTGAATTACATGGAACTGAAAGACATCATTGATGGATAAGATTGCTCAAATCCCTGGGTACATGCCTTTCCATCCAGTGTAGGAGAACCCACGCAACTAGAGAACCTTACAAAAAATTTAGTCTAAGGTGAATTCATGCCCATTGTGTTTCACTCAGGCAGGCTAGACTGCCTGATTCTGAGGGTGGTCTGGCTTGATCATCTCTCTTTGTCCACTAGTGACATAATCAGTCCTATCCCTCATCTCTCATTAGAATATATCCACTTCTCATTATAATATTAAGTCTCTTATTATTTGGTAGCCAATCAGAATCCCTCAGGAATACCTACTCTTCCAAGAGCATATAAACATTGAGTGGATTCCAAGAAGAGTCTGGAATTTGAGAGTGTCACTGACCCCTTTCATTGTCTGCTAGCATGATGAATAAAATGATTAATTACCCAGAAACTATGTCTTTTGAACTTTTTATATGTGAGAATTTGTTCTTTCTGGTGGGTTATATTAAACATGCACAGATATTCCTTGCTGGATTCCATTCTATCATGGAGTTAGTTCCTATCCATAAAAGACTGAGGGTCTGGTACTTTGTGGTGATGAAAAGTCTTCTACTTGGCTTCCTAAATGGAAGAACTGATGATTTGGCAGGTGTTGATCCAGAATTGAATTGCTGTACAAAAAGGGCAAACAAGTAATCTCCTAGACTCCCTTTGTTCTTTTTCCTTCACAAATGTGAGTGAGCTGAGAATTGCTCTGAGTCATCACTCTTGAATTGTTGAGTGGGTGAGTAGTTAATGCTATTCACATGCCACACCAATGGGTTCCATTTGTTTTCTTTGCTGATATTTTCATGAGGTATCAAAGATAGTTTACCTGGACCTAAACAACTTTTTGTCTAGGGCAGATCTTTAGTATCCCTTTCCTATCCCAACTCCTAAGGGTTACTCTAAGAATCTCAATAGGACTGGAGGCCGTTACCCTCTGGGCACCTCAAATTGACAGTGTAAGTTGGGAGAAGAAGAGAGTGGGTACTATAGCTATATATCTATATCTATATCTATATCTACATATATGTTAGATATTTTTGTCCTTGTTCAGTTGTTCCAGTCTTGTTTGACTCTTTGTTACCTCGAAAGGAGTTTTCTTGGCAAAGATACTGGAGTGGTTTGCCATTTCCTTCTCCAGTTCATTTTACAGATAAGGAAATTGAGGCAAACAGGACTAAATGCCTTGTGTAGGGTCACCCAGCTAGTATCTGAAGCTGGATTTGAATTCAGGTCTTTTTGACTTTAGATTGGGTGCTCTGGCTACTGTACTTATGTATTTGTGTACATATTGTTTTTCGCAACAGAAAGTGACCTTCATTAGCAGTAAGCAATCAATAAATGCTTGATAAAAACTTCATGAATGATGAAGTTTAGTATTTCCCTACATATGTAAAGTAAAACTAAGCTAGGGGCCCATTAAGACTCATTGCTCATGATTACATGGCAAGATTATATTCCTCAGAAAATGTAGAGATCCATAGAAATCTGAAATAGGGTTGACTAACTTCTTGAGAAACCATAAGGCCAGAGAAAATCCCGGCTCACTCTCCCTCTGCTCACTGTTATATGAAAGGCCCATCACTCTGATGGCTTCTGGCCCAAATGATGGGGTTTAAAAATAGTAGTTTGAGAGTCTTGTTATATTTTAGTTTTCAATGCAATTCAGTTTAGCTTAAATTTCCTTCCCCTCTTCTCCATACTTACTCCTGTAGTTCTTAGTTGGTGTGTTCATGATGCTGGAGTCAAGAAGTCAGTTTCAAAACAAACCACTAATGACTGATTGTTTTCCTAGACTTATCTCTCCTTTGTTTTTGTTGATCGCAGCCTTACCACTGGGATGTCTGTGGAGATAGGTGCAGATAGGCTACCAAGAAAGACATTTCAGTGAAAGCCTTGGCCCTCTGTTAATCTTCAAATCATCTTTCACAATTTGCTGACTGCAGTATTATGACCATAAACCACTGGTAATAGCAAGAAATTAGGTGCTGGTTAGCAACCTATTACTGCTTTGCCAAGTCCTTCTGTGGAATCCAGTGACTGCATATTTTCATGTTAAAGAAAAATTAAATCAGCGACCTTTGAGCCAAATTTGACTTGGATTTCCCCTTTCCTCCAAGGAGAATTTGTAACTGATAATTTACTTTTGTATGGTTCATTTCCCTTGAAGATAGGTCTATATTGCCTTTGGTAAATAAATCTTTCTTTTTTGAATTGGCAAATGGACACAGAGAGGTTGACTAACTTCCTGAAATATCCTCAAGGAATATAGGTTATTTTAATTAAAATGGCTGTATGTCTTAGAATAGCAATAATGAGGGCCTCTACTTAGGGAAGAGTAAATGCTAAGGTCCAAGGCTAAAGATGAGTTACATGAGAGGGATGAAATGGGAAATACACACAGAGAGGAAAAGTGAGTTCTAAGTAGAGCTAAGAAAGGTCATACAACTTTCTGACTATGATAGAATATAAATGTCTCAAAGGCAGGGTCTATTTCTCTTTTGTCCTTGTATTCTCAGGGCTTAGGAGAATTCTTGGTGCATAATAATAACATTAATATTATTAATAAATAAGAAAGGCATTAATAAATACTTTTTGATTGATATGTTGACCTCAAAGACTCCAAATTTTTGTGCTATCTTTTCTCTATTGTCTTCATATATATAAAAGTATACATACATATTATATATATGCATATATATAATATATACAAACACACATACATATGTGTATTTATGTGTATATATATATATAAGCACACACACACACACACATATATATACGAAGACTATATATATATATGTGTGTATGTATATGTGTATGTATATAGATATATACTATGTATATATGTGTATGTATATAGATATATAGATATATATGTATATGCCAGAGAGTAGGGAACCTGGTCATAGTTCCAGAGCCCTGAGAAGTATCAGTGCTTGTGGCTGAAAAGGACTAAGGGCCCTTCCTGGCTAAAGAAGAGAGTGTCTAGATGAGGGCAGCAGTGGTCATACCTCTCCACTGATTATAAGACCTTGAAAACACCAAAAATGTACAGACTCTCCAGAACTAGCTCTAAAAGCAGCAACATAAAAAAAGCCTAAGGCTTGGGACAGTGCCTCCCCACAACTCCAGTTGATGAGAGCCCAACTTCAATATAAAGTTCAAAATCAATAAATAGGCTGGAAAAATGAGGAAACAGTAACAACAAAAGAATTTGACCATAAAAAGGTACTATAGTGGCAGGAAAGACCAAGATATAAATTGAGAAAAAAGATAATAGTGTACAAATAGCTATAAACAAAATCTCAAAGAAAAATGCTAATTGGACCCAAGCCCATTAAGGATTCCTGAAAGGGTTGAAGAGAGACTTAGTAGTTGTAGATGAAAAAGATGGGAAAAGTAATGAGAGTGATGCAAGAAAATTACGTAAAGAGAATCAACAGTTTGGTAAAAGAGGCATAGTTAAATGCTGAAGAAAATACCTTAAAGAGGGGGTGGAGCCAAGATGGCAGAGTAGAAAGATGGACCTGTAGAAGCTCCCCCCATGGCCAATAAAATACCTGTAAAAAATGACTCTAAACAAATTCTAGAGTAGCAGAAGCCACAAAACAACACAGGGAAAGAGATTTCCAGCCCAAGATAGCCTGAAAGGTTGACAGGAAAGATCTATCCATCAGGCACAGACAGGGTTGTGCAATGTGGCAGAGGCAGGACCCACAACAGGCTTCAGGGTGCCACTGGCAGCAGCAGTTCCCAGACTGCTCAACCCACAAATGTCAAAGACAGCTTCCAAGGTCAGTGAGAAAGCTCTTTCTCTTGACTGAGAAGGGAATGTGGTCTGGACCCTCCAGCAGCAGCATCCAGTTTTGGAGCCCTCTGCCTAAAGATACTGGGGGAATTCAGCCACTAATCTGGATCTCAGCCCTGAGTGGCTCTCTGGAGTTGTGGAAGAGTGCTGGCAGAGGAGCTGGTGGAGGCTGTGGAGAGAGAACCCTATAGGCAGATCCTGGGCAGAACAGAGTGCTTGTGGTTGCTCTCAGACTAGAGTGCAGCCAGGAGAGGAGTAAACTCCTCTCCCTTGATTGTACCACCTTGGAGGAACTGAGAAGTTACAGGCCCCCAGAGTATACCCTCCTGTTGACAAAGGGCTCAAAAGTCAACTAACTGGCTGTGATAATGTTCAAAAAAGGGGGAAAAATTAGACTATAGAAGACTACTTTCTTGGTGAACAAGTATTTTCTTCCACCCTTTTAGATGAGGAAGAACAATGCACATCATCAGAGGAAGACCTAAAAGTCAAGGCTTCTACATCCAAAACCTCCAGAATAAATATGCAATGGTCTCAGGCCATAGAAGAGCTCAAAAAGGATTTCAAAAATTAAGAAAGAGAGGTGGAGGAAAAATTGGGAAGAGAAATGAGAGTGATGCAAGAAAATCATGAAAAGTGAGTCAACAGCTTGCTAAAGGAGACCCCAAAAATGCTGAAAAAAATAGTACCTTTAAAAATAGCTAACTCAATTGGCAAAAGAGGTCCAAAAAACCAATGAAGAGAAGAATGCTTTGAAAAGCAGAATTAGGCAAATGGAAAAGGAAGTTCAAAAGCTCACTGAAGATAATAGTTCTTTAAAAATTAGAATGGAGTACATGGAAGCTAATGACTTTATGACAAACCAAGAATTTACAAAACAAAACCAAAAGAATGAAAAAATTGAAGACAATATGAAATATCTCATTGGAGAAACAACTGACCTTGAAAATAGATCCAGGAGAGACAATTTAAAAATTATGGAACTACCTGAAAACCATGACCAAAAAAAGAGCTTAGACATCATCTTTCATGAAATTATCAAAGAAAACTGCATTGATATTCTAGAACCAGAGGGCAAAATAAATATTGAAAGAATCCACTGATAACCTCCTGAAAGAGATGCAAAAAGAGAAACTCCTAGGAATATTGTAGCTAAATTTCAGAGTTCCCAGGTCAAGGAGAAAATATTGCAAGCAGCTAGAAAGAAACAATTTGAGTATTGTGGAAATACAATCAGAATAACACAAGATCTGGCAGCTTCTACATTAAGGGATTGAAGGGCTTGGAACAGGATATTCCAGAAGTCAAAGGAACTAGGATTAAAACCAAGAATCACCTACCCAGCAAAATTGAGTATAATACTTCAGGAGAAAAATGGTCATTCAATAATATAGAGGACTTTCAAGCATTCTTGATGAAAAGACCAGAGTTGAATAGAAAATTTGACTTTCAAATACAAGAATCAAAAGAAGCATGAAAGGGTAAACATGAAAGAGAAATCATAAAGGACTTTCTAAAGTTGAACTGTTTATGTTCCTACATGGAATGATAATATTTGTAACTCTTGAATCTTTTCTCAGTATTTGGGTAGTTGGAGGGATCATACACACACACACACACACACACACACATACACATAAAGAGCACAGAGTGAGTTGAATAGAAAGGAATGATATCTAAAAAAATAAAATTAAGGGCTGAGAGGGGAATATATTGGGAGGAGAAGGGGAGAAATGGAATGGGGCAAATTATCTCTCTAAAAGAGGCAAGAAAAAGCTTTTTCAATGGAGAAGAAAGGGGGGAGGTAAGAGGGAAAAATGAAGCTTACTCTCATCACATTTGGCTTAAGGAGAGAATAACATGCTCACTCAATTTGGTATGAAAACCTATCTTACATCACAGGAAAGTAGAGAAGGGGATAAGCGGGGTGAGGGCAATGATAGAATGGAGGGCAAATGGGAAGGGGGAGTAATTAGCAGTAAAGACTTTTGAAGAGGGACAAAGTCAAAAGAGAGAATAGACTAAATGGGGGGGGGCAGGTTAGGATAGAGGGAAATATAGTTAGTCTTACACAACATGACTATTGTGGAAGTCTTTTGCAAATCTACACATATATAGCCTATATTGAATTTCTTGCCTTCTCAGTGAGGCTGGGTGGGGAGGGAGGAAGGGAGAGAAGTTGGAACTCAAAGTTTTAGGAATGAATGTTGAGAATTGTTCTTGCATACAACTGGGAGATAAGAAATACAAGTAATGGGGTATAGAAATCTATCTTGCGCTACAAGAAAAGAGAGAAGATGGGGATAAGGGAAGGAAGGGGTGTGATAAAAGGGAGGGCATATTGGGGGAAGAGGTAATCAAAATGCATGGTGTTTTGGGGTGGAGGGAGGAGAGAGATGGGGAGAAATGTTGGAACTCTAAATTTTGTGGAAATGAATGTTGAAAAACAAAAATAAAAAATACACATAATAAAAAAGTAAAGAAAATAAAATGCCTTAAAAAATGGAAGTGATCTAATGGTAAAAGAGGCACAAAAGTTTAGTGAAGAAAAGAATTCCTTAAAGAGCAGAATTGTTAAAAATTTGATAAAAATTAAAACTGGGCAACTGGAAACTAATGACTACATAAAACTAAAAGAAACAAAACAAAATCAAAAGAATGAAAAGAAAATAGAAGAAAATGTACAATATTTCTTTGAAAAAGCAATTGACCTGGAAAACAGGTGAAAGAGATAAGAATTATTTGACTACCAAAAAGCCATGATTCTTTAAAATAAAAGAGCCTAGACATGATATTTGAAGAAACTATCCAGGAAAATTGCATTATTTCTTAAGTTCAGAAGGTAAATTGGAAATGGAAAAAATCCATCAATCACCTCCTTAAAGACATCATAAAATTAAAACTTCCTGGAAATTCCAGAGCTCCCAGGTCAAGAATAAAATATTTTAGGTTGCTAGAAAGTAACCATTTGCATGTCATGCATCCACAGGCAAGATCACACAAGATTTGGCATCTTTCATGTTAAAGTAGTGGAAGCCTTAGAATATATATCAGAACACAAAAGAGCTAGGATTAAAGCTGTAAATAATTTACCCAGTAAAACTGAGTATAATCCTTCAGGAGGAAAAATGGCTATTTAATGAAATAGAGAACATTTCTGATAAAAAGATCAGAGCTGAATAGAAAATTTGACATTCAAACCCAAGGTTTAAGAGAAGCATAAAAAGTTAAACATTTAAGAGTCATCATAAGAGACTCATTAAAGTTAAGGTGTTTAAATTCCTATATGAGAAAATTACACCTGTAATTCCTAAGATTTTATCATTATGAAGGCAGTTAGGAGAGTCTATATAGACAGAGGGTATGAATGTGAATTGATTATGCCAGGATGAACTCCAAAAAAGGAAAAATAAAGCATTGAGAAAGTGAGATGTACTTGGGAGTAGGGGAATGGGAGAGGTAGAATGTGGAAATTTTTTCTCACACAAGAGTCTTGCAAGGAAAAACTTTTAGAGTAAAGGGAAACATGGAGGGGGGCATTGTGGGAGTCTTGAACCATACTTGCATCAGAATTGGTTCAAAGAGTCAAGAATATATATATACACTGACTTGGGTTTAAAAACCTACCTTACCAAATAGGAAAATAAAGGGGAAAGTGATAAGAGATATGGGAGCAGAGAAATGATGAAAGGGAAAGCAGATTAAGGGAGTCAGTGGTCAGAAGCAAAACAAGCTTTGGAGAAGGGACAAGATAAACAAAGAGAAGTATAAATAGAAGAAAATAGGATAGAGGGAAATACACAGTTAGTAATTATGAATGGGATGAGTTTACCCATAAAATAGAAGCAAACTAGCATCCAACAATATATTGTTTACAAGAGACACACTTGAAACAGAAAGACACACACAGAGTTAAAATAAATTATTGGAACAGAATCTCTTATGCCTTACCTGAAGTAAAAAAAAGGCAGGGATAGAAATCATGTTTTTAAAGCAAAAGCAAAAATAGATTGAGCTGAAGAGATAATCAGAATAACTACATTTTGCTAAAAGGTACCACAGACAATGAAGCAATATTTAAAAAAGTAAGTTTCTCTGATAAAGACCTCATTTCTCAAATATATAGGGAAATGAATCAAATTTATAAAAATAATGGCCATTCCCCAATTGATTAAGGATTAAAGGATATAAACAGATAGCTTTCAGAAGAAGAAATCAAAGCTATTTGTAGTCATGAAAAAAATGCTCTAGATCAATACTGAATAGAGAAAGCAAATTAAAGCAACTCTGAGGTATCACCTCACATGTATCAGAAATGACAAATGCTAGAGTGAATGAATCAAAATAAATATACTAATTAGCTGTTGGTGGTTTTGTGAACTGGTCCAGTTCTGGAGCATAATTTGGAACTATGCCCAAAGGGCCATAAAACTGCATAGTTGATCCCACAATATCACTACTAGGTCTGTACCCCAAAGAGATTTTTAAAAAAGGAAAAAGATCTACATGTACAAAAAATTTACATCAGCTCTTCTTGTGGTAGCCACGAATTGGAAATTGAGGAAATATTCATCAACTGTGGCTGAATGGCTGAATGGCTGAATGGCTGAACAAGTTGTGGCATATGAATATGCTATAAGAAATGGCAAGGGAGATGGTTTCGGAAAGAACATTGCAAAACCTATGTAGTGGATGTAAAATTAAACTAGAAAATCAAGAGATCACAGTGCACAGTAACAATGTTGTAATGATGATCAACTATGAAAGACTTGAGTACTCTGATCAATACAATGATCCAAGATATTTCCAAATGACTCATGATAAAAAAATGTTATCCATTTCATGAGAGAAATGATGAACTCTGGTGCAACTGAAACATATTTTTCTCATTTTATTTTTTATTTTTTAAAGCAAAATGGCTAATATGGAATTTTTTTTGCAAGATTTCACTTTTACAGTTCATGGATATCATTTTGTTTGGTTTCACAGTAGGTGGGGAGGTGAGAGGGAGGGAGAGAATTTGGAACTCAAAATTTAAAAGAAAAGAATGTTTCAAATAAGTAAATACTATATTTCCAAAAAAGAAAATGAGAAGTTAAGCCATTGGTATGTTCCATTCAAATAGTTTCTGTCAGAGGACATGGATGTATAACCATGTGAGGCTTCTTGACTTCAGTCTCCCTTATTTGGTCTGCTATACCATGTTGTCACTCACTAGGAAAATATTAGTTTAAAAAACAGGCACTTTGATGACTAGGAGCAGCTTGAGATAATTGAAAGTGTCGCATAATTCTTAAAATGAAATCCAGCCCATTTCTCTGCTCTGGTTCAATTATGGGCCTAGTTCGTTGTTTACCTGCAGTAGTTGTCCATGGTGTGTGTGTGTGTGTGTGTGTGTGTGTGTGTGTGTGTGTGTGTGTGTGTGTGTGTGTGTGTGTGTGTGGTGACAGAGTAAATCAGTAGATAACCAAAGCAATTGTATGTCATAATCTGAGAAATATGCATTCATCATCCAAATGGAAGTGGGATTCCCTATAGATGGTGAGATTCTCCAGATGCTCCTGTTTGCTGATGACATATTCCTGATTGCATTGAACCTTGGAATGCTATGGGGCCTCCTCAGTGAGATCTAAGGCACTCAAAAAACACTCTTTTAGCAATCCACACAGGAAAAACCTAAGGAGATATAAAATATGTATATTTACATACATATAAACATATCTGTATATAAAAACACACAGGTATACACACACACACACACACACATATATACACCCATTTCCATGCATGTGTAAATACTATAAAACTCTACTGTTCAGTTTCCTTTTCTCAATATCTTCTATTTCAAATCAACTTGCTTCATATGACTTTTTGTATTGAAATATAACAGAAAGGTATGCAGATGAAAACAGTCTAGAAACTTCATAAAACACTCAGTTTTATGAATGAGCATGAGCTTTAATTATGAGCATTTACTAATGAGCATGAAACTTAGCACAGTGACTGGTGCAGAGCAGGGGTTAAGGAATGGTTTTTCATTCATTCATTCATTTATGAGCCTACATTTCTAAGTTACCTGAGTTACTTTTATTTACAATTATTTGACCTCTTCAATTTGTTGGCATGAAATTAAGTAAAAATCCAATTCTCTCTCTCTCTCTCTCC
This sequence comes from Notamacropus eugenii, assembly GCF_028372415.1. Taxonomy (NCBI): domain Eukaryota; kingdom Metazoa; phylum Chordata; class Mammalia; order Diprotodontia; family Macropodidae; genus Notamacropus; species Notamacropus eugenii. The sequence goes on from NC_092874.1 coordinate 266,649,115, forward strand.
CTCTCCACACACACATATTCATATACACACATATATACTGTATATACAATACATATATAGTACATACATAGACATACATGTATGCATACATACATGCATATTTCTCACGACATATATTCATTCCTTTTTTATTTATTTGTTTGGAAAGTAGTATGGCACATTGGATCAAGCTCTAGAAATGGTATCAGGAAGACATATTCAGGTCCTGTCTATCTAGGGAAGATAATTTTTCTTCCATTTCTTTTTCTTTTTTTGAGGAAAAAAACCCAGTAATGCTAGAAGACCACACTTCCTCTGAATTTGAGATCTTATAAACTCCTTGATGACAGACACATTTTTGCCTTTCTTTGTATTTTCATTACTCATCACAGGGTCTGGCACATACATAGTAGGCACTTAAAAATGCTTGTTAAGTTGACTTATAAATTCATTAGGAGTAACCATTATGAGTAAATTAGCCTAGTTTGGGATATAAAAAATGCTAAGTCAAGACAAGTCATTTGTGTACCTGAGAAAATTAATTCTTCATGAATGTTAATATTGCATGCTCTATGTTTTGCTTTCTCCTGGAGTAACATATGAGATACTACAGAAAGGAAAACTGACTTGCATTAGAAAAGTCCAAATGTGCTTTGGTACAATTTGCCATGATAAGACTTCCATAGTAACTTCTTTCCTTGTTAGGAATACTTGATAGGAATCCTATTACTTCTTTGGAAGCCTTGGTTTTCCCCTTAAGCTTTTTTTTTCTTAGAGTTGGAAGATGAGAAGTGAGAAGAAACAATTGTAATAGCTGAGAATGATGACCATGTTTTTTTGAATACCCCTTTGGGGAGAAGGGCTATGTGACTATATCACTTTGAAGGCAAACATTTCAGCTTGTCAGAAAGCAAAATAATTGGCTTTTTCGTTGCTGTTACAGTTGACCATTTGGCAAAGATATACCTGTGGCAGTATCTGTATATATGTCTATATCTATGTCTAGGTATGAATATATATATATGTATATATATATATATGTGTGTGTGTGTGTGTGTGTGTGTGTGTATGCACACATATATTTCAGTGCATTCTGCTTCTATATGAACACAAAATCTATATGTGTGTAATCTGTATATAGACATGTCTCCATGCACACACTATACCCGTTAGTTGAGTAAGAAAATGAGAGTTTGACTCCCATGTCTCACATTTATTAGGTATGTGGCTCTGAGCAAGTCATTCAGTGTCTCTAGTATAAATTTTAAATTCTTCATAAGATGAGGAAAATAATGCTTGTGCTATCTAACTCAGGAGGGAGGAACCTGCAGCTTCGAGGCCACATAGGGCCCTCTAGGTTCTCAAGTGTGGCCCTTTGAATGACTCCAAATGGAATCAGTATTTGTTCTGTGTCCTTGAGGCTGCAGGTTCCCTTCCCTGGCATAGGGAATGCCCAGGCTAATGAAATAAAAGGTTTTAAAAATACTGAATATGATGTTGAGGATGATGACTTAAGAATTCATTTTACAAAAAATTGAATGAAATATGTAATCACATTTTCAATTTTAAGCAGTTATTTAGCTGAAGGGGATGCAGAGGAAAGAGCAGTGTGTTATAGGTGCTAGAGAACACAGGTTCAGATCTTACCTTTGCCAGTAAAAGCCCCATCATTTTTATCTCTCTGGGTCTCGGTTTTCTCATCTGAAGAAAGAGGGAGGTTGAATTACATGACCTCAAAGGTCCAGTACAACTTTGAATCTATGATGCTTGGATTTATTCCCCAGTGTAGAGCAAGATGTTACCAATTGTTGTTCAGTCATCTTTCAATCATGTCTGACACTTTGTGACCCCATTTGGTGTTTTCTTGGCAAAGATACTGGAATGATTTGCCATTTCCTTCTCCAGCTCATTTTGTATATGAAGAAATTGAGGCAAACAGGGTTACATGACTTGCCCAGGGTCACAGAACTAGTAAGTATCTAAGACCAGTTTTGAACTCATGAAGATGAGTTTTCCTGATTTTGAAAAGTATCTGGGGTCAAATTTGAACTCAGGATATTAAGTCTTCCTGACTCTATTTCTGGTACTCTATAAAGCAGGACACCTAGCTGCCCCATATTATCAATTGCCCAATTAGAATTGTGCTATACTTTGCTATTCAAGGATTTAACATATTCTCTGAAAAGACTACAACTAGTATTTCCTAGAACAAATATCCTATACATCAACAGGCATGTATTAAACCTAATTATATTATTGGTCCTATGCTAGGTACCATAAGAGAGAAATGAAGCAGCTTCTGTCCTCAAGAAACTTACATTCTACTGGCATTACTTATTTAATCAAAATAATTTATCAGATGCTTTCTATGTCCTAGGCATTGTGCTATGCATTATGGGTACAAAGACAAAAATAAAACAGTCCCTTCTCCCATGAATGGCACTAGCTTTTCTTTCATGAGTATACATTTTGGTTGTCAGCACCATCCTTTCTGGCCTTTTGCTTGCTTTTGTGGTTCAAAATTTGTCCTTGGAAATGGATGGATACAGACTACTTCTACTGGGGGAAGGTACCAACTTTAACTTTAACTTTAACTTTAATGACACTATCGTGTCCCCTTTAAGATAGATTTGGTTTTTTGTCATTTGTATGTACAGAAAGAATGAGAAAATAAAAACTACTGAGAGAAAGAGTAGGAAATATAAAAAAGATTTTATAGAATAACCACACCATCTGAATAAAACCTATACGCTTCCTTTTGATTTCAGTCTATTTAGAACTCAGCTAGGAAGCAAGACTCCAAATTAATAGAAATTAAATTTTGTTTACTAAGTACAGTTCTGTCTTGGCCAAGAAAAATAAGGGCCAAATTAGGATCTGCCTGTGCTTTCAGACACAATGTGATCAATTGCTAAAAACATTGGTTTTTGCCTTGGATGGTTTGGCACTTTTAATATAGCTTTTACATTTGAACTCCATTTAGAGGATACTTGTTCAGAGTACAGCCAAATGAGCTTCAAATTCTAATCTAACACTGACTACCTACTACTGCTGCCCCCCTCTACTAAATCTGTTACCTTTGCATGAAGTCAATTAGAAGCTATTTATTAATGTTTTCTTAGCAAATTAAGGAGTCGATAGGTCTTCTCTAAACTGGGGAATTCAAGATGAACTTTAGTGAATGGTGAGCCAAGGCATTAGCCAACAAATATTTTGACACCTTCCTCTTCTTGGAAAGAACCACTGAGCACTCAGCAGGCTCACCCATTAGATAAGGCAAGTGCTAATGCCCCCAATCCACTTTTTATTCTGGTTAGTAGGCATCTAATTGACAGTTAATCTTTTGGGAAAACAAAGGTGGGTGAAACCACTTTTTTTTTTCCCAAGCTAGATACTCAAGAAGAGTAGTTACTTTTAAGGTTTTTACTGGGTTCCTCCAAACAGTTATTTGATGAATTAAATCAATGAAGACAGAAAACCTGGGCAAATGCAGCCAGAAAAATTCCTGCTTCCTCGTATACGTTTTTCCCTCCATTGAATTACCCAAATAATTACCACAATGCTTCAGTTTACTTTGGACATGAAGGCATTCTCAGAGTAGATTCAGTTATCCTTAAGGTTGAATAATTTCAGGTTTAACTAAGGTTTCAATCACTAATAAATAATTTCTCTTCTTTTTTCTCTTCCTTCTTCCTTTTCCAATTCTTTCTCTCCTCCTCCTCCTCCTTTTGCTTTCCCCAATTTCTTCTCCTCCTCTTCTCTTTTTCCTCTTTCTCCTCTTCTCCTCCCTTTCCTCCTCCTCCTCTTTCTCTTTTCCCCTATGTTCCTTTCCTCATACCAATTGCTACCTGAAAATAAAAATAAAATCAATCTCTTCCTGTAGAATCAGGGTAGTATAATGAGAAAAGTACTGGACTTGGATTTAGGGACACCTAATTGAAATCTTGCTAATGGTAATTATTAGCTATGTAACATGGCAGGTTCCTTATGTACTCTGTGTACTTATGTACTGTATGTGTAAAATGTGGATAATGATATATGTGACCTACTTTGAAGTTAATTGTGAGGATTTGGTGTTGTGCAAACCTTATAGTATTGTATACATTTCATCCAATATTATTATAATTGTAGTTTACTTCAAATTATAAAGTTTTTTCTATATCTAAACTATATAAAGTTATTAAAATAAAATCAAAGCACTCCTTCTTACTTAAGTGAATTCCCAGTTGTCAGGTACCCTCTCCCCCCAATATTGTTGTAGAGTTTTTGGTATGTATCTTATGTGTATATTTGAACTTGGTGTGACATCCTCTTCTCTCCCCTATCTGTAGGAGAATATAAGCTCCTTGAGACTGCTAGGACTGTGTCATTTTTGCAATTAAATCCTCAGATTTCAAGATTTGAATTTGGGACATAGTAAACACTTAGTAAATGCTTGTTGATTGAATGGCTAGTTCGTGCATGTTTACTGAACTTCTGCTTAATCTTTGCAAATAGATTATAAATCTCTCAAGGGCTTTGTATTGCACTTCTTTGTAAGCACTGAATTGGAGAACATGCTACCTAATGTAGTAGGTACTGAATAATTATCTTTTGATGAATGATCACTTTTATTGAAGCATTATTTTACAGATTACTTAAAAGCATAGCTCCATCACTATGGACATTTCATGGAGCTTTTTAGTGATAAAATATTTAGGAAACTCTTTGGCAACAATTCATTGAGAGATGTTGACTAGGACTGGGAATAGGATTAGCTATTGAGTGCCATCTTTAATATGCTAGGAGATACTTTCTCAATAAAGAGTAATGGAGTTGTTGTTAGACCCAAGAGGATATGTGGCACACCCTAAACTTTGAGGGAAAACTAAGTCATCTAAAATTTTAATAGACATATTTCCCATGGGGGTAGTTTATTTCTTCAAAGGGAAAGAAATGTTCCATAACCTCCAGGATAATATAAGTAAATATAACCAAAATCATTATGGCTTTGAAAGTAAGGGGTACCCATAAGACTAAAGTGAATTTCTGAATATCATGTAATTCATCACTTTGATTTTTATATCCATGTATATTCCTCAAAAAAGCCAAACAGTGTGCCAGAAGGTCAGGAGGTCACTGGCAAGGTCTTGGGAATGAAGTCCATGATCAGAGGGTGAATGATCCAAGAACAGGAGGGGATGCAGTAAGCCTTATATGGGAATGCAATATTTAGTCTTCAAGATTTTAATGTCATAGAAGCCGAAAGATCTCTTTGGAAATGGACTTGAAAGCTAGGTCTAGGATAGCAATGATCAAAACATGCTGTAAATGATAAAAAAGTTCAGTTTTTACAAAATCTTTCTAGTTCAGATTCAAAGCTTCATTATGACATAATTTTTTTTTTTTTACAGAAGTCCACAAAATTAGTTATTTGTCAAGTAAAATGCTATCTAACATTTTTTTTTTTGCTTAATAGTTATAAATGTCATGGAGGTAGGTGACAGTAAATTAGATGAGACAAATATCTTTCATGGAGCTAATGTTCTGAAGGTGATAAAAGCATGTATTCTCAGTAGCAAAGAATTGTACCTGGAGTTTGGATGCTTTTAAAATTATGTCACCAATCTTTTCCCTATGTTCTATTTTTATAGTCTCATTTAATCCTAGATTGGGAGGCACTTTTGCAGAGGGAGGGGGACAAAGAGACAGAGAGAGAGAGAGAGAGAGAGAGAGAGAGAGAGAGAGAGAGAGAGAGAGAGAGAGAGAGAGAGAGAGAGAGAGAGATGAAGTGGTGGTAATCAAACACACTTACAAAAACCGTGACATGCCAAGAGTGATCTATCCAGAAGAAAAAAAAAGATTTACATGTAAATCATGTTCACACAAGCTGTTTGAAATTAAATTTTTCTCTGTCTGGGAAAAATTGGAACAGTGTCAGGAAATTTCACAACCTGGCCACAAATGTCAAAATATCTACTACTTAAATCTATGTTCTTAAATCTTCTACTTGTGTAGGATGATAAAAGTAAACACTGTTAAGTTAATAAAGAAATTGAAATATGAGATAAAGGTAAAGTTTACACTTCTCTCAAAAATAGAAAATATCCCACAATTTTCTTGGAATCCAATTCTTTTCTCCTTTACATCATTTCAGTCATGTCTGTCTCTCTGTGACCAAAGGGTGGTTTTTAGAAGGGTGTTTCTTGGCTAACATACTAGGAGCAGTTTGCCATTTCCTTCTCTAGCTCATTTTATAGATCAGAAACTGAGGCAAAGAGGGTTAAGTGACTTACCTAGGGTCTAACAGCTAATAAATGTCTGACGCTGGATTTGAACTCAAGTAGAGGAGTCTTCCCGATTCCAGGTCCAGTAGTTTCTCCTATGAATGATTTAGTTGTCCTGCTCTACTCATAAGAATTCAGAATTCAATTCAACAAGCATCCATCACATTTCTCCTACATACCAAACACTGTGGGAGGTACTGGGGGTACAGAAACAAAATGAAAAATCGTCCATTTCTTCATGGAGTTTCCCTTCAAAAGCTTCAGAAAGCACATGACCTATAATGACTTACTGATATGCCCAAACAGTATTCCATTTGGTCTTAATATGTGGTTGTACAGGGCAGCTGGATGGTGCACTGTAGTGAGAGGACCAGGCAAGGAGTCAGGAAGACTCATCTTCCTGAGTTCAAATCTGGGCTCAGACACTTACTAGCTGTGTCATCCTGGGCAAGTCACTTAACTATGTCTGCCTCAGTTTCCTCATATATAAAATGAACTGGAGAAAGATATGGCAAACCACTTCAGTTTCTTTGCCAAGAAAACCCCAAAAGGGGTCACACGGAATTGGACACAACTGAAATGCTCAACGACTGTAAAATAGAAAATAGCCTAATTTGCTTTCTTCACATCTGAGAAGTTGCAAGCAACTTATCTCCCAGATAATTCTTCCCACAGAGGTGTCTGAGTCACAAAATCAGTTTTCTGGTGCTTGAGCCATTAGTCAAAAGTCACCTCTTTGTGCTTCTATTGTATAGGTGCTACCTCCATGCATGGTTAGAGAGGAATTTCATTAAAATAAAATTGGGGGATTTAGTGGACCACAAGGTTAAAAGGAGCCAACGGCTGGACAGAGCTTTCAAGAAAGCTATCATGATAATCTGCTGCATTTAGAGAGACATAGAGTTTGGGAATAAAGAGGCAAAAATACCATGGTACTCTGCTCTGGTCAGATCACTGCTACTAATAATTAAGCAACAAGAACAGTAGCATTTACCTACCACCTACTCTGTGTTATGTACTATGCTAAGTGCTTTAGAAATATTGTTTCTTGATTCTCATAGCAACCTTAGAAAGTATAATTTATTGTTTTCCCCGTTATACAGTTGAGGAAACTGAGGCAGACAGAGGTCATGTGACTTGCTCAAGGTCATATAGCTAGCAATTGTTTGAGGGCAAATTTGAACTTAGATCTTCTTGACTCCACATCCAATACAGTTATCTACTGTGTCATCTGGCTGTCCACGTCTAGTCTTTTGTGATATTTTCAGGGTTCATTTTTGAATGCTGGAGAGCATCCAAAGAAAGGCAACCAGAATGTGAATGGCTTTGAATCTGCATCATAGAAGGATCATTTAAAGGAACTGAGTATATTTAGTCTGAAGTAGAGAAGACTTAATTAGAGCATAATGATTACCTTTAATTATTTGATGGGCTTTCATTTGGAAGAAGGATTAGTCATCATTTATTTAGCATTAGAAGGCAAATCAGTAGCAATAGGTGGAGCAGCAGACAAGGTTTGCTTTGATATCATAGAAAACTTCTCAAGATTAGAGCTTGCTCAAAGGGAAATGGACTTCTGCAGGTAGTCAATTTCATCTTCTTAGAGGTCTCCAAGCAAAGGTGGGATGACCAGTTTCTGGGTATGTGGACTCTATGGGCCCTTGGGTCTCTTCCAACTCTGAAATCCTAGGATTAATTCTGTGATTTTTGTTTATCACCCAAACTTAGCAAAAAAAAAAGTGTCAAAGCTTATTAAGAATAGCTAAAAATTCACATATCACTTAGGAGAAGCTAGGTGTGCACAGGGATAGAACATTGGACTTGGAATCAGCAAAACTCATCTTTATGAGTTCAAATCCAGCATCAGATATTTACTAGCTATGTGACCCTGAGCAAGTCACTTAATCCTATTGGTCTCAGTTTTCTCATATGTAAAAGGGAGAAGGAAATGGCAGACCATTCCAGTATCTTTGCCAAGTAGACACCAAATGGGGTCACCAAGAGTTGGATGTGACTGAACAACAACATATAGCACGTAAGTGTTTAAAATGCACTTTGGACACATTATCTCATTTGAGCCTCATGACAATACTCAAAACAATGTGAGCATTTTATGGTTAAGTTTAGGGGCTATTATAGTTTTTAATTCTTGTATCTCCTGTTTGAATGAATGAATAAAAAAGATAGATATTATATAATTAGATTTTTCAATTGAGAAAATTGAGATTCATTACTAAGGTAATAAAATCCTCACCTAAGTGATCTTCAGTATACATGCCCCATCACAATCACAAGATTAATTTTCCTCAAGTACCATTTTGATAGTGTTTCCCTGCTTAAAAGACTTCAATAGGTTCACATTTTCTATTGAATAAGGTATGAAATACCTAAGTTTTGTATTCAAAGTCATTTGTAATCTAATCTCAGGTTACTCTCATTAGATTTATCTTCTACTACTTCTCCACTACTTCTGTACTCTGTTCTATAATTAATCTATTTCCTATGTCCTGTACATTGATTGTATAGCTGCATGTCTGCAATTTTGTTTTTACTACTTGTTTGTCTAGAACACTCTTTTTACCCTGCATCTGACTACTGCAATTCACCAAGTCTAAAGATCAGATTCTAAATAGAGTTCAGTCCCACACTGGGGCAATGCGATGATGATGACCCACACATTTTGGGCTTCCTCGGGTATGCACAAAAGAGTGCAAGAGAAGTTAAGGTGGAGGAACAGTAAATGACAGATATTTAGGGGAGTTTAGACAGTTTTAGTCGACAATTTCATTGCTTTGTACCAAGAAGGAATCTTGGCCTTGGCCTAGTTCAGAGAGAAACTCGGATCCTCATCAGTCATTGGAATGAAAGGAAGAGCCCAGATGATGAAAGAAGGAGAGCTGAATATGATCTCAAAAATATCAATCCTTACCACAAATAGCCTAGGCAAGTTTTCTGGTTTTAACTATTCAAAGGTTCTTTTGCCTTTGAGTATTCTCTCAGGACCTATTTAGGCAACATGTGTTAAATTTTTCTATGACAGCCTAGTGGGAAATGTTAGTACAGTTATCAGGAAATTACAGATCGAAAACTTTTGCCAAGGGCAGAAAATAATTAATCATATAGTTGAAACCTCCAGATAAGAACATGCCTCCTATTTACTTTACTTGTAGGCATTTTAACGCGCATTTTGATGTTTAGTGAGTTAAACTGGCAAAAATCAAGATGATAATATGTTTTGAAATTCATCACAACCATTCTAGTCTGTGGTATTTAGGTAAAAATGGAATGTGTGTGTGTGTGTTTGTGTGTGTGTGTGTGTGTGTGTATGTGTGATAGAGATAGAGAGAGAGAGGGAGGGAAGGAGGGAAGGAGGGTAGGAGAGACAGAGAAAGGCAGGAAGAGAGGGAGGAAGGGAAGGAGGGAGGGAGAGAGAGGGGGGAGTGACAAAGAGAACTTCTTTGACTATAAAATAATTCAGTTTAGAATATTAGAATTTATGAATTCTTACAAAGCCATAGTTTAATTTAAAAAAAAAGAGTTTTCTTTTTAAGCTCCTTCTTGCTTAGATATAGGTGATCTCATACTAGATTCGAAGTCAGAGGAGCTGGGTTCAGATCCCAGCTCTAACCTTCACTACAAGTCTTTTCCCTTTTCTGAACTTTTTCACATCTATAAAATTAAAAATGTGGACCAGATGATGTCTACAATGGGCCATGTGTGGCATTGAACAGTTAGGACAGTGGGGTACCAGAGCAGTAGAGTTGAACAAAAAAAAAAAAAGATGAATTCTAGCAGAACTCTAAGGGTTAAATTCCTAGATTTCTAGGTAAGGGAATATTGGGGGAATATAGATCAGAGGAGATCCCTATGTCTTCCTCCATTTTCTCTTTACCTCCACCAGCAATTTGTCCTTGGTCCTTTATACTTCATATTTTTATTAGTGGTATCAGAAAGAAATAAAAGATATGCTTATCATATTTTAAAATGAAAAAGTGCTGGAGTGGCAAGTAGCTAAGACACTGAATAGTAGAATGGAGATCCCCCAAATCATGATAAGAGGCATCTAGGTGGCTCATTGGATAGAACACTGGGCCTGAAGTCAGGAAGACCTGCGTTCCAATCTGACCTCAGACAGGTACTAGCTTTGTGACCCTGGGCAAGTTGCTTAACCCTGTTTGCCTCAGTTTCCTCATCTGTAAAATGCTGGAGAAGGAAATGGCAAACCACTCTCTTTGCCAAGAAAATTCCAAATGGGGTCAGAAAGAGTCTTGTATGACTAAAAAATTACTGATTAACAAAGATCATGACCAGCTAGAATATTAGGCTGAAAATTAGAGGATTTCATGTCTTACACTTGAGGTAAAGAATCAACTTCACAGATACAGAACGAAGCAAGCCATTTTGGGAATATTGGTGGAAACCCAAGATGGCTCAACCATATGTGATAGGAATTAAAAGAATTGGCTACACTGAGAGACAGTTTCCAGGAATAAAAATACAATCTCTTGTCCCTTTCCCTGACCAGACCAGATTTAATATATTATGTTCAGCTCTGTGCACTTAATTTTAGGAAGGACATGGATGAGCTGGAGGGTATCCAGAGGACAAAGTGAGTTTGGTGATGGCCTCTGAGTTCATGCCAATACATGGGTGATTTGAAGGAACTGGAGATATTTAGACTGAAGAGAAATTTGGAAAGAATGATTTGATTTGTCTTGACTCTGGAATGAAAATGCTGTACTAATGTATTGGAAGGGTTGTTACTTGGACAAGGAATTAGACTCTTTCTGTTTGACTCCACAAGGCAGATAGATAGAAGTTTCAAAGGGTCCTTTGCAATTTAGAATGGGTGTCTTGGAAAAACAAAAACAAAACACATTTCCTAACAATTTGAGTCTCCCCGCTCAACTCCCTTCGAAATGGAATGGGCTGCCTTGGGAAGAGCGTGTGCTTTCTCAATGGAGATCTTGCCAGCAGACACTATATGATCACTTATTGGATACTTTGAAGGAGGGATTCTCCTTCATCTACGGGCTTAACTAGATGGCTGCAGAGGCTCCTGCCAATTCTGCAACTCTATGATCTGGTGTAATTGTCATACAGAGAGAGCATTCATTGCTTATCTTTACTAATCAACTTTAATAACTTAAGGTTATTTTAGGATATAAACTTCAGCCCACACAGCAGAGGATTGATGTAAATTTATGGATTCAACACTTGGCCCTTGAAGAAAGAGAAATACCATAATTCTGAGGCTGTAGCTACTACATTCCACTACCTTCCTTAAGAACTGTATATTTTATATGAACTATAGTTTAAAAGGAACAGAATGTTCAAAAGCTTCATAAATTCATTTTTATTTTGAAGGAAATCTAAGCATTCTAAAGCCTCTCCTTCCCCCAGCCCCCAAACATATTGAATAATTTTTTCCCCCTTTTGGGAATTTAAGCTAGAAACTTTGTGAGAAGGCGTTTCCTCTTTAAAGATTTACTGTGCTTCATCTTTTCATGGAACAGAAATGCTGAGAAGTAGCATGTGTGTGTGTATGTGTGTGTGGGTGTGTGTGTGTTTTCTCACTAATATAATAATATAGCATTTCCATTCCTGAGTCAAGCCAAATCAGATCATTCCAGAAGTTCCACTGCTCAGCTTTCCTTTTGTACAAGGAATGAAAATTTAATCCCAATAGCAAGGTAACATTTGCGTGATGCTTTCAGGTTTGTAAGGCACTTAACATATTATTTCATTTGATCTTCCCGACAACCCAGTAGGGGTAGGTTCTATTATTATCCCCATTTTACAGATGATGAAGCTGAGGCTGAAGGAGGTAAAGTACCAAGCCCAGGGTCATACAGACAGTAAGTGTTCAAGGGAAGACTTGAACTCGATCTTCCCAACTCCAAGTCTAGCATTTTATCCAGTGAGCCTCTTAAGTGGTTTAACGGTGATGTTACTGTTGATTTATTTGGTTGTGTCTAATTCTCTGGGACCCCTTGGACCATACTGTCCTTGGAGTTTCCTTGGCAAAGATACTGGAGTGATTTTCCACTTCCTTTTCCACCTCATTTTAAAAATGAATAAACTGAGAGGCAAACAGGATTAAGTGAATTGCCCGGATCACACAGCTAGTAAAGATCTGAGCCTGGATTTCAACTCTGGTCTTCCTGACTCCAAGCTCAGAACATCATCCACTGAACTAGCTAGCTTCCCCCATCAATGATGATTACTCTAATGTTTATGCCACCACCAATCAATCAATAAACAAACATTTATTAAACTCTACTAAGTGTCAGGAACCCTGCTAAACACTGGGGATCCCCAAAGAATTAAATGATAAACCTTGCTTTCAAGGAATTCACAACTAATGGGGGAAACAGCATCATTTTGGCATGCCAATTCCATTCAACCAGTATTTATTGAGAATATGAGCATTTGATTATATTTAGCCATGGATACTTTTTAATACTTTCATATATATACACTTATTGCCTGAATTGAAATGGATTTCTGGAGGGCAGTTTCATAGTTTTTTTGTTCTGTTTTTGTCTTGTTTTATTTTTGTCTCTACCACTAGCTGACGCAGTATTGGCCCTAAGAGAAATGATAATAACAATAAGAAAATGTTAGTAATATACTCTAAGCAAATTGCAGAATTGTCTTGAAAGTAAGAATCAACAGAACGCAGAGACCCCATCAGTCAATAGTCATTTATTAGGCATGATGTGCCAGGCACTGTGCTAAGTGATGAGATAAAAGGGAAAAACAGAATCAGGTCCTGACTTCTAGGAGCTTATATGTAATGGAAGAGACCCCATGTACAGAAACAGGTACACACAGGGCACGTACAGGGTAGATGGAAGGTAGCCTTTGAGAGAAAGTTTCTAGCTTCTTCAGCCGCTGAACAAGATCTTCTGTAAGAGGATTCCCCAGCTGTTAAATTGCCCGATTTCTTAACAATTTCTTTTTAGCATTCTTTTCATTTTCACATTTCCATGACAGGCATCATTATCCTTTAGTCTACTGAACGTTGAACTGCTTGATACATTTCCAACATGACTTTCTTTTGGTCTGTTTCAAAGATGTTATGTTATTGTTGTGGTGTTTTTCCCCTTTCTTTTTACATCTATTTCACAAAAGAGACATAAAAGGGCATCTTGCTTCATTTACAGTCTATTTCTCTACTCTTCTGATCTCTCTTTCTATTTCATTTCCCAGTTGGCCAGCATTTATATAGCACCTTAAGGACATCAGCTAGATGATGCAGTGGATAGAGTGCTGGCCTTGGAATCAGGAGGAACTGAATTCAAATTTGCTCCAGACACTTATTAGCTGTGTGACCCTGGGCAAGTCACTTAACCCTGTCTGCCTTAGTTCCTCATCTGTAAGATCAACTGGAGAAGGAAATGGAAAATCACTCCAGTATCTTTGTAAAGAAAACCTAGAGTCATGAAGAGCCAAAAATAACTCAACATCCTTGCAAAGTACTCTCTATGACTTGTCTTATTTGATCCTCATAGCAATCCTGTGAGACAGATCATCCCTATTTTGCAGATGAGAAAAAACAGGGCAAGAAAACTCAAATGACTTGTCCAGGGTCACATGGCTAGGAATTGTATGAGACAGGATTTTAACACTGTTGCGGTTCCCCTGCTTGATCTGTTTCCATTGCCTGGTATCCTTTAAAATTAGATGTCAGCAATTGCTGTTTGCTTCAATGCTGAGTTCTATTTCTCAGCTCTTACTGGTATGGACATTATTCAATCTGCTTCAAGTCTTTTTGGCACCCAGACTTCTTTGCACTCCCTCCATTTGCAAAGATTCCTGCCTACTTTTAAATTTTCATTTCTTCCCATTCTTCCTGATGACATAATGCCTTCTCTCAACTAGTCTCTTTTACTTAGATCTCTTTAATCTTAAATTCTATTGCATGTCACTAATCTGCCACTTCAATTCAATTCCATTATGGATTCCTCCTCTTCCTATGCAATACTAATTTCATGTGCAGGAAGACTAGCTTCCACATTGCTTTTATTCCCTTCCAGTTTAGAATTCCAACCTTAAAGCTGTTAGGAGCCAATTCTCATGTTACCACTGCTTGATCGAGATGTGGTCTCCCAAAAGTCCCTGCAATTTTCGAGTGTTTTCTCTGCTTCTTTTTCACCCTTTAAGGACTGCTGCATTTTGCAACAGATATAATTGATGCTCTCAGGAACAACTATCTTTGTGGGTCTTTCAAGCTTCCTTTTCTCTTGACTTTATCCTTCACCACCTCTGTTCTGAACTCTCTGGTCTGTCCCTCGATCCATCAACTTACACTCTTTAGCCTAAACTTTGTTCCTTCCTTTTTTGTCATTCCCTTCTCCCTCAAGCAAAATAAGTTCCTAAAGGACTTGCACTGATTTCCATTTGTCATCATATGCCTAGCACCTAACACTCACTGCTCCTTGCCTAATAAAGAATAACAATAAAAAATAATCACAATGATAATAATAAATAGTATTTATATAGCACTCACTATGTGCCAGGTATTATGCTAAGTATTTTCTACTTATTATCTCATTTGATTCTCTCAACAACACTGTGAGGAAGGTGCTCCTATTATCCCCATTGCACAGATGAGGAAACTGAGGTAACAGAGCTTAGGTGACTTCCCCAGGGTCACTACTAAGTTCCTGAGACTGGATATGAACTAAGGTCTTCCTGACTCCAAGCTCAGCATTCTATCCATGGTGCCACCTAATTTCCCTTCCCTATCAAATTGAATATTCACTAATGAATTTCTAACGCCTATTATCTGGTTCAAGTACTGGGTGAAGCATAGGAGTATTGCATTTAAGTCAATTTCATTATTGAAATGGTTTATCATGGAGTCCACACTGGTACAAGGCAAGTGAAGCAGGAAAAGAATCTAAACTATGAGAAGAATGGGGCAGGGGATAAAGACCAAGTAATGAGAGTCAAAAGGAGGTTCAGAAGGACTGTGGGGGGTAGATGGAAGGAAAGAGGGTTACCATTAGAGAAGAGAATGGCAATGTTTGTAACATTAGAGGTGGAGAGATATTAAATGACAAAGTTCAAGGTGTGACAATTCAACATAGGCTGGAGTGTAAACAAAGGTAGAATTGAAGAGGACCCAACAACTGTGAGGTGAGGGGCACATCTATGTGAATGGTGAAGCATTATGGAGAACATTAGGAAGACATAGTAGTTCACCTCTCTGGGACTTGGTTCCCCATTTGTAAAATGAGGGGATTGATTGATATATATCTCCAAAGCAGAGGTTATAAACCTGGAGTCCATAACTTTTCTTTTGAAAATATTTTGTTAACTGTATTGCAAAATAATTGGTTTCTTTTGTGATTGCCTATGTATTTTATTTTATAAATGTAAAAACATCCTGGGAAGTCCATATGCTAAACCAGATTGCCAATGGGATCCATGATGCAAAACTAAACAAAATTAACTGAAAGGAATGAAAAGTTCTTTCTCTGAAGGTCACTTCCAGCTCTCTGAGTCTAAGGAGAATGGGAGAGGAAATCAAAGAAATGGGGAATTGAGAGGAACCATAAGGGACATGGAGTTGACCTATGACTTCATGGGTATAAGCACATTCGTATGAGGAAAGAAATTCCTCTGCCCAGGCAGTGCAGCACTTTCTCAGTCAGTTCTAGTATGAGAGGGTTGCATAGAGTACTGAGAGATCATGTGAATGGCCCAGGTTCATACAACCAATATATGTTAAAGGTAGGGCTTGAACTCCAGGTTTCGAGTCTTCTAGGCCAGTCTTCTAAGTGTCAGACTCGATGCCCCTCAGTGACAAGTGGAAATTCATTTCTATTTGATTTTAACACAACTGCTACACAATTGAAAAGTAACAATACGAGGTTCTTTAAGTGCCTGCAATAATGAACATTTTTGAGTAAGACTCTTTGTCTTGATTATAGATAAATAAATCACATAAAAGTATGTGTTGCTCCTGAATTCCTGTCTTGGCACATGCATATTTATGGAAATTCACAGATGGTGTCACTAATGCCTTCTATAAAGAACTTATTTCATATTTTTATTATAAAGGGTAATAGTATTTTAATGTCTTTTATTTGCCTTCATAAGTTAGATTATTTATTAATCATTCTTTCTTCATTGAAGATATTAAGATATAAGTTGCTACTCATGTCAATTGCCTTATGTATTTTGCTTTAATCAAGAATCATAATATCATAAATTGAGGGTTGGAAAAACCTTAAGGGCCATCTTCCTCTAAACTCCTCATTTTACAGATAAGGAAACTGAGGCCCAGGGAGGCTAAATGATTTGCCCTAGGTCACACTGGTAGTAAGCATCTGAGATGTCATTTGACTCCAGAGCCAGCATTCTTCATGAAGCACCACTGAAGCTTGGAATACTCATTGTCGAAGACCGAGTTTTGCTTGAAGGATAATATGAATCCAAGGAAAGGTCATTGCTGTTCTTACTATCTGTGATTATGTATATTGTTGTATTAGCTCTACTTCACTTTGCATCGATTTATTTAAGCCTTTCAATTCTTCCTGATATCTTTCATATTCATTGTTTCTTATAGCACCCTATGACATTCATGTATCAATATATGCATATATGTATATGTGTGTATGTATGTATATATTTATATATACATATGTGAATGCATATATACACATTTAAACATATACACACATTTATAAATTCTACATATGTATATGTGTGTATACACACATGCATATATGTATATATTTATATATACTTGAGTATATATGTGTGTGTATGTATGTATGTATGTATGTATGTATGTATGTATGTATGTATACACATTCCCCAGTATAGGGGAATCTGTTTTGTTTCCAGTTCCTTGCTACTACAAAAAGTCCTACTATAAATATTTCAGTGGATATGGAACCTTTATTTTTTTGTCTGGGATATCCTTGTGGTATATGGCTAGTGATGGAATCTCCATTTCTAAGTATATGAATATTTTAGCCCTTCTATTTGCATAATTGCAAATTAGTTTCCAGAATGACTGTGCTAATTCATAGGTCCATCCACCATGCAGTGGAGTACCTCTCTTTCCACAACCAACCCCCCTCAACATTGTCATTTTTGTCAGTTGACTGGGTGAAATGGAAATTCAGTGTTATTTAATTTGCATTTCTCTTATTATTAGAGATTTGGAGTATTCTTCCACATGGTTGCTAATAGTTTACAGTTCTTCTTTTGAAAATTATTGTTCATATCCTTTGGCCACTTATCTGTTAGAGAATGGCTTTTTGTCTTATATATCAGTCTTCGTTGTCTAAATATCTTGAATACCAAACTGTCTGCAAAAAAATTGACAATTTTTCTCATCTGATCCCTTCTTTTCTTCCCTGGACGCATTTATTTTATTTGTTGTGCAAAACTATTAAATGCAATTTCCTGGGAACATAGAGTCCCCTTCTTATACATAAATCTTTTCACTTAGACAAGATTTTTCTCCCTCTCCCCCCTCCTCATCTTTTATTCAAATACTTTTTTGATGTACACCAAGGAGGAGAATGTCTTGGTAGTATATTTGGAAAGGCTACACATAAATGGTGCTTAATTGAAACTTATAAGACTCTTCAACCATATTGGTGTGATTTTAGCTTATTTCTAACAGGCAGTGTACGAATCCCTTGGGTTTCACATACCAAGAGCTATGAAAATAGTGAATCTGGAATCATAATCATTGGGGATGTCTTGCCTTTATTTGAAAAATATACTGCTGCTCAGTCATACAGTTTATTCAACTCTTATGGACTCCTATTTCATTTCCTAGAGTGACTGTTCCAAGCTGTTTCAATTCTCTCCAAACCTCTGATGCAAACCCTGCCAATCTCATTATTGGTCAATGACCTTACCTTTTCCCTTCTCAAGAAAAAAAATGAGAAAAAAATAAAGAATATCCAATACCCCTCCGCACTACCTTGTTCCATAACTGATAATATATGATGCATTTCATCTCTCCTCTATTCTCCCTTTACCAATCTTTAGTGAAGAATTGGACCTTCTATTCAAAGTTAATTCCATTTATGAGTAGCCCTGATTTCCTCTCTTCCCACCTGTTAAGCAATACATCTAGAGAAAGTAAATCTAAATGAGGGTACCAGAGATGATGTACAAGAACTACTTGAAGGAAGTCGTGTTCCTTAGCTGGAAGAAGAATTGGGGAGGGACATAGCAGTCAATTTCAAATATTTGAAGGGCTGACCTTCGGAAAAAGGACAAAACTCTAATGACTTGTACTGCTAGATCTCAGACTTAGGACTATTGCAGTGGGTAAAAGTTGAATACAGGATGATCTGGGGTTAATATATTTTGAGGAGAGACTTTTTGACAATCAGTGCTTCTTCAAAGTGGAATTGACTTCCTCTGCAAGTAGTGATTTCCTTTTCACAGAAAGTTTTCAAGTAGAGATTGGATGATGGCATTCTGGGTTTGGTATAGTCAAGTTTTCTATTCATATGTGGGTAAAACGAATTGATTTCTTAAAATGAATAAGGTAGTTTTGGACTAGGAATGCTACTTTTTAGATTTGTGCTCCAACAAAAGACTACTCACTTCCTTTTCAGTTTTGTTTCTGGTAGCATGACAAGAACTTTACTGAATTTGTAAGGCAATTCAATATACAGTGCTTGATTTTTTTTTAATTAAAATGAACTCTTTTGGCATAGAAAGGGAAAGTTAGAATCATTGCTTATTCATAAGGAAATTGGCAAACGTGGTTCAGTTGATTCAGCATTCACCAAGGTAATCAAAGTAACTTTATATTAGGCAAAAGTCTGGCTTTCCATTTACCCGGGTTATTTGTGAATAGTTTTATTAATGTATTTCTTTTAGTCTGGATATGTAATTTCATTGGCTTCAGGAATTTCTAAGTGTGGCAACTTTCTCTATCAAGGCAGAAGTTAACTCTTTGGAAATTTATAGCTTTGGAGAATTGTCTAACATTGAGAGGTCACATAGTCATTGTATCTTAAAGTTGGGAAATAAGCCCAGGTCTTCTCGGCTTTCTATCTACCTGGTCACATACTTGAAGAGAAAATCAAAATGGAAGATGAATAGAGTGGTCATGAGAGAAGCCAGGTTCAAATACCAGCATTATTATTTACTATCTGTTTAATCTGTATTGGAAGGAAGGCATACTGGAGAATGACTAGTATAAAAACAAATCAATAAAATCTAAGCAAATGAAACAAAGTGAGGTGGAGGGTGGCATGCTCCAAGTATATTTTAGCTCTAGATTAGGAGTTCTTAACCTTGTTTGGTACTTTTGGCTGTTTGTTAAAGTCTATGGATCCCTTCTTAGAATGGTATTTTTAAATACATAAAATAAAATGTATAAAATTACAAAGGAGATCAACTATGTTGAAGTATAGTTCTATATAAACAAAACGAAATATACATATAAATAATGATATGTATAAAAACTACGTACATACATATATATTGCATGTATATATGTACCTTGGTGCATGATGTATATAAATACATATACACTTATATAGGTATTATATACATACTATACATGTATATGTTGTACATATATATCCATGCATATATGGATATGTATATATAATTGTGTATATGAATATGTGTATATATGTATGAATACACACACATACATATGTATATATATATACACACATATACAATTATGTGTGTATTCATAGTCTTCAGGGGAAAGAAACTGATACATTTTATCTTGGGGTAATTACCAAAATGGTTAATGTTCTATAGATTAAGAAGGATTTCTTTATTTTATTTTTTCCCCATTTCTCACTCAGTTGACTTGAGACTGTGTCTTAAAGAACTTTGTAGTCTTCACATTGCTAAGCATGTAGACATTAAATAAGTGTGTTTATTGGTGTGTTTGTGAAAATATACAAAGGACCACAGATTTACAACTAGCAAAATCCTTAGAGAACACCAAGTTTCACCCAGTTACTTTATATATGAGGAAATTAGGAGCTAGAAAATTTAACAGATTTTTTCTTAAGTCTTAATGGGATTTGTAATCAGGTCTTTTGATTCCAGATTCAGTATTTTGCCCACTGTACCATGCTGGGAGGACAGTAGCCAAAGAATTAGGCATATATTACATTAAATGTCATAAAGTGGTTGCATTTTCAGTTATTTCAAATGTTTAAAACGTTTCATCT
This sequence comes from Notamacropus eugenii, assembly GCF_028372415.1. Classification (NCBI taxonomy): domain Eukaryota; kingdom Metazoa; phylum Chordata; class Mammalia; order Diprotodontia; family Macropodidae; genus Notamacropus; species Notamacropus eugenii. Next base: position 266,669,555 of record NC_092874.1, read on the forward strand.
TTTCATCACGGCTCATTTTCCATGCAATATGATGGAGGCAGTTGTCTGCACAAATTCATAAGACACTTAAAATGTTCAGGCCCCTAGCATTGCCTGAAACAAGAAAATCTGTATGTCATTTATGATTAATGATGATCTGTGTCTTGTGAGAGGTTATTAAAAACAGAAGCCTGTGACTTCATTGTCTCTGACAATGACTTTGAACGCGGGGTCCGTTCTTCCATTTTTACATTTCTTTGCAAGATTAAAAGAAAGTAAAAACAATTGTACTGGAGGCTTCACCCAGATGTGACAGAATAGGACACACAAGTTTTCAATCTGTTTCTTCCAATAAGATGTCGACTCATTCATATAATATTGCTGGTGAGCAAATGTGACTGAAGGGCAAATTTAGTCATCGGGAAAACAGAAAGAGTTCAGGAGTATATCAAGCATCTCATGGTAGATTCATAGAAGATGCTGACCAAAGGACTGCAGACTTGTTTCAGGAGGGCACTCATAACAAATGCAGGTTCCAATTTGCATTTCTTCCAAATGAATCATTCAAAAGCCACTTATCAGGTTGAAACAGAGAAAATCAAAGTGCATAAGGTTATTAAAAAAAATTAAAGAAATACTGGGAGTTTCCTGAAAAAAAAAGAAAATATTTGCCTGCTATCTGTACCATTTTTATTCAATTATTCTAAAATAACATGCATGTGCTCAAGGATTTTTTAAAAATGTGATAACCTCTACTGTAGTTTGGTTGTTAAGATTAAAACTAAGCTTTGAGGGAACTTAGTCATTCTAATGTGTTAGACATTTAAGAAGAAGTACCCTTGAATTGTGTTTCATTATATATATATTTCAGTGCATACAGACATGAAGAGACAGTGATATGGAAAATAGAGTGAGAGGTTTAGGGTCAGTATGATCTGGGTTCAAAGCCTGCTTCTGACACTTAATATCTCTATCCAGGGCAAGTTCTTGCATTGTAGATTTAGATTTGAAATTTACTCTGGAGAGCATCACAGAAAAGCAGAGAGAATCAAGAGGATCAGAAATCTAGAATTAGAATATCCCTTCCAAATGTGATGATTCCACCTCCCATATTAGCTATGTAACATAAACTTCTATTGATTCAGTATGGTTAGGGCACTCACCTTCTCCTTCTAAAGAGGCTCAAGTTCTGGACCCATGCATACAGATCAAGTTCAGTCCTAGGGTAACACAGCTCAGGGTTTGTTCTTCAAATTCTTGGGTTCTTTGTGCCAGGACCATAGAACCCCTGGGGAAAACCATTTAAATGTCATGTCAAGGGTCTCTGCTAAAGGGACATAAGAAAGTTACTCAGTCTACATCAAATATAGGAAAGCTATTTAATTTTTATGCATAAAAAGAATTCTTTAAAACACTAATATAAAAGTCAAGAAAGTCCTTGCCTTCAAAGGACTAACATTCCAATAGGGGGAACAATACATACAGACCGGCAAAGGTTAGAATGGGGTGTTTTGGTTTAGAAAGGCACAAAAATGGTGAGTTGAGTCAGAGGGGAGTAGATTGACATACATTATTCAGGAGCCATGACAAAATGGATTTGATTATGTTCCAGATAAGGAAAGTATTTTTTCTGAGGGGTGGTTGGTTGGGAGGAGTGGGCATCATGTGCGTGGAGGCAATGGAGACATGGAAGCAGAAACCTGGAGAATGAAGTGAGACATGTCTAGAACCCACAGTTCAGATGTAGTAAGCAGCTGAGGCAAGTAGCAGAAGAAAGCGGGGTGGGGCTAAGGAGGATAGAATTTTCTGACATCAAAATATTGAATTTTCTAGACTGGTATGATGATGTCTTGGGTGGTGATAGGAGTGAAATGATTTTTTCGGAGGGAGAGGGAGTGGAGTGGGGATGCCACTCATCAAATCACATCTTGGTCTTCTCAAAGTAATTGATACACTATCTCAATATTTCATGCTATTAAATTCTGTTCTTGATACTAAAAACATATTTTGAAAGAAGATAAGACCTTTCTCTAGTCCCTAGGGATATACTGACAAAGTTCAGAGCATAACTGTATAGCCATTGAATTGACCTTGTGTTGTAAAACATTTTACTCTATGTAATGTCATAGGCTGACCTTAAATTTGTATGAAGAATTATGTGGTAGGTGAGGGAACAGTGGAGTTGTGGTTTCTTTCAATTTAACTCAATAGTTACTACATCTGGATGGGAAAAATACAGTTGTTTGATAGCAAAGTGTCACTTTCAAGTCCTTCAGTGAGCTTGTACTAAGCAGACTTTCTTTAAGAGGCAGATTCCAGCCAATCTTTCTTCCTGAAAATGTGATGGAGTGAAGACAGACAGGCTCCTGGGAAGAAACCATCTCAAAAATGTCTTCCTCTCTTGATAACTCCAAGTTACCCTCCCAATGACTAATAACTGCATTTACCATGTTGGCTTCAAAGAAGGGAAATTATGTGACAAAACCATGGAGTTTAACCAGACGTGAGCTGGGAGAACAAAGGTCCTTGTCGTTAAAGGTCCTTGTCCTAGTTTCAAGTTGTTACCATGAGGAACACCAAGTCAGGCTAATGAAATGCAGGTCATCGAAGAAAAGGTCTAGGGAATCAAGAACTTTGAGGTTATCTTTTACAGCTAGTGGAAGAATAAGATTATAGATACGTGGGGTGTCACAAATGTGGGGAAGGGCCTGTGTTATTTAAAATCCCAAAGGAAGAATGAAACGTGGGCTTGGCGATGAGACGCTCTTTATGCAATTATCTTTAAGTAAAGCAAGTTTTGCAGAATTCTTCCTTATTAAATGAAAAAAAGTCATTCTGCTTTAAGCAATATTACAGTTATATATGTATATATATATATACATTATATATATACTACATATGTGTATGTATTTTTGCCATTGAAGTGATATTTGGAAACCATACCTAAATGTCTATCCAAACATTTTAAAAATATTGTATGTCATAAATCAATCTAAAGGTGGTGGATGTTGGTTTCTATAGTTCTTGGGTTAGTTCCAGAAACTCTAAAACACAATTCAAAAAATAAAAAAAAAGATTGCAGCACATATTTTCCCATTACCTTATTATTATATTTTTAAGACAGGCAAACTAGAAAAAAGTGAGCACCACAGCTGAAGGGACAGCTGATCCTGCCGGATTTGTGGCTCTGAACATATGTAGTTCATCAACTTTGTGCTGCACCCCAAACCCTTTGTGATACTTGGTAGCAGAAGAAAACTGAACAGAATTTGGGTACCTAAGATTTCTAGTTATTCAGTTAACCATTAAGCTTTTATTAAATACCTACTATGTGTCATGTCCTGGAATGGTGATATAAAATATAAATATATAGGATATAGGATGGTGATATATAAAATTGAGGCAACCCTTCTTCTCAAGGAACTTTTGTTCTTCTAGATTTTTTTAAATCGAGGTATTCAGCACCATATTATCAGCATGAAATGGGAATGAGGTAGTATTAATCAATTTTTTTATTTTTCTCACTTTTGCCTCTTTTGCCACAACTATGCCACCTTCTCTCTACATTACCAGGCTCATCCTTGTCTCCATATCTCTCTGTTGTGTTTGCTTTTCCCTTTCTTCTTGACACTTTTCAAATCTAGGTTAACCTCAAGTCCCACTAGAGCAGCATCTAGCAATTCTGGGGCTTGGGACAAGCATGCAATATGAAATGTACTCACAACATGAAGGAAAAAATCTGCCCTAAAACATAAATTTTAAGATAATTCAGTTGGGGGTAGGGAAAAGCTCTCAGAATAAAGGTTCTATGGGGAGAGACTCCAGAGAACTGCACAATCTTGAGTAATTCACACCACCTCCTTGGACCTCAGTTTCCCTATCTGTAAAGTGAAGATGTTAAACAAATAGCCCCAAGGTATCTTCCAATTCTACATCTATGATCCTTACGATCACCTATTAACAGGGAGACAGAAACCATGGGAGACTTGGAAACTACATACGGTGAGACTATTGCCAGATGAGGGAGCAAGGGAAGGCCAGGTTGGGTGAGATCTCTTGGTTTGTGAGCACCAGCAAATAGTAATGTACTATATCTTCCTATTTTACCTAACTCTTCTTCTAACTCCATCCTAATTTCTAACTACTGTCAAATACAAATGCTGTCATTCACCTCTAATTTTGGTACCCTCCTGAGGTAGGGAAACAACTTGTGTTCATCTCACCCTAGCTATAATTCTGAATTCCACCTTATCCACAACACCTTCTCTGAATTTGATAAAAGTCAAGGTAATCCTTGGGCAGGGGAAGAGGGGAGTTTAATCACCTTTAAATGCTAATATAATAATTGAAAGGCTAGGATAATATTTATGAGAATGACAATATTAATTCATTCTTACTGATCACTTTTGCACTACATGACAAAATATTGTAATTAAGAAGCAACAGTGGCATTAGAACTCTTTTTTTATGGTTAGTGTTAGTTGAGAAATTTCTGTCAGGCAAAAAATAATCTAGTCTATTGAATGTAACTGGAGCAAACATCCTTCCTCTTGGGGAAAGTGCTAAAGGATATTTAATGAGTATGAGTTTTCAGAACATCAGCTCAATAGTCCAGGACCCAGAAGAAACAATCCTAGAAAACAGTTCTGGGTTGATTAAAAACATATTGAGGCATTAGCATTGATTCAGGAGAGTAAACTGTAGACCATTTCATACTCATGGTGGGAAGTGCAGAGGAATGATGTCTTGTTTTCATCTCCCACAGACTCTTGAATCAATGGGAGCCTGGGGCATATATCCACTCTGTTCTACAGGGGGAAGGAATAAGATGAGAAAATGTTTCCATTTCTCCAGTCCTCCCATTTTTCATCTAACCTCCAAGAAACAATGGACAGATACAGCAAAAGTCACAGAAAAACACAGTGTACTGTTCCCAATTATTTTGGCGGACATGGATAGAAAGGCTTCCTGAGGTCAACAGTTTCTTACAAATCTCTTTCGGCATCGTTGTAGGTAGAAAAGCCCTTATGTCTTTTCACCTGAGTTGGAACTGGTGACTAGTACAATAGAAAGAGCCTGTGTTTCAATCTTGGCATATTCACTAACTGTGTGACTTTGGATAAGTCACCTACCCTCCCTGGTCTTCATTTTCCTCATCAGTAAAATGAGAGAGTTGGACCAGTTGAGGGCTTTTGTGTTTTACTCTGTGTTATGGATTTCCTTGTTAGTGTAATTTAAGCTTGTCTGGGCGTGCTCAGATCACCAAACATGGAGGTGCCATGAAGGGCCTTTGGAGCATGTCTAGGTTGCCCGACCTGGAGGCCTTTGTATTCCCCTGTCTTGTGGGTAGGTGTATCCTCTATTGATTGACTGCCTGAGTCTAGCTTAAGGATTCCTGAATGAGATGAACTCTAGGTTTTCTGCTAGTTCTGTATCTTAACCTGTAGACCACATTTCAGAATAAAATCTTTAAACACATAAAATAAAAAGGATTACAAGAGAAACCAATTATATTGAAACAAAGATATAATTTTTCCTATGCAAGTTGATTGACCCCTTGAAATCTACCTATGGCCATCTCAAGCGTCTATGGATGCCCAATGAAGAACCCCAGTTCTAGACCTATAAGTCTGTTTTCTGAATAGTATTTTTTTGTTTTTTTTTGCTCTAGATTTCTCTTCTATTCACATATTACAGGATTAATCCATGCTTTTGACATCTCTCTAAAGGATCATAGGGTTTAGGATTTAAGGTTGGAAGAACCCTTAACCACTATGGAGGCTAATTCCTGCATTTTACATACAATTGTAAGCACTGAGCTCTACCTTTGGAATATAAGAAAGAACCTGAGTTCAAATCCTATCTTGGTCACTTACTGCTTGTGTCATTGAAGGAAGGACAAAAGTGTTGCTAGAAGGAATTGCTACTCTCACATCTGTACAGCCAGTTTGTGTGGGCAAAAGCACATGAACAGTTATTTTTCTGCCCAATCGAGAAGGCAAATGAAATAATCATCACTTATGGGCAATATAGTCTATTTAGTCTATGGAGACAAAATAGTTTTAGAGTTCTGCTTCTGGTCTCTTTTAGCATGCATGCTAATGAGAGAATCAAACAAGTTTCAGCTGAACCTAGCAATAGGCTATGTTTAGAAGGATTGTGTGTGTGTGTGCGTGTGTGTGTACACACATATATACATACGTATGAATGTGTATGCATATGTATGTATATACATATGCATACAAATATACAGAGGGAGAGAGAAAGAGAGAGAGAGTTTTATTAGACTATGAAATTACTACTCCATCTTATGGAACAATAAAACATGTGGAAAAGGTATATGAAATTTCTAGTCATAAATGATAGGTTTTTTAATACCCCAGGCAGTAATATTACTTAGAAAATTTATACCATACAGCACTTTAAAAGTTTTTTTTTTCAAAGTAGGCTGATCAGAGTCAGAACCATATGCTGTGGCTGGTGCCCTATGGAGCTTGCAAATACACTGCTAGAATAATTATTCCTGTTTAATAGCGTTACCAGCTAGAATGTGGCACTGGATGGCAAAGCTTACGTAACTTAATGGGAACCCTCTGTAAGCTCTCTTAAGACTTGGGCTGGAAAGTCTGCAACTTTGCGGGTTATTTTTAATGGACCAAATGTCAACTGAAAATCTAATGGGAGCAATGGATGGTAAAGATTTTTCAATTCTCTTACTCTGGAACTTCCAGCATATGTTACATGACAGTTTTGGAAATAGTCCTCATTTCCTTCCCTTGGGAAACTGATATCTGTACAAAGGCTAGTGACATTTTCATTTTCATTCCTCCTTCCCCACCTCCAACCGCCCCCCCACAAAGAAACACAGAACATAATGGATTCTGTTCTATTTTTATGCTAAAAATTGATGTTTTCATTGAGTTCTGCTTGTGAAAGTGGAAACAGTTGCCTCCAAACTTTATTGATCATGGACCCTATCAGTAAAAAACTTTGATCATGCTCCTATTATAAGTGTATATTTGCTTGTTTTAAAATTATATAAAATTTAATTATATAAAACATATGTTATTGCATTTACTAATAATCAAGTGTACATCTTGAAAAATAGAAAATGAAAAGGATGAGATAAAGATGAGATGGTATTTGTATTAAAGTTAATAGAGATCTACTTAAGTTTATTGAGTAGGGAGTAATATGGTCAGATCTATGCTTTCAGAAAATAGCTAAATGGAGGATGGAATGGAGAGGCAAAAGAGCCAATAGGAAGGCCATTGCTAAAATCCAGGGTAGGGGCAAAGAGGGCGTCAATGGAGGTAGTGGATTGTATGAGTACAGAGAAGAGGATTGATATCAGAGAAGTTGTGGGGGTTGAGATGACAGGATCTGACAACTGATTAGATGTGTAATGTGAGGGAAAATGTCAAAGTTGTGAGAATCTGTATTATCAGAGAAAGATGGTTTTTTCAAAAGAAACAGGGATATTTCAAAGAGGGGTGAATTTGGGGGGAAAGATGATATAATCACAACCCAACTATACGTATATAGGTTTATATATACACACCTATAAATACATACACACATATAGGCAGATATTGTAGCTACATGTGCTTTGAGAAAACCATTGAGAAAACCAAACTGGTAGCTAGTGCCCGGGAACCCAAAGCTAGTTGCTGGGGGCAGGGGTTGTCTGCTGGAGTCCATAAGGTGATGGGGGCAGAGTAGAATTTTGCATTCATTGTTATGGGTACCTGCATTGGGTTGGGGTTGTGGCCATCTTCAGGGACCCACATGCTGTGCAGTTTTAGAATGACAGCAGGGAAGGGGGTAAATTGGGGGATCCAATCTATCTTCTCACCGTGCCTTTGGTTGATGGCATATTTCGGGGGTGGGGTAAACTAAATACTCTTGAGGTTATTCCAGTGTCCCAGCACAGTTCCTCTGTAGGACTTCCTACACAGATGAAATCACAAGACTAGTTGCTCCTTTTCTCACCAAATTATGATAATAGTAGTTAATATGTATATGGCTCTTGAAGATTTGTAAAACACTATAGGTGTGCGTGTGTACATATGTATGTATAAAGAGAGAGACAAAGAGAGACAGACAGAAAACTTTTTGCCTGTTAAATTCCCTATAAATAGTAGCTTTCTCATTTGATCCTTGCAATAATCTTGTGAGAGAAGGGCTGTGATTAACCCTGTTTTACAGATGAGAAGACTAAGGCTGGGAGAAGTCAATTGACTTGTACAGGGAAATACTGTAAGTGAGTATAGCAGAATTTGAAGACTCTGGGTCTCCACATTCTATGCCCTGCACCAAAACTGCCTCTCTGGTAGATTCCCCCATTAGAATGTAAAAGAATACTTTCCCATATTTGATTAAGATTATAATTTGGAATTAAAATGTGTTTTTTCATGATAGGCAATAATAATTTTGCAAAAGTACATATGCATATACAACTATATATGTATAAGTGTATGTGTACACACACACACACATGCACATATTACCTCCTATTTCTCCTTTCTCAGGGAGTTCAGCACCTGTCTCATCATCTTCTCCATCAATTCCTACTTTTATTATACTAGGAAACTCCAGCATTCAGGTTGATACTCCCTCAAACATACTAACCTCCCAGTTCCTCAACCTCTTTAAATCTCATAACCTTCTTCTCCTTCATTTTAATTCAGCCACACAGGAATGGCCACACCCTAGTTCTTACTTTATACATGTATTCCACTTAATCAAAACTCTGATGTTCCTCTATCTGAATATAATCTTCTCCCATTCCTTCTTTTCCTAAGTCTCATTAGTCTTAAATTGTTTTTTCATCCTCATGGAAACATGAGTCCCTGTACCCCTTAGTTCTTTCTAGGGTTATTACCATTTCAATTCCACATGACTTGCCTTCATTCATTCTTCAGTCCAGACAAATTGTGTTTCTTCACACAGATCACCTCCTGCAGAGTACTATGTCCTTATACTCTTACTTCTTATTTCTTATATCTTCTTATATTCTTACTTCTTATAACCTTGCACTGTTTGCTTGCCAAAAACACTATCTTATGGAGAACTCACATAGGGCAGGTGATCACATGATGGTCAGAAGAGGTGATGCAAGGACACTCTCAAGGTCTCTCTCAAGAACTTTAGATTTGATTGGGAGACATGAGAGACACTGGCACAGGACTGCTGAGCATGGTGTATCCACATCAGAAATCGTGCTGTTCTCTATGAGCAAAGCAGAATTGAGACGGCACAAAGTAAAATATAGGATGCTCAGATTTGGAGTATCCACCCCAAATTTTCACATGAACTATCTGTGCCCAATCTGTGGTAGAGCATTCCAAGCTTGTATTGGTCTGATCAGCCATAGTCAGACACGTTGAAACTTGAGTTTATCACGGTGATGTCATTTTGATCCTTTTCGAGAATGAAGGACAACCACTAACCAACCAACCAACCACATTCCTCATACTCTTACTTCCTATTTCCTATTTGTTATTATCTCGCACTGGTTACTAATATACCTCCTTACTACACTAACTATTTGGGTGGTTGGGGCGGCGGGGGGGGGGGGGGGGGAACCATAACAAGTTATAATTTCAACACAAAATATTAAGACACTGTGCTAGTTTTCCAGAGGATCCAGTGAAATAGATGAGGTATGCCTTCTCTCAAAGGGCTAATAACTTTGTGAAGGTCATTTTCACATAATACATTGGTTGAGAGTAACTAGATTTTGATTATTGAATGGATTAACCCTATTTTAAGCTACTGAAATTTTGATGCATTGTAACAAATAATGGAAAATTCTAACTTGCCTTAATAATATTAAAAAATGATGATGAAATACTAGGTCCTAATTAGTGACAATAATGAATCCTATTGTGTGATCTGTTTAAAAAAATTGATACCTTACCTTATGAAATACAGCTAGATCCTATCTCCCCTGCTAGAATGTAAACCTTCTCTTCCCCTTTTTTTCCCAGAGAAAGAATGGACTCTCTTTTCAGGCTCCACATCCTAAACACATGACACTTAGTAGCAATTTAACAAATTGATGGATTAGTGCTTCAGATACTTGCAATTATATATAAGTATGGATTATAGATAATTAAATCACATCTTCTTACTGAATGATTTCAGTTATGTCTGACTCTCTGTGACCCCATTTGGGGTTCTTTTGGCAAAGATATTAGAGTGGTTTGCCATTTCCTTTTCCAGTTTATTTTACAGATGAAGAAACTGAAGGTAAAGTGACTTACCCAGGGAGGGGTAAGTTGAGGAAATTGACACAAACAAGGCTAAGTGATTTTCCCAGGGTCACACAGCTAGTAAGTACCTGAAGCTAGATTCTGAACTCAGGATATTCCTGACTCCAGGTCCAATGCTTTATTCATTGTGCCACCTGTCTGCCCCAAATCATGTCTAATAGAAAAGTCCTTTTATAAAAGAAGTCCTAAAGACTAGGGGGAAAACTAGGGGGGGAAACCATCAGACTTCAAGTGAAATTTTCAAGGGTATAGTTTGATTTTCACTGTGGTTGATATTTGAAGTAATCTGGTCTTACAAAATCCCAGTCCAATCATACAATTTTAGGAAATGGTATGTTTTTCAGGCTAATATAGGCACAATCAAAATACTGAGGTATCTTCTTTCATTGGCATATATATCTGAGAAGTCCTTTCAGTGGTTCCTAAAAAGGGCTAACTATTCTTCGCAATGATCTAACAAGATTGCTTACACTTATCTCAGATGACATTTACCTGTCTGTTTACCCACCCATCCATCTGTTTATATGTTTTCGTCTGTTTATTTAGAAGGAAGAAATGCTTTGCCAGTAAGAAAGAAGTTCACATACATAATTTTTGAATGAGTTGGCAGTGACTGACAGGACTACCCAGAGTGTCAAAGTATCTTCTGTTTTAGCTTATCAGTTAACATGTGAAATTTAACACGGATGGTTGGTGTCAGCTTTATATTTACAGGATTGTTGTTTAAACAGAAGAAGCCACTGGCTGAGCCTCGTTTGGGAGTTTTCACCTCATTTAAATTCTTAATTTGTCCCTTCAGTTTAGAAAGAGTGTGGTGTCCTGCTTCCAATTAATGGCCTAGAGAAAAAAAAAACTGAGTTTTCTTCCCTCAGTAATTCTGAAAGAGACCAATCATGCATTCCCCATATTGAAAGTGGACTGACAAGTAAAATGTTCTATGATGCAAACTGATGAATGTACAGAAGACAGTTCTGTGGCTTTCCTTTCCTTTAAACTTGAACTAAAACATAAATTAATGAGAATTTTTTTAATAAAAGAAAACACGCTAGTCTATTGAAAAAGGAAAAGAAAATATCCATTTAGCAAGAAGACTTTTGAATTGATAAAAATGCCAGTTGCCACATTTCAAGTCAACAGAATGATACAAGCATTTGTGAAGTGGCTAATATATGCAAAGCACAATCATTTTTGCTTAGGAATACAATGATGAACTGATTAATCTATCTGCATTTATTAAATGTCTATTATATTCAGGGACTGAACTGCGCTACTGAGGATAAAAAGAGGAAGAAGAAAGTCTTTTTGTTTTTAAGTTGTTTCAGTTGTGTCTGATTCTCCATGACCCATTAGACATTTCTGGGCAAAGATACTAAGTGGTTCGTCATTTCCTTTTGTGACTCATTTTACAGATGAGGAAACTGAGGCAAGTAGGGTTAAGCAACTTGTCCGTTCACATACTCAAGAATATTGCATACTAATGAACCAGCATGCAAATATTTGTTATCTACTACATGCTAGACGTTGTGGCAGGTGCTGGTGTTGCAAAAACTAACAAAAAATGAAACAATTCCTTATCCTTAAGGAGCTTGCTTTCTATAAGAGATTACATATATGATTATGTATATAAATATATATATGTGCATATATACACATATATTATATATATACACATATAAATATTAAAATATCATATGATCTTTGTGCCCATGGAAGTTATAGTCTGACGGGAAATTATTATGTACAAAATGTTATAAAACACAAAGTAGGATAGAATAAATGTAAAGAGATGCCAAGACAATTTACTCTGAGAACACTTTCTGTTCATATAAATGGAAAAAAAAAGATCATCCCTTGTTTTATTTTTGCCAGTAAGGGATTTTTGATTTCTTCTTTAACTTGAGGAGTTGTGAAATAACCTAAAGAAATTCAAAGGCTATGATTGAATAACTAGAATTAGAATGAAAACAATAGTAATTATGTTTATAGTATAAACAAACTTGTTCAATTGTTTTGACCCCATTTGGGGTTTTCTTGGCCAAAGATACTGGAGTGGTCTGCCATTTCCTTCTCCAGCTCATTTTCCAGATGAGGAAACTGAGGCAAACAGGATTGCGACTTGCCCTCAGAGCTAGATAATATCTGAGGCCAGATTTGAACTTGAGAAAATGAGTCTTCCTGAGTCTAGACTAGGCATTCCATCCACTGTGCCACCTACCTGCCCTGTAAGAAAGCTAGGGAACTGCATGTGTATGAAATTGTACTTTGTGATATGACATATTAAGTGGAACCTGAAGTTCTGAAAGAGGAATTGTAATAGCTGATCTGGACATGAGAGTGGTTACTAAATCATCTCCACCACATTTTATATGGAGGATGTAATTCAGGGCACAGAGACAGGGTGCTAGGAAATCTTAGATCAATGTCCTCTTGGAGTATGTTCCATCTTATCTATTTGTTATTAACTGATCTTAGACTTGCATTCCCAAACAGCTATTGAGATTTTATTTGTGGTATTTGAGAAGTAGAACTATTTCAAACATCCTATCTAGGTATTTTTCAGAGCCCATTTTCAGTAGAGAATTAGTCTAAGAACTGATTTGCATGAAAAAAGTTTGTATGAATGTGATTGCCTAATATCCCATAGTAAACAAAGTTGATGATAGGAAAAGTGTTGGTATCTGGGGAAAATAATTAACAAATTAATTAACCAAGGTCCTGTTTAAATGTCTCGTGCACCAGTGGGCTTCTAGGTGGTGCTGTGCATAGAGCAAAAGACTTGGAGTCAGGAAGACCTGAGTTCAAATTGGACCTCAGATCTTACTAACTGTGTGACCCTGGGAAAATCACTTAGCCTTGTTTGTGTCAATTTCCTCAAAGGGAATGTAAAACTACTCCAGTATTTTTGCCAAGAAAACCCCAAATGGGGTCACGCAGAGTCAGACATGACTGAAATGAGTGAACACAATGTACAGTGATAATCTGGAAGGTTCAGTAAGTACATATTATGTGCTAGGCACTGAGCTATCCAACTCAACAGTCAACAACAACAACAGAAAAGAAAACATTTGAATTTACAAACTCCATTTGACTTGTCATGTCTTGCATTTGCCCAGCAGGTGCGCAGGCTTAACCACTTATGTGTACTGACTCTTATACTCAACACAGAGTCTCCTTTATAACTAATACTTCAACTTTCATAATAGAAATAGAAATAGATCAGTGTTTCATGAATTTTCTAGGCATTCTCTCTAATTATGTACATTGGTCAACACTGGAGATCTGATGAAGAGACTTGGGTGAGATTTATATCTAGTCAAAGATAAGAATTGACTTCTAAAGAGTTTAATCCAAACATTTCGGTTGTCTTTAGAACAGGTATTTAAAGTAGACTCACTAGAGGTACTCATTCCTCATTGTTTAGCAGATAAAACAGTCAATAAAATAACAAAGTATAGAGGTGAGTGGTCAGTCAGTTGATCCAGCAAGAGAAAAATTAATCTCCTGATAAGTAGGAGGATAATGCTACATATCCTGATTTGATAAGTGTTATGAGTGTAACCACTGAACAATAATGAGTATGGGCTATTAAAAATAATAATAGCTAACACTTCTATAATCTTTTAAATTTTGCAAAATACAAATATTAACTCATCGTATCCTCACAACAGCCCATGAGGTTAAGGAGTTGTTATAATCCTCATTTTACAGATGAGGAAACTGAGACAGAGGTTAAGAGACTTCCCTAGGGTTATACAGCTAGTACATAACTAATAAATAACCGAATAAGTAAAAAATACTAATAAGTCACTGAACTCAGGTCTTCCTGTTTTCAAATCCAGTTCTCTATCCACTGTACCAAGCAGCCAAGCCGTTTGTTCAAGTAAGTTAATTTGACTGATAGTAGAGGGGAAACATAACTTCACCAATGTAAAGAAACAAACAAACAAATAAATAAAATGAGTAAAACTAATTGTTTCCCTAAGTCCATTTAAGAAAATTTCAAACCTTAAAATGCATCACCAGAACTTGAATCAAGATGTTTCCTGACACTCGATGAGATCAAGAGGCAGTGTGGTTTAGGGAATCATGCATTCATTTGGACTTGAAGAGATTAATTTTGAATACCACTTCTGCTACATATTACCTAACTTACGTTGGGCAAGTCATTTTACCTTTCCAGGTGTCAGTTTCCTCACTTTTAAAGTAAGGGTTTGATGGTCCTTTCTAGCCCTACATCTTTGATCCTATGGTTAGAAAAAATAATTGTTCCCTGCCTATGGCAGAAACTCACTTTGAGAGAGAGAATTTCAAGCTAAAACAAATACTTCTCTGACTTCAGTCTGGTGAGGAAAGTAGTTGCAGCATTATTATGTGCATTTCTATAGATGAAGGAATTCATCTGGCAAACGTCATTGCTTAGTTGGGAGAACTAGGGGAATTGTATATGACTCGTTTGCTGATTTCAAAGTGATCTAGGACAACCCCCCTCACTTTTTTTTTAATAGTTGAAAACACTGGAACCTAGTGAAAAAAAAAAAACAAAATAAAAAGGCTAAGGTCTCATGCCCTTCTCACGATGATATTTGATTTTTTTTTCTTCCAGAATGAATGTGTGGGTTGCTGAATGAGTGTGGAAGGTGAGAGGTGATCCCATCCATTTTTAATAGATCTTTTCTGAGGAAGAATTCAACTCTGCTTCCAAGGTTAGAAAAGATAATCCATGAACTCAATAAGCCTTTTTTAAAATACCTACTATGTGCCAGATGCTATATTATGTCCTAGGGATAGAAATACAAAGAATGATAAACAACCTCAACTGTAATGGAACATAATATATATCTATATTTATATCAGTATATATGTACATATATGTGTGTATGCATATATTTGTATGTATATGTATACATGCATATATGTGTATAAGAATATACATATTTCATTTTAATAATTATTTTAATAAATATATATTTATGTATATGTAATATATACATACATTATAGGTGGAGAGAGAGAGGGAGAGGGGGCTGAGTTAGGAAGAGGGAGAGAGGGAGAGAGAAAAGAGAGAGAGAGAATATATACATAGAGGGAAGTTAAATACAAGGTAATTAGAAAGGGAGAAAATTAGAATTTGGGGTGGAATCAGGACTTCATAGAAACAATGGTGCTTGAGCCAAGTCTTTTTTCTTAAGGTTTAAAGTAATTACTTTATGAAAAACAAAACTGTATCTTGCAATTTAGATCAAATGTACAATTTTAACAAAACTAGACCAGACCAGAAGAAACACTTTTCCAACAGAAGGCTACCAAGCAAACATGGATGCCATCTGTTGTTCTCCAGAGCTGTGGAGACCCCAGGATCCCCTCTCTACCACCCTCTCTGCAGTGTTGCCCTCCACCCTCAGTAAAGGTGTTATTAGATTAAATTAAATTTAAATTCTAGGTTACTTAGAGCAAAATACTACAACCTTCTCTCCCCATGATAATCAGGTCCCTCCCATTTTTCTTTTCTTCTCTGTAAATAATGATAAGGAAAGGAAGGATGTTGAGCTCTGGTTGACCTCCATGATCAGGAGCAGCAGAGAAGATCCAAAGTACCAGCCCTGCCCTCCTCCATCACCCTTTTCAGTCTGAAAGAGTACCCCAAAGGCTGCATGGCAATCCTAGATTCAAAGAAATATCTGGCATAAGGGCATCTCCCTGCACATTTGAGCCAAGTCTTAAAGAAGAGAGGAATTCTATGAGACAGAGGTTAACAGGGACTACATTGCAGGCACAGGGGATATCTGAGGCTAAGACTATTTGGTAAAAAACCCCAACTGTGATAAAACACATTGCCAGGTTCCACACACCAACCATGAAAACATAGACCAGGTTCTGTCCCATATCCTCACCAGTACTAAAAATCCAAGTAAAAAGCTAGGAATCCTTGGAGAATCTACCTGGTACAAGGATATCTGGTATAATACATATATATATATTTTTTGTCATATGTTATTGCAGAAACCCTGGCCCAATGGTCATCTGATAGAATCTTTAAAATGACCTGATCCATAGTGAAGAAATTTGGAGAATAGTCTCTGGGGGTGGTCTCATATCTAAAAATCACTCTAGGTAGTAGTCTTTGCTTTTCTAACATGAGTCTTTAAGTAATCTTGATTTCCTTATCTGTAAATGAGGGTCTCTAATTCCCTTTTTAATCGTAAACCTATGACCCTATGATTTGACTAAAATCATAAAAGGAAGTGTGGTAGAAAGAGGGTTAGTTATGGAGTCGGGGAATCTGGGTTCAAATCCTCTCTGACATCTATTTGGCTATTTTTGTTATTGTTTGACCTTCCTTGACCATGGGCAAAGTGCTCTGGGTTTCTGTTTCTTCACTGATAAAATGACATTGTAGAGGGGATGTAGGAAAATAGGTACATTAATGTACTTTTAGTAGAACTTCGAATTAGTCCAACCACTCTGGAGAACAATTTGAAATGACACCCAGAGTCATAAAACTTGTGCGTAGACTATGATACACCAATAGCACAATGAAGTTTATAGGCCAAGGAGATTTAAAAAAAAATATGTACAAAAATATTTATAGCAGTCTTTTTGGGGTGACAAAGAACTAGAAACTGAAGGAATGTCCATCAACTGGGTAATGGCTAAATAAGTGTAAAAGTAAGGACCCTGACACACACAGGTTTTTTGGTCTGCTTTTCTACATGGAAAGGCAATTTCTGAGGGATGAACGATCACTTTAATCAAGTACATATGTTGCTCACTTAGTTCAGGGGAAAAAGTCAGCTCCCTGAACTTCAGAGAGATCAACAGACATGGCTTCCAACTATCTGACCGTAAGCAGTACATACATCACAAATCAACAGACAGATCAAATTGTCTGACCACTACATACATAGTTACCAGAGAGAGAAGTATCAGTATCTTGATTTTCCAAGCTGGGGCTAGGGGGGGGAGTGAGGGAGTGGTGAGTGGAGGCGGGGTTCTGCTTAGCGGCTTCCTAGACTCCTCTGGTTTCTCTTTCTTTTATTATCACATACTTAAGTTTTAGAAATCAAAAAAAAAGAAAAATTAAAAAAAAAAGAAATGCTAAATAAGATAGTTTCAGGAAAAAAAAAACCAGGAAGACTTATATAATCTGATGTAAAGTGGAGTGAGTAGAACCAGGAGAACATTGTACACTGTAATAGCAATATTGTAAAGATAATAAACTGTGAAAGATTTAGTTAATGATCAATACAATGATCTACCACAGTTCCAAAGGACTCATGATATAGAATGCTATCCACCTATAGAGAACTGAGGTTCTTAGGGTGTAAACTGAAGGAAATTTTTATTTTCCTTAACTAATTTTTTCTTGTTTTTTTTCTTTCTGAACATGGCTAATGAGGAAATATGTTTTTAATGACTTCATATGTATAATGAGTATTTTGTTTTTCAGTAGTTGCATTCATCCTTCGTTTTCAGAATGTTGGAGTGAACTGGCCTTCTGATGACATGATGGTGCCAGGCAGGGACTCACCAAGCAAAATAAGCCTTCAGCCAATAAGTAATAGAACTGGGGTTTGAATCTTGGTCTCCTTCCTCTAAGGCTAGCTGTCTATCCACCACTCCATGACTGTATTTAATAATATTTTCTGATGCTTATTCAATGAAATTGAATTTGTGATCACTAATCTTGATCCCCAGCATCATATGTTTGAATTTCATTTTTTAGTTCTTTTTAAAAAAATTGTTTTAGACTCAAATACTAGAATACAAATACAGAACAAATAAAAGGGAAAAAATCATAAACTTAAATTATGTTTGAATTTTAAAAGGGCCACAACCAAACCAAATAAAAGCAAAACAAAAGAAAATTCCAAGAAACATTAGCTTCAAACAACACAGGGATTCTTTATGAGGTTGACATACCCATATTAGTCAATAATCTGACAAATTATTGTGCTCTATCCACTGTGCCAACTTGATGCCTTGAAGGAATTATTAGCCACCTGATTTAGGGAGCTATGTGGTACAATGGATAGACACCTGAGTCTGAGTCAGGAAGACCTGAGTTCAAATGTGACTTCAAATACTTATTAGCTATGGGAGCCCGGGCAAATC
Organism: Notamacropus eugenii; assembly: GCF_028372415.1. Lineage (NCBI taxonomy): Eukaryota > Metazoa > Chordata > Mammalia > Diprotodontia > Macropodidae > Notamacropus > Notamacropus eugenii. The sequence continues at coordinate 266,687,923 of NC_092874.1, forward strand.
ACTTAACCTCTGTTTTCTTCAGTTTCCTCCTCTGTAATATGAGAATGTTAATAACAGCTCCTATCTTTCAGGGCTGTTGTAAGCATGAAATGAAGTAATATTTATAAAATGTTTAACACAGTGCCTGGCACATAGCCAGCGTTGTAGAATTAATCTAATTCTACTCATTATTGTTAGCATTATTAATATTTATTATTAATTATTAATATTTATAATAATTAATGTTGTTACTATTATTAATTCAACTATAATCTAGAGTTCCTGAAGGACAGAAGAAAGAAATAAAGCTGGAAACGTAGGTTGCCACCAGACTATGTAGGACTTCTTTTCAAATGCTGGATTGAGGAGTATTTTATACTATAGGGAAGATATGTATTTCTTCCTCTTGCTTATATTGATAAACTCCTTTCTTTTAGACTTTTGATAAAAGAAAATCAAATACCAGGAAAATCCATGAAAGCATTTTACAAATTGAGAATTATGTATCTATTTCCTATAGATCTAACCTGATTTATTGAAATATGAATTTGAATCGCATCTTTTTAAAAAGTTTGTTTAAAAAAACATTTTGTAAGAAAAAAAGACTAACACTCAACAACAACAAAGGCCTAATTGTTATTTTCAGAGCCTAATTGTGGTGGTTGAAACTTCCAACTTACCAAAGAAAGGATGTTTGAGTCATTCCTTTTCTTTCATAGGCATTTATTAGGAAATACTAGGCATTTGCCATGGTGGGTTGCTTTATGAGACTTCTAACCCAATTTTATACACTCTGAAGATTCAGATGGTTCTAATAAACTTTGGGAAACAATATGAAATTTTGGGTGTTCCCACCACAAAAACCCTCACAAGCCTTTTCTTACCCTATACCTGCTACTGTTGTGAAGAGACAATTATGGTAACCAAACTTGTTTGAGTCATACCTCAAAGACACTGAAGTGGTATTTCTTAGCCTCCTCCCACCTCCTGTTGTCTTTTTTTTCCAGTACTATACCTTCCAAATAGAGCAAAGTAAATACCTTACTTAAATTTAGTCCATTTCATAAATGTTATGTTTCAGCAAAACTGACATATTTGCTGTTCCCTATATAAAACATTCCCATCTCAAGTCTCTATGCCTTTATATAATCCGTCCCTTGTGCCTGGAAGGTTCTCTCTTTTAATCTCTGTCTTTTAGATTTCCTGCCTTCATTTCAAATTCAGGTTACTTAATATACTTCAGGTTACTTAATACACACACACACACACACACACCTCATGTACCCTCATGCATATATATGTGTGTGCGTGTGCGTATTTATGTAGAGACAGAAACAGAGATAGAGAGACAGCCACACACAGAGAGACAGAGAGAGAGAGAGACAGAGAGACAGAGACAGAGAGACAGAGACAGAGAGACAGAGACAGAGAGAGAGAGAGAGAGAGAGAGAGAGAGAGAGAGAGAGAGAGAGAGAGCGCAAGCCTACCAATTCAGTTCATAAAGGTATGGGGCAAGACGTCCTTTCAAACTGCACCAGCACAGAATTGTTGCTAGTCCTGGATGGGGCCAGGGAGGGGGAAGAAGCTGTAGCGTTTGCTCTCTCCTTCTAATAACTTTCCGCACCCCAGTACTGGACTCATGCAATTCAAGCCAGCGGGATACTGATGTTCAAGAAAAGTTGTGTAGTTGTTGTTTTTTAATTCCTCCTCCCCAGAACTCTCTGTTTCTTGAAGACCCCACCCTTGAACCCTAGGGAAATCACTTAATACTTAATTTTTGTCTGTACTTATGGTTTCCCCAAAAGGTTTTATGAAGGTACTCAATGCACAATATAAATCAGGGATAGGACAGCTAATAATTTCCTCCAAACAAAACAAATATAAAAACAGACTTAAATATGGAACAGTAACTTAATATGATTATTTTCTTTTTCAGGGAGATTGATACTTAAAACATCCAAGTATTTCACAATACAGTTGAATTGACATTTTGTCTGTCTTGACTCTGTGCTTTCTCCCTGATGGATGGTATCTTTTGGCAAGTCCACCTTAAGAGTTAGACTCTTCTGTTCAGGGTAATCCATTCCTCCAAGAAGCACTGTAATAGGTGAAGGGGGTAATTTCTGTGGTGTAACTGGGGGCAAATCGTGGACTCAGGTGCTTTTCCAATTCAAGAGAGTGTCTCTAAGGCTGGAAATATCCAACTTGGTGTCATCGTTTGGTCACCTACAAGCAGGGAAAGAAGTGCAAAAGGCAAACAGGATCTAAGGCTCAAGTTCACTGAGCTGAGACCCCAGTCGAGCTCCCATGTGTGAGTAGGAGTGGGGCAGAAAATATGCTAGACTGGATGGGGCAGGGGAGTTTTCTCACTAAGTTCCCTATGTCAAAGAAATTATACATCCAGTCCCTATCCCTATCCTATAAAATTGCTAAGTCAGTGAGCTTGGCATTAACTAAAACCTCCAGCTTCTTTCAATTAAAAAAGTTTTCTAACTATGTTTCTCTTACGTTAACCTTGAGAAGTTCACTTATTGAACCTACATAAATGACTTTATAGTTATTTATTAGAATCATTTCAGTGATCTTCCCTGCCATGACTGTTTTGGGTTCTGAATGTATCATCTCATATATTAGTTATCCCTCCCAATTTTGTGTGACCTGCAAATTTGATTTGGATGTCCTTGATTTAAAATATGTTACGGCAATGGACCAAGTTAGATCCTAAGCAGCATTCAATGAGAGACTTCCATCTAAGTTGACACCAAACTATCAATGATCCTTTTTTGAATCAACCATTCTGCCAGTTCAAATTGTACTATCATCTAAGCCAAAGCTGTTCTTAAATAGCATGGCATAAAAGGAATTATCAGATATATGACTAAGATCTAGATAAACCATAGTGGCAAAAATTCCCTAATCTTTCCATTTAGTAACCTTGTCAAAAAAAAAAAAAAAAACAACTAACAAAAAGATATGAGTTTAGTATGGCATGATCTCTTGGTGATGACCATTCCCTCCTTTAGATGTTTGCTAACCATCTTTTTACTGATCTGTTCTAAATTATCCCCAGGGTTCCAAACTGGCCTATAGACTCACCTCTTTTTTTAAAAAAATATTAGTTAATTAACTTTTATTTTTCAACATTTACTTCCATAAGTTTAAAATTTTCTCTTCCCTTCTCTCCTCCCTCCCCAAGATGGCATGCAATCTAATATAGGCTCTACGTATACATTCTTATTAAACATATTTTCACATTATAGACTCACCTCTTTGAAAACTGGACATTTCCTCTTTTCTAGTGCTATCTTAATATTATTACTGTTATTTAATAATATTATTATTATTATAATAATCAGAATTTAATCCCAAATTTGGATAATGTTCTCCTCGGTCTCTCGGCTGCTCTCCTTGCAGTTGTTTTCTGAATTCTGTCCAGAGTCTCAACCTCAGGGACTCCTCCCTTCCTCTAAGCCATGGTTAGTGTCCCAGCTATGCTGTCCCCAGAATGCCCTTTCTCCCTGCATTAGCTACAACCTCTGGTCAGCACTCCTTGGCCTTGTTTCCGGAAATAGTGGGACTGTGGTGGGAGGGGCCTTCAATCTTCTCTCTACTCAGCTGTCTGCTATTCCGTAAATGAGAGTTTGTGAGGCAAAAGTTCTAGGTGAAATTTCTTTTTCTTTCTTTCTTTTTTTTTAGTATAACATTTTATCCCTCCCTCCTTCTCCCTCGATTACTTAAAACAATGAGAGGTGAGATTTCTTGAGGGCATGAGGTGAAAGTTGAGGTGAAATTTCTTGAAGCCTAGTCTGCTACATATGGAGCTGTCCCCCCAGGGCCCTGCTGTTTGTCGATTCAGTGGAATTGGCCTGGAGGTTCAGTCTTTTCTGAGGTCCTCTCAAATTATCTTAAGAGGACAACTGCTTTACCCCTTTACTTTTACTGGTCTATGTTCATTTTGTGGTGATTTTCTGTCTGTTTGTGGAAGAAATCTGGAGACCCTGAGAATTTCAACCCTAACCCTCTGCTTTAGCCCTACCAACTTGTCCCTCATAGTCCCCGGGGCGTCAATCTTGGCAAAACCCCTAATATGACAATACTGAACTGCAGCCATCACCCGAGGATCGAATTGGAGCTGGTCAATAAGCTGTGAGTATGGCCCTGCCCCTGTTATCATATTCACAGCGTCCTCTGTCCCTGCAATATTGTGTTCCTTGACATATCTGAATGCCTCTTGTCTAATGGCAGCGCCATAAGCCACTAACTGTCCTGGTGTAAGGATAGCCCCCGATACCTCCCTCCAATCAGCTGGGGCCCATGGCCAAGTGGCTGTGGTATTCGCAAGGAGATGTTTCACATAAGGTGATGAAGGGCCGTATTTGGAGACGGCCTCCTTCAGTTCTTTCAGTAATTTGAAGGGCACCGGTCGATGGAAACGGTTCTCATTTCCCATCGGATCCCGCTCCACAATGACAGGGTAAGCGCCTGCCCCCTCCCACTCCTCTAAATCTATCTCCTGTCCCTCCGCCAAAGCTGCGGATAGGCTCTGAGTGAGTACGCTCAGAGGCTCCGAGGGCCCAGACCACCCGTAGGTAAATGACCGCGTTCCTTGTGATGATTGTGACAAGGAGGTGGCGGCTGGGGAGAAGGAGAGGGCATTCAGCCCGACCTTGGGAGGACTGGGAGTTCCCAAATTCCGTTGAAACTTCTTCCTGCGAGTTCCCCAGCCCTCTCTCTTGGGCATTCCCTCCTCATCAGACTTTCCCTTTGTCTCAGGGGCTTTCCACTCCCTCTTGGGCGTTCCCTCATCAGACTTTCCCTTACGGTACTTGTTAACTATTGGTCTCGTGCCGCCTCTCAAAGGTTTCACACCCTCTTGAACTCTCTCTTCAAAGTCCTTTTCAACTTTCCCTTTTGTTCTTCCCCTCGGGGCTCTGGAGTCCCTGCCTGCACATTCTCTTAACATACCCCATGGATATAAGGGCTTGGGGTTGGGATCATCCTCATTGGATTCCTCTTCTTCTTCTGTCGTCCCTTGAAGGGACTGCCCTGACTGGGTCTCGCCGTTTGATCGCCAGAGGGGACGGGGATCCAAGCACAAAAGTGCGGCGACCACTTGAAAGAACGTAAAGTCCTCCTCTGTTAATACACCTGGGTTCACCCTCTCATAGGCAACCATCTGTTGTCCCACTATGTCCCATTTAACTGGGCATAACCCACAATGCTCTAGCCAAGGGGAAACATCCCAGATCTTTTCCACAAATGCTCTACAGTCCCGAATGTGGGGCTTAAGCCCCACATTCTTACAAAGCTTATACAGCTGACAAGCAAGTACTCCTTTATCTTCGGGCTTTAAACTGGGAAAACTATTTCCCTAACCCATCCTGGCCACTTCCCAATATTAAGACTGCCTGAATCTTCCCGCAGTAGCGGGTCAAGGCCACTTCTCAATACTGAGGCTGCCTGAATCTTCCCGCAGTAGCGGAGCAAGGCTACTACTGCGGGGCAAGGCTGATTCTCCTCTCCCTACGGTGGTCCCTTGTTCGGGGCGCCAGATGCCCAGGGCGACTCCCGGGCCTTCACCTTCTACTTACCTATCCCCGGTCCTCGGACGTCTCCGGCCCTCCTCCTGGTTCGGGGAAGGGAATTCCCTCTCCCTGTTGGGGAAGGGGAATAAACAGGCAGAGCACCTGAAAGGAGTTGCAGCCAGCAAGCTTTATTCCGTTTCTCTCTCTCCAGCTCTCATGGTCATCCCCTTTTATTATCCCCTGTCTCCTCCCCCGTACCTCCCATGGGCGGGCGAGCTCCTCCCAAGTGCCAGCCAGTTACCAGGGCCATCCCAGTACCTCGTGGCTTGCTAGACCAGCTAGCCTGCCACGTAAGCAGGTTCGGACCCTCAGGCATCTCACGGTCCTCACGGGGGACCCCGGTCCAGAGCTGTCCCCCAACAATAGAGATGGTCTTATTTAATGGTATTTTGATCAGTAATATTAATAAAGGCATTAAACAGAAAGATGTAACCCCACCAAAGCTGCTTCATGCTATCTGAGAGGAGATCCAATGCTCAGGCTAGGTTGAAGGGGGATTCTGTAAAGAGGGTAATGTCTTCTAGACACTTCTGTTTGGGGATAACATCATGTGGATGTCATTAAGCCCTGGAACTTTGCAAAGCCTCCAAAATGAAATTAATAATTATCCTAATGTGGAGGTTGTGTTTTGTTTTTTTTTAAACTTAGTGTGTACGTGTGTGTGCCATGGGCCTTTTGGCACTCTGGGGAAGCCAATGGACCCCTTCTCAGAATAATGTACTTGAATGCATAAAACACATAGGATTACAAAAGGAACAAATTGTATTGAAATAAAAATGTCATTCCCTCACCCCTTCAAGTTAATCATCTCACCCCTGAAATCTTTCCACATAGCCTCTGATGATCTGTGAAACCTAGGTTATTAATGCATTCTTTTGAAAGTTTAGATTAATTAATTCTAGAAAAACTAAGTGATTAAAAAATGCCTATTGTCCAGGCTATGGTTTACAGATGCATGGACAATCCATAGAGACCAACAACTCCTCCATTAGTATATGTATTTTAGACAAGCACTACAAACAGACAATGGTTTGGTCCTAGAATTAAGCAGAAAAGGAGAGCAAACTGTATTGCCTTTGGGAAATGGCGATGTACTTTTAATGATTCTAACCTTTTAATTGAAACCAAGAACTTTAATTCATACATGTATAAACACGTGTGTGTATATGTGTGTGTGTATTTTTTCTTGATACTGTTGTATATATGTGATTCATGGAAACTCATAGTTAACCTAAAGGGCATTGGAACAATCCTTGATCAGCATGAGCAGGCTACAACACATTAACAAAGAAGGAATCATGAAGTAGGAGTGGTGTAGGGGGAAAAAACTAGAGCAACAAGGGATGGGTTGGTCATATTGTAAGAGTTAGTGATGACTATTGACTAACCAACACACTTCCCCTGCAATTTTTGTGATACCAGGAGTATTGAGGAAGGCCCCCAATACATTGAGAAGATCCTCTCTGGTTGGTTTATGGGAAAACACATATGTTACCCAGGTTTCCAACCTTGTAGTCATGCTCAACTTATCCCACTTTAAATTAATACCCAAGTCTCAATGATACTATCTCTATAATATCCCTCACATTTGTACATTTCTCTGTACTCATATGACCGCCATCTTAGTTCAGACCCTCATCATTTACATTTGGATTATTTGTCAACAGCTTCCTACTTTGATTTCTAGCTTCCATTGTCTTCCCTTTTCAGTTCACCCTTAATAATATAATTTTCCCGAAGGACAAATCTGACCATGTCGTTCTCTGGATTAAGACTTATCAATAGCTTCATATTATATGAAAAGTAGAAGAGAAATTTCTCAGACTGTCAATTTCAATCTTTAATACTCTGGCATCAAGTTGCCATTGTTTCAGCCAAACATGCCTTTTCACAGGCTTTCCTCCATGCCTAGAATATTCTTCTTAGAATAAGTAGTTTCCTTCAAGCCTGCATTCATGAACCATCTCCTACAGGAAGACATTTTTAACACTCATCTATTACTGTTCTTTCTGTACTCTTCAATTCATCACATAATTAAATCATATACTATGTGTTCCGAAAATCTGAATGCAGTTTTAATCCTTATGATTTTTGGTATATTCTGTATTTGAATGTGACATTATCCCCTAATAGAACTTCATGTTCTTGAGGGAACAGGTTGCTTTTTATGTTTTACATCAGGTGGTGCCATGGATAGAGCGATGGTCCTGGACTCAGGAAGACCTGAGTTCAAATCTAGTCTCAGATAATTTCTGGATGTGTGGCCTTGGACAATTCATATAATCGCAGTTTACTTCAGTGTCTTTAATTGAAAAATAAGAATAATAATGGAGGCTATCATGCAGGGCTATCATTAGGATCAAATGAGATGATATTTGGAAAGTGCTTAATACATTATTGGTGCTACGTAAATATTATTGCTGTTGTTGTTGTTAGGGGCATAATAAATACTTTTAAAATTGGATAAAAATTAGATAAATTTCAGTTGTATTGTTAAGTCATTTCAGTCATATCCAACTCTCCATGAGTCCATTTGGTGTTTTCTTGGCAAAGATGCTTAAGTGCTTTGATATTTCTTCTGCAGCTTATTTTACAGATGAGGAAACTGAGGTAAACTATTACTATTACTTTACTCATTAAAACACTCAAATAAAAAAATTGGCAGGAGCCAAATGTGGTTTACCCCCCCTCCCCAATCATTTCTAAAACCTTCATTGAGATAAGTATCCATTTCTTCATAGTTTGCCTGTTCTTTAGGAAAATGTCAAAAGGCAAGTGAAACTTCTATTGCCAACTGTTTTTGAGTAAGAAGGGAAGAAAAACTTTTTTGAAACATTTAAAGATCTCTGCCCCACCCCCATCTTGCCTCTCAAAGAACCAGAATTTTTTAAAATCCTGATTTTTGAAAACCATACGCTTTTGTAATTTCCCTGGCGGACAGCATTGTACTGGGTTGTATTACATGTGGTTAATGTTAGTCACATCCTTGATGTAACATAACACAAACTGACGAATGTAATCTGATGTGACAGATGACAGCATGGCAAGCTAGCCTGGGAAATTTGAAAAGATGCCATCTTACCAAAAAAAAAAAAAAAAGAAAAACATAGGTCTATAGCATGACTTGCCATCATTGGAAATATTGCTACATTAATCTGGATTGACAAATACGTAGGGGTTTCTATGATCATTAGAGGTCCACTTCCAATCTAATCGAATCATATAGAAAAATCCAAGGCAGGAAATGTTAGGAAATGATTTCCCATTCTGAGGAAATTTATAAATAAATTTATAATAAGTATAATAATAATGAATATAATATAAATAAATAATATATAACTGATAATGTATAAATAAATGATAAATAGTTAATATAAATATATTTATAAATAAAGTCGCTTGGAGTCATCATGATATCACATATAGAAGAAAGTGGTTGAGTCCTACTAGAGCACTTTTGAAATAGCGAATACTCAAGAGTAATTGACAATTAGAGTGAAGAGAAGGAATAGACATTTATATAGGGCCTTCTATGAGCTAGGTTAAATGCTTTTTATACATGTTATCTAATTTGATTAAAAGAAAAGTATATAGAGGTTCCAAAACCCAGTATCTGAATGACTGTGAGTAAGTTACTTCATATATTTGGGTCTGAGCTTTCTCATCCGTAAAATGGGGTTCAGAGAAGGAAATGAAAATTCCCTCTAGTATCTTTTCCCAAAGAAAAAAAACAAATGGGGTCTTGGAGAGTCAGATACAACTGAACTGACTCAACAACAACAAAAATACATACCTCAGAGGTTTATCAGAACAAGAGGAAGAAGAAGAAGAAGATGATGATGATGATGAAGAAGATGAGGATGAATAATTGTTAACATTTATATAGCTCTTCAAGGTTTGTGGTGCGTACAAATACTACTTCCTCACAATAATCCTGGAAGGCAGGAACTATTATTATCTCCATTTGAAAGATGAAGAAATAGGTAAAATGACTTCCCAGGGTGTCATGGCTAATATAAGTATCAGACAGGATTTGGCCTCAGGTCTTCCTGAATTCAAGTCCAGCACTGTATCTATCTTTCTATAGATGCCCATAGAAAGTTCTTTGTAAGCTGTAATGTCTAGATAAAGGCAAGTTGTTAGAGTTATAGTTACGGAACATTCGCAATGTTTCTTTCACAGGTCTAGCTCAAATATTTATCAGGTAGCTAGGTAATGAATTATAATTACTCAATATTGTTGATCCTGGAGGCAACTATTACTCAAGTCATTATTGACTAAATAGTGATATATCAGTATTTAGGGGAGGTGGGGATCTGGATCTTTGATTGTTTTGTTTTTAAGGATCTTCCAGTGTGGAAATTCTATCTGCCAATGTCGATTCGGAACTCCTTTGCAATTTTTAGTTTTAGAATTGTAGATCATAGGGAAAATAAGTGATTTGCCCAGTGTCATAAAGCCAGTATGTATCAGAAGAAGGACTAAGCACAGACCTCATGCTGATGATAGGAAATTGAGGATACCATATTTAGGGCACTGGACTTGAAAGCAACAAAACCTTGGTTCAAATTCTGCCTCAAACACTTAGAGTTATGTGATGGGGACCAAGTCGTTTAACCTCCCTGAGTCTCAGTTTTCACATCTATAAAATGAGGGGACTGAAGTAGGTGACCTGCGAGGTACATTTCAGTTCTAAGTCTCTGATTCTATGATCCAGTATTGGCCATCTATCCAGTCCACCACAATCCATTTCTTATCATCAGCAAAAGAAGAGGCAGCCGTCTGGAAACACGGGGAGCATTAGAGCCAGAACACCATGGAGAAAATCGAGGTTTTCTACAGATGTTGGTGTGTTTCTCTGTAAAAGATCTCCCCGTCCTATGCTTAATTTGTTGTGCAGGCTGTGGAGAATTTGAAAACTATGTTTTCTTCTAGGATTACCTCAAGATCAACTTCTTTGGTTTTAAATTTGTTTCACATTTGTTTGAGCAAAAAATACTAGCTATAATAATACCTGATGAATAGTGATGAAGAGCAGGAATGAAAATACTCTAGAAACAAAAGTCAACAGTGAAAATGAAAGTGGAAACAAGGCTTCTAATACTTATGTCTCAAATGGGGAAGTAAAAGATGACTAAAATTAGAGATGCCTTGATCAATCAGTCTTTTGGAGAGTTTGTGGGATTGAAAAAAAGACTTTATTTGCTATCAGATCACTTTAAGTAGAGGCTACAAAATCTTGGAGTGGGGAGAACACGACTCAGTTAAGAAGATGTATATTGAACCATGTACCTACTGACTTTCTTACCTTAGGCATCATCTAACCTCTCTCAGCCTCAGTTTTCTCATCTTTAAAAAGGGTTTGAGAAGAGCAAATACCTCAATGGATTTTTGTAAAGATCAAATACAGTAATGTGTGTAAAACTCTGTGAATCTGAAAGTAATATGGACATTTCAGTCAAGAAAGCTTGGCATACTGGAGGCAGAAAGGTCTGAGATCAAATCTGTTCTCAAACACTTAATAGCTGTGGGACTGGACAGATAATAGCTGTCTCACTTTCCTGATTTGAAAAAATGCATAATAATAGCACCTATCTCACTGGATTGCTGCAAGGATGAAATGATAATAATTTTACTAGTATTATAAGTTATAATTATTATAAATTTGATAATTTAAATGACTTTCAAACCTGAAGTGATATGTGTGTATATGTATGTATGAGTGTGTATATACACATACTCGCTATTGTAGGTATAAATGACAGCTAAGCGGTGCAGTGGATAAAACCTAGACCTGGAGTCAGGAATATTCATCTTTATGAGTTCATATCTGCCCTCAGACACTTACTAGCTGTGTAACCCTGGGCAAGTCACTTAATCCCATTTAGCTCAGTTTCCTCATCTGGAAAATTAGCTGGAGAAGGAAATGCAAACCACTCCACTATCTTTACTAAAAGAAAGGGTGGAAGAGTCACAGAATCAGCCATGACTAAAAAAATGACAGAACATTGTTATTAACTATGTTAGTTACTAATTTTCTTAATTATTTGATTTTATATTGTTCTTCTAAATACTAAACATGAGTTTTTCATGGAAGGATATGAAAAGTAGTAGAAACTGAGAAATGAATTCAGTTTGGGAGTATTCCTATGTAACTAAAACATCTTAAAAGTTCTATGGGATTTTCTAGAATACAACAATGTTAACAAGATTTTTTTTTAAAAAAACCATTCCACAGTTGCCAAATTGAAATATCAAAGTATATATTTTCAGAATGGGATGAATTAGTGAACTCACAGCTCATTTATGCCTTTGAATTCTCTGACACTCTCCTCTATGTCCTCCTTTAAATTCTCCTGAGGAGGTCTACTTTAGGTATCCATCTCTCATTTATCTATCTATTGATCTATCAATTGATCTATTGGTCAGCTCTCTGCCAGCTTATCCATCTGTTTATCTACTACCTATCATCTATCTATCTAATCATCTCTCTATAAGCATTTATTAAGTACCTACTATATGCTAGGTACTATCCTCGAAATCTTTTAATATTCCACAATTGCTAGGGCAGTACCTTACCTCTTCATATATTTCCTTCATATTTGTTACATGGCCATCCCACTTCCATTTCTAATCATACCTTTCTTGGAACCTATCTTTTTATGCTATTTTTTAACATGGGAATTATTGTTGAGAATATGTTGTCATCCATTTAATCTCACCACACACCTTTTCAATTACCTTTGGGGTTATCCACATGACTTTATTCTTTTTTTACATTTTTTCATTCTGCTTATTTATTTTTAAGAGATATTTGTTTGACTACATAATATATATCCATTTTTTTACATTTTAATTTGACATTTTTCATTCTGTTTAATTTTTTAATGCAAGTGTTTGACTCTATATAAAAAAATAAAAGCAGAAAGATTTGATTCTTTGGAGATCATGGTGTTTCATGATCCCTAACTTTATAATATTATTATGGGTATATTAGTGTCAAAAAGATGAAAATCTATGTCAGAGAACAGTTTTAGATTTTTAAAAGTGCTCCTTAGTTCTCCAAATGAAATCCTCTTCTAATCAACTTTTGCCCCACCTCATTGTCCATCCATGGTGTCTGTCCAAGATAGACGTAGTTCTGGACTAACTCAGTGGACTTCCCACTGGGTCCCATGAATCCCCAAAATGATACTGATATAGTAATAAAATAGTTATCAAGGCTGTTCCCTGCCTTGAATCTCTTGTCTTCTCAAACTGTCCCTGTGGTTGGTAGGCTTAGATTTTCAAAGTCAATTAGGGACATAGTCAGTATTTGCCAAGCCGTTGGTTAGCTACTATTTTAATTCTGTTATGGAGAACTCCACATTTCAAAATGGAGCAACTCTATATAGACATGTCTTTGCAACCCATTTTATACAACCTGACTCCTAGTGCTTGTGATTATAGCAACTAGACTTGATGGAGAGTCATAGCTTTCAGTTCCACTACATGTGCATTGGTAAAGACTTGGAACATTAGTTTATAACTCCTATAGTGTTTTCTCAGGATGTCGGCACTTCGATCATTAATGAGATTACTTCTAACCATTGTAACATTACCTTGGCTCTGCACTTTTCAGGCAACTCCCTCGAGGTCTATATCTCCTGGCAAGCCAGGGCATGGCCTGTTCTCATCTTCCTGTTGGTTGTATCTTTTCTGAGAAAGGTTTACTTGCAGAGAACACCTGTTGCCAGTCAGCTCTGACTGAGGGACTTAGGTGTTCTTGACCTCTTGACTTCATAAAATTGACTCCAAGGCTAGAATTGTCCCTCTCAGGCTGGTCATTTATGCTCAAGAAAAACACAACCAGGGCATTTATTTTGATATGTAAGTAGCTGCTGTGACTTTAGGGGAAGAAAAGTCTCCTTTCTAACCATGTGACTTCCAAGAGAGGGACTCATAGATTTTCCTACAAGTTCAACAGAGAGGAACAGAAGGGGCACCAGATAAGGGAATCTGAATGGGTCACTTTTAGCTTATTGAGTGTGTCATTCCTCCAGGCTAAGTGGCCAATCAGCTTTAATGTAACATCCATATGGGTTGGAGGTGAATGACAGTGTTGCATATTTCCTTTAAGAAGGGGCAAATCCATTGCTAGGACTTTATCCCAAAAAATCATGAAAAAAGAGCCTGCTGAACAAACAAAAAAAATCTTTGCTGCTCTATTAGAAATAGATGAAAATCACAAATGACTCATCTGTCCAACAATTAGAAAATGGCTAAATAAATTGGGCTGCATCAATGTAATTGAATATAATGGTATTATAAAGGTAATAAATATAAAGTACAGAAAATATTGAAGAACTACATGGGGGTGATTAAGACTGAAATCAGTAGAACAAGAACTATATACACACTAGGTGCAATTACATTAAACAAAAACAAGAAGAAAAGAAAGGAGAAAAATTGGGTCAAAGGTGTCAGAATTTCTTGTAGTCTTGGAAGGGACAACAGAACAAAAACATTTTCTTTGCTTGTTGCTGTTTGTTAATTCATTTGGTTCTGCCTAGTTAAAGGCCAAGAGGTTGGAATGAGATTTTTGCCTCTTGTTTGGTATGTCTATTGGATTGTTTATTTTTGTTGATGGTTATTACATTTATAATTTTTTAAGAAAACTTTGAAACAAGTTTTTGGAAGAACATATTTGTTTTCCTTAAGCATTTTCAAGACTGTTTTTTGTGAGAGGGATTTGAATTGTCCTGTTTGTTCCCAGAGGGTTGAATTAAAAGCAAAGAGATTCAGAAATGAAGATCAAACTACAGTATAAAGGAAGATTAGCAAATGTTATCTTCTTGAAGGCTAGCACTGTTTCATTTTTGTCTTTGTATAATAATCTCTTTCAAAGTATCTTACACACGGGAGACGTTTAATTGGATTTAATTAACTCTCAAAAAGTGAAATAAACTAACTTAGACGGCATCAGGTTCCTCATTATTGGACTTGTCAATTGGGGATAGATAAGTATTTGCCCATATATACTGTAGATAGAATTCTTGTTCAGATATGGATTCAAAACAATGATAACTGAAGTTCGTTCCAACTTTGAATTTATATGATTTTGTAATTTGCCAAATAATGAAGTATGTGGCTCTAGTAGACCTACAGTTTACAAGGGAATACTTCAATAAAGCTTGGAATTGTGTTAATGATGGGTGAGGGTGGATGGGGGGGGAGTTTGGGGGCAGGGGACAGTGTCTTGTATGTTAATTCAACATGCAAATAAATTCTGAGAGTGAAAAGGAATCTCAGCTGCCATCCACTGTCTTTTCTAGCATCCAAAGAAGTGATCAATCTGTCTCTGATGGAAGACCTTTAATTAACAAGAATCCACACTTCCTTGGATAGTTATAATAAAGATAATAATTAGCATTTATACAATAATTTAAGATTTTCAAATATTATCACATTTAATCCAAACACCAACTTTGAAAGGTACATATTATAATCCTCATTTTACAGATGGGAAAAGCTGAGAAGAAACAGAGGCTGAGAAAGTAAGTGACTTGCCCAGAGCAGACAACTAAGTGTCTGAGGCAAGATTTGAACATGTCTTCCAGACTCCAAATCTATCCAGTGTGCCACTTGACTCTTTCATTCCATTTTGGGGCAGTTTGTATCATTAGGAAGTGCTTCCCTTTCATGTCATTGAACATATTTATCATGCCCCTCCTGTGTACTTTCTCCAGGTAAATAGCCTTCCACCAATTCCCATATAATTTGTATCAAGTCTTCCCATCATCCTCAACACATTACAGATTATCAACATCTTTCTAAAGGAATGTTGTGGTGGAAACATCACTGGCCTTAATGTCAGGAAACACCCAAATTTGACTCCTGTCTTTGATACAATGACCATCAAATTACTTCATACTAGAAGGACCAAGAACAACAACTGACACATTTTTAAAAAAATACAGTTTTATTATAATTTATAATATATTCATTATAATATATAATATAATATATAATGTAATACAATCATAATTATAATGTAATACAATCATAATTTCTCTTATCTGTGAAGAAGTACTTTAAATGCATTTATGAGCAGGTGATATAATTTTGCTTTGAAATAAAATGTTCCTTCTAATATCTCTATTTTCTTTGCCGTATGGATAAAAAAAGCCCCAACCTCCATTGCACCAATTGACACAGCCTGGTCCTTTGAGATATTCTTAATTTTGGGTCCTTTAAAAATGAGGAGAATGTTACTGATAGCAATTACCTCTCTAAATTGTGAGTTTAAAGTAAGAAGATGCATCTACAATGCTTTGCTGATCTTAAAATGCTATACAATGTTAGTAATCATTCCTAAAATGTGATTTCTAGGAATGACAACAATTTTCCAGAAGTAGTTTGCTTAAAGAAGAATATAGAGGAAAAAGAATCTCCCTGATGAACATTATTCTTCTATTAATTCAGCCTAGTATAGTCTTGGTTTTTTTTTCCTTTTTGGGAAGTATGGAGGGATGACATTTCACACTCTACTAATATGAAGCTTGAAATACACTTAACTCCTTATATATTTTCACATGATCTTTTTCTCACCAGTCTACCTCATCTTTTACTACTTCAATTTAATTTCTTCAATTTAAGTGTAGCCATTTACATGTATCCCTATCGGATTTCATTTTATTCAATTCAGACCATCATTGTAGCCTACTGAGATCTATCTAGTTTCCAATTGCATCATCCAATGTGTTAGCTATCCTGCCAACTTCATGTCAACCATAAATTTGATAAGACTGTCATCTGTGTCTTCATGTCACTAATTTGAAAATAATTGAAGAAGCCTGAGCCAAGAAAAAAACCTCATGACATTAGCTTGAGGTCTCCCTTTAGCTGGACAACAGTTTGGGTCCTGTTGTTCAATATTGAATTGTAATTTCATCCAGTTTGCATCTATCCATCATGTGTACAGGAATATCATAGGGGATTTGGTTAAATGTTTTGCTAAAATATACCTATGCTATATTTGTGACTTAGAAATTTAGTACTATTGTCCTCTCCAAAAAATAGAAAGGAAATGTGGTTTAGTCTGGGATGATCTGCTTTTGAATAACCCATTATGGCTACTCAGAGTCCATTCTTCTCTCATGTGTTTATAGTCTGACCCTTAAACAATCTGTTGTAAAATTTTACTGGCAATCAAAGATAAGTGCTCAGACTAAAAGTTTGAGGTTGCTACTCCAATTCTGAAAATCTGGAAAATATCTGCTTGTCTCAAGTTCTGTCTAATTTCTCAAAGATCTCTCACATTAGCTCAGCAAGCATGTTTCCAAGGTTTTTTTTTCTTCTCCTCCCCACCCTCCTTCCATCAAATCATTTATCCTTGCAAGTAATTTTTCTGGGGCGGATGGTTTAATCTCATTAAGCCCAGCTAAGTTGCTCTCTTGCCATCCACTCACTTACCTTGGTTTTCAGTTCTTCCAACTGTGAAGATAATTTTATCTCCTTGGTAGATTAAATGGAACGGAAACAGGAGCTGAGTTGTTTAGCCTTCTCTTTGTTACCCACAATCATTTTCTCATTTATTCTGAGCAATGATTCTATTCCTTCTTTGATATTTTATTGTTTTACCAACAGAGTTTCAAAAGTTTTATGTTCTTTATGTTTTTAGCATTCTTAGAAAGCTCCAGGTTGCTTTAGACTTTAGCATTCTGATTTTTGCAGGACTGTTCCTACTTTCTTTCATTCATTCTTTATTATCTATCTCTATTTCTTTCTACTGTATATGACTAAAAAAAAAAATGTGGCAGAGAGGCAAGTTGTAGTGACAGAGTATTAGGAATTGGTGTGGTGAGTTCCCCTCCACAAACTCCTTCAAATAGGTAGAACAGTTCAGTGGACTAAGTCCTGATGATAAAATCCAGAATAAGTCATAATGAACCATTTGTCCAGTCAGGATTGGTACATAGAAAGACAGAGAGAGAGAGAGAGAGAGAGAGAGAGAGAGAGAGAGAGAGAGAGAGAGAAGGAGGGAGAGAGAGGAGAGGGAGAGAGAGAGAGAGAGAGGAAGGAGGGGGGAGAGAGGGGAGACGAGAGAGAGAGAGAGAGAGAGAGAGAGAGAGAGAGAGAGAGAGAGAGAGAGAGAGAGAGAGAGAGAGAGAGAGGGAGGGAGGGAGAGAGGGAGGGAGGGAGGAAGGGAGGAGAGGAGGGGGAGGAGAGAGAGCAGGAGCGCAATCCAGCACCAGGGAGAAGCTGTACACCAGAGCAAGACCTAGGCCAAGGTACTCCCGACACATAAACTGGGTACTGCCATAGAAATAAGTGTGATTTGGTAGCTTTGACACCCACTACTAACTTCCACTAAGGGAATGGTGTTCCCAGGTAGGAAGGTAGTGGGTGGTGTACCAAGAAAGGAGAACAGTTCAGAAGCCAGCAGTAGTGGTTTGGCTCAGACTCCAGACACAGAATATAGTCTCACTTCCAGTTGTTTAGCCCAGAAATATAGAATAATAACCAGAGCTGAAATTCTAGGCCAAAAGGAAACCTACACTTTGTGTCACTGTGAACAAAGGATGCCTTCCATTTGGCTTATGGGGGCAAAAATCCAGTAGTGATCTACTTGTGCTTCATCTCAAACCCAGATCAGAAACTTAAAGAGCTAAGACCAGGGGAGCAACAATCAGATTTTGCTCTGTATCAGGCCATATTTGGAACACTGCAAAGCCTGCAGTTTCCAAGTGAGTACCTGTGATGCTGAAATAATACAATTTCAAGAAAGCAACACTAGAACCTAGCCCAGACCTTCCCTCTAGAAGTGTGGGAGAGCCCACCCCTTGACATCAAGTCTGAAATCAGGAAGTAGACTGAAGAACAGGGAAACAAATGAACAAAAAAGGATCCACCATGATGGCTTTTTATGGAGATATGGATGCTCAAGACCAATCTAAAGGAAAATAATATCTTCAAAAATATCTACAAAAAAAATTCCTCAGAGAAAATGCAACTTGTTCTAGTTAGAATGGATGAAGTTGAAGCAAATGACTTTATGAAGCAACAAGAAACTTGAAAATAAAATCAAAAGGCTAAAATTTAGAAGAAAATGTTAAGTATTTCAAAGCAAAACAACCTACCTGGAAAACATTTCAAGAAGAAAAAAAGGATCATTAGACTATCTGTATGTCTTGACCAATAAAAGAGCCTATGCATTGTATTTCAATAAATCTTAAAGGAAACCTACCCAGATCTCTTAGAACTTAAAAAGGCAAAGAAGAAATTAGAGAATCCACTAGTTACCTCTGAAAGAAATCCCAAAGTGAAAACTCCCCAAAATACCATAAGTAAAATCCTGAGTTTCTAGATCAATAAAAAGGTACTTCATTAAGCATTAAGAAAGGAAGAATTTGAAGTCCAAAGAGTCACAATCTAGATCACAAATGATTTAGCAGCTACCACTTTACATAAAAGTGCAGAGAACTTGGAATGATTTTTCCAAAAGGCAAATGATGGGGAGCTTAGAGCCAAGACATAGCTTACTCAGCAAAACTGAGTATAATGCTACAGGGAAACAAGGGGACTTTTGATGAAACTGATTTCCAAGAATTCTTGATTAAAAGATCAGAGCCATGTACAAATTTTGAGGTTCAAACACAGGGAAGGCAAAGAGAAGAAGCATTTTTATAGCACTTACTACATGTCAGGAACCATGCTAAGCACTTTACAAATAATGAAAGTGGAGAACCATAAAAAGGCAAACGAATGAATAATGATAAAGAAGGATAAACTGCTTATGTGGGCAGGTGATACATGTGTCCTCTCTGAACCTTATCATCAAAGGGGGGTTCATAGGGGAGTCCAGTTAGAGATGGACCTGGGTGTGGTTTTGTTGTCTTGATCATTTTAAGCAAACAATATAAAGAGAGGGGAAGAGAAATACATAAGGGTGGTGGTGAAAGAGAATGGAAAGTTAGAGAATAATTAATTATCTCACAAAACCAGACTGTACAATTAGAAATTGTACGAAAACAGAGAAAGATTGTGTGTGAGTGTGTATGTGTGTGTGTGTGTGTGTGTGTGTGTGAGTGAGAGAGAGAGAGACGAGAGAGAGAGAGAGAGAGAGAGAGATGAGAGAAGAGAGAGAGAGAAAGAAGGGACGAGGAGAGAGGCTTGACACTTATTCTTAACTGGCCCCAACGAAGGACCAAACTACACAACCATAGAACTGGGCATATAAATGTCTTACACTTAATAGGGAGAATGGAGAGAAGAGGACTTAGAGAAGAGGTAGATCTAAATGAAGAATTAGTCCAATGCCAAAACAAACTCTAAGGATGTACAAAAATATTGATAGCTCTTTTTTGAGGTGGCAATGAATGGGAATCTGAGGAGGTGACTATAAGTAGAGGAATAGATTGATAAATTATAACATATAAATATAACAAAATACTATTATTCTGACATCATATCAATGTAATGACCAAGTAGTATTCTAGAGGATTGATAATGAAGCATGCTATTTACCCTCTTAGTGAGGAGGTGGGCTCAGAATGCAGAATGAGACACTTTTTTTTTGGACATGGCCAATATGGAAATTTGTTTTAATTGACTAGATGTTTGTAAATGTTTCTAGGGTTTTGTTTTTCTTGTGTTCTCAGTTGAAGGGGCAGGATGGCAAAGTGAGAAAACAGATCTTGGATGGTTGAAACAAATAGAATATATTTCTAAAATTTAAACTAAAACTAAGAATGAAGAATTAAAAAAAAAGTTGATTGATAATTTTCTTGTGAATCCATATTGGTGAACTTATATCACTTCACTTTTTCCTTCCTCATGGCAATTACAGGTTTTTATATTACCAAAATTTTCTTTTGGAGAGTCCCACTCTAATTAACTTCCCTCATTAAGTTATAGGCAATAGGATCTTATTTATCTTTCTTGAACAAAATGGAAAAAAAAAAGAAACCCTTCCAAATTCTTCACCATAGTATTCTTGGTTTCACTATCTTTTTCATTATCTTTACTTGTTACAAATTGAGATTGTATGATAATTTCCTTCCCCAAGTTCCTGTCATTTCTATACTGGAAATTTCCTTATTATTCAGGATAAAATACAGATCAATTGCCCATATCGCTTCATTCAATTTATCAAACATTTATTAAGGTTTATTCCAAGGCAAGTATGAGAGTCAAGAAAACTTAGGCTCAAATTCTGCTTTTGGTACATATTGGGTGTGAGATCCTGAGTGAGTTACTTATGGGCTGCCAAGTAACTCTCTAAGGCTTTAATCTGCAGAGCAGCTAGTGATCTGTACAAGTAGGAGGGAATTTCCTCACTGACACTTCTTTACATCAATGAAATCACAGTCTGGATATACCTCTCACATTCCCACCCCACACTGAAAAATGTAACCTGCAGTGGTAGGTACCAAGTAAAGACAAAAATGAAACCACCTCAATGTCAAAGAGGTTACATTTTACTGAGTATGTGCATATGTGTAGTGAGTCAGGTTATAATGCATAAACAGAAGATGAGTAAGTATGCAGTAAAGTGAAAAGTGAGAAAATGTGAACAATAGTGGGAGTGGGGTGGGGGTAATAATCAGGTGATTCATACCATTTAAGGTGGTTATTAAACTGTGTGTATTCATCCTTCATTGCTGAAGAAGACCATGCCATCAGAGAATAATGACATGATTTGCACTTGACTTTGTTTTGAGTGAGGGAGGGCTGTGTAGGTCACCAGCCTCACTTGTCCTCCAGAGCCATTTGAATCAAGTGACCAGATATTCATCAGGATGACTGGAGATGACCCAGGACTCCTCAACTGCGGTTAAGTGACTTGCCCAAGGTCACACAGCTAGTGAGTGTCAAGTGTCAGAGGTGAGATTTGAACTCAGATCCTCCTGACTCCTGCACTGGTGCTCTATCCACTGCAACACCTAGCTGCCCCTGGTTATTAAACTATGCCTTGAAAGAACTTAAGAATTCTGAGATCAATATAGGAGAAGGGAGTGAATTCCAGGATTCTTTTGAGAAGCGAAATTTATCGTTAAGGTGAGGTAAGAACTTATCAGCTGTTCCTGTGTTTAGCACAAAAGAGAGTTCTAACAGATGTATGGGTAATTTCCATCATTAATATTATCATGTACCATGCTTTATTATATACCACTTATTATATAATGCCACATATTATCAAATGTCATGCTTCCCAAACTCATCTTCTGTTTTCCTCTTGTGACTGAGTGATCCATAATCTACTCCCACCACAACATCCTTTTGGTTTCAACCTCCATTGATCCACACCCAAATTCTTTCCTCACTTTGGTTTGTGGATTTTCTTATAGGTACAGATTTTCTTGATATATAATACCATTCCAGCATCCCTTTGATCTAACACCATCACTACATTCCAATCATTAATAAAATCCCAGTACATCTTAAACAAATCTATGATTTCAAATTTGCCTTCTTTCCTTAAAATCATGGGTTCATTTTATTTGGTAACCATGCACTATAAATATTCACAGACATGTGAGGCCAAGAATATTGTTACTGCATTTATTCTTGTATATTTTATCCTGTGAATTGGATTGCTTCACTGGCATTACATGTTTTGCCTAATACTTAATATCTATGGTATCCGGCTTTACAGATATATGTGAGCAATTTGCTTACTCCCTCTGTTTTTTGCTTAACATTGTCCAGATTATACTCCCAAGTCTCTAGACATTTATATTTTTCCAGCCATCATTAGATGAATTTTATCTTTACCGCATGCCCATCATTCTTGTATCTTAAACTTTGATCTGAAATCCAAATCACGTTCTCTGACACCAGCTTCTTTAACAGCTGTTCATTTTATCTGTTTCACTTTTGAACCTCTTTCATTTAGCAGTAGTGATAGAAATATTGCCTGTAACCCAAAGGTCCTTGGATTCCACTTGAGGACTTCCTTTGTTTTCTATATTCTTCTGGTAACATATCCCCATGTAAATCACTATAAGTGGGCAGTAGGTATCCAGCTTGGCAAATCTTGAAAGACTCTCCATACCATCCTCAATACAGCTCCAGCCTATCCTGATTGTTTATATAAAAATGAGAAAAATTGTATATGTGCAATTTTGAAAATCTTTAAATACTATATAATAATAATAATAACATGTACCAACCAGCAGGACTTTTTTTCTTAAGACCTAGTTCTAGATGTCTTCTTTCCTTGAAGAATTTGTTGATCCTTATTCTTATTACATGGGTTCTCTAAAATATTTCTTTGTCAGAGGATTCAACAATTCTTTCTTAGAAAATTCTCATATCTATTAGGTATCTTCAGTGGTTCAGTAGTTTTTCTTCCTTTCTTTTCTTTTTTTTCTGTCCCTAACCCTTACAATCATGATACAGATCTGGAATTTCCTCTTTCTCTTTATAATTTTTTCCCCTTATAGATTTCCTATCAAAATATTTCTCTTATTCCTTCAAGGAACACATCATTCTGCCTGATATGTAGAGAACAAAAATTCCATCTTTCAGCCTTCTCCTTAAGTAGGGAGATAAATTTATGTTTGATAGGAAACAAAACAAAAATAAACATGCATAGGTTGCTACTTATCAATGGAACAGATTCCTTACCTTTCATCATTGCTATGTCTAAAATTCTCAGCTGCTTGGATATGTTGGCTGCTGACAATTCAAACTATTTGCCAAAGCAAGTTGTTGGGTGCCCGTTTACTGTGCGCATGCACACACATACATGCACACACAAATATATATTATATATGAAATATAAATTTGTATGTATATATGCATGTATATATGTATGTATGTATGTATATATGTAATCATTGTAAAGGATCAAGAATCTATCATTATTTGCTATTAACTCTAAACAGTTGCCATATTATCAGAAGATTCAATATCCACAATAAATTATTGAAATGTATGACAGACAAAATTCAAATGTATTTGTTTTTGATGTTTCTTCTCTTAAAGTCATTTTAAAAGTTTATACTTCTGAGTTACAAGACAGACACTTTATATAAAATGTTGACATGAACCAATTTTTTATCATGTTAAGGTCACAAAAGCTTCTAGCTAGTCTGTTCGCATTTACCAGAGACCTAAAAGAATTGCATTACTCAAAAATTCTATGGACAGTGGCAGTCCTAATTGGAAATCTAGCCACAGTGAAGAGATTAATCCTCTCTTATCATTTCAATATAGAGAGTAGCTGCTGTAAAGTTGCTTTTCCATTACCTATAAGCACTCTGGGCAAAGTTATATATGGGAAAGTATAAGAATATTTGAAATAATTAACTAATGGAAAGTCATAGCGCACATTCTGTATTTATAATGCTATGTAAGCATGAGAGACATAAAAATGTAAATAAGTGAGTCTTTGCCTTCAGGGAGTTTATGTTAGAATAGAAGACAAAATGTGCAAGGACATGATGGAGTGTTTTAGATAGGAAAGCTATAGGAATTGGAGCTATAATGCAAATGATTTTTCCTTTCCATAAATAACCGTCTTAAATTGATTGCTGTTCTTAGAGCTACAGTTGGAAAAGTGAAAGAGACAAGAGTGACAAGGGAGAGAAGTGATGTACTTTTCAGCATGTCATGGTGTGTCAATGTTCAGGAAATGGAAAGGTGAGGTTAAACACTAACCATCAGGAAACCAGGATCATTTATGTTCTCTCCCAACTACCCTAGTCCTAGCTATCCTTTTGCAAGCCTTAATCTATCCCTGGATTTTCCTTATTTGTCTGATATTTATATAACACTTTAAAATTTGTAAATAGCTTAGAAACATGATCTCATTTGAATTTCACAACCAACCTGTGACCAGTATAAGCATTACAATTTCTATTATCACTTACGAATGAGAAAACTGAGGTTCAGAGAAGACAAGGGACTTGCCTATGATCACACTGATTTCTGAGAAACAGAATGACAGTTTCACAGTTGAAAGAATGCATTAATGACAGTTTAATATACCCTGCATCACAATTTAATATATACCTGAAAAAGGATCCCTTCTATGGTATACCATGAAAATGGTCATCCAACCTTTGGCTGAAAAGCTTTCCAATGGCAGGAACCTACTACAACCCCAGGGAACTCATTTCACTTGTGTATAGCTTTGATTATTGGGAAGTTTTTTACTAATATAAAAGTATAAATTTCCCTCTTTTGACTTCTAGCTCTGTTCTCTAAGTCCCAAGTAGAAAAACGTTACCCTTCTTCCACCTGACAATTGTCATATTTCTGCCGAGTTTACTCTTCAGGATAAATGTGACCTATGAAATATACGATAGATGATATAAACAAAAGAACTTGGATCACCTTACTGCCAAGTAATGAGTATTAGATGTGATATTTGAACCTACATCTTCCTGATTGCAAGTTGATGACTCTATCTATTATGCAATGGCACCTCTGGGTGGAAGTCCAGCAATTTTATTTGTGGGACAAATAAAGAAAACCAGTGAAGTGGAGTGTCACCAAGATAAAGAGGAAGAAAGTTTCTAGAATGAGAAATGTGTCCTTTAATTTAAGTCTTGTGTAGGAAATGACTTCTTTTTTGTACCCCCTATACAACACTTCTTATAATTTCATATTTGAATGGAAAAATTAAAATAATATCAAAGAGAGAAAGGTAGTATTCAAGAAGCAAGAGGGCCATAATTTTATGTAAGAATTATATCATGGCAAGAAGAAGTTTATTGCAGAATTTTATATTCTGTAGTTCTATGTACTAGAGGTATCATAGAATAAAGTTACATATTCAGAGCTTCTGAGAAGGTCCCTTCTCTCTGTTCTGTGGTTCATTCCAATGAGAGTTTTGTATGAGTAATGGCCTTGGTCTTGGAGACTTTTTTGGATGAATCCTTTAAAAAAAAATATAAGTCTTGTCCTCTCTCTCTGAGATCAAAACCACCACTATATTTTTGGAATGAAATGAATTTTGTTGGGGTAGCCAAAAATACGCTTTTCCCCCATCAATTGTGTAGTGGTCATGAGGTGATTGGCAGTGTACACATTTACTCCAGAGGTGGCTGCATTTCACTTAGATCATGGTATCTAATTTGGGAAGTACTTTGAGTTCCTTTGCAAGGAAATAAATATATCTTACCTCTTACTAACCATGTATGAACAAAACTTTGTTTTGAACAGAGCAGATGTGAAGTCAGGAAATAAACTTTTGTACTTCCACAAATACTCAATAATGAATATTTACCTGTCCTTTTAAATAATATTTTTTCCATAGTAAGAAATAATTCCAGATTCAGAGTTTTGAATATTTTACTTTAAGAGTAAATTTTGAGGCTTTATTAGCATGGATTGAATTCAGTGAATTTGTATCTAAGGATTGACATTTGAATGAATGAATGAAGAATTTATTAAATATATGCAATGTGCTAAATGCTAGGGATGCAAATAGCAAAGCAAACGTGACTGCTATCAAAGCGCTCACTTTCCAATGGGGGAGACAACACAAAAGGAAATTTAATTTTATCCCTAATCAAAATTATGTCTGTAGCAGAAATCCATGTAATATAAGTGGTTTGATACAGCATAGATCAGCATTTTCCAACCCACACAAAGAGGAACTTTGGGGATTTTTGAATTTCAAACATTGTGATTTTTTTTTTCTTAATTTTTAAGTTTTTAAATTTTTTTTTCATTTTTTTACATGCATAATCATGTAAATCATATTTCCACATTACTCATGTTATGAAAGAAGAAATAGAACAAAATAAAAAAAAACACACACAAAAAGTGAAAATGGAATGCTTCAATCTGCATTCAAATTCCATCAGTTCTTTGGATGTGGATAGCATTTTCCATCATGTCTTTTGGAATTGTATTGGATCACTGTATTGCTGAGAAGAGCTAAGTCAATCATCATTCACACAACATCGCACAAAGTTACTGTTACTGTGTACTTTGTTCTCCAGGTTCTGCTCACTGCACTCAGCATCAGTTCATGTAAATATTTTCAAAGTTTTCCTGAAATAGGATTTCTGGATAAAATGTTGATGCTAGTAAAGTGTGGGGCTGCAAGGATCTCCTGGAACACCAAGACAATTCATTTTCATACAATTCAATTCAAAAAAAAATTTTAACATATACTAAGTTTAAGACACTGAGCCTTGAGTTAAAAATGAAGAATTAAATATTATACAAATTCTGATCTCAAGGAACTTACAATTTAATAGGAAGAATAGATAAATATATAAGTAGCTATGATATGAAGGAGAGTAAGATAATTGATTGAAGGACTATGCGGAATAGGAAAAAGGGAGGAATTGCTTTTACTTTCAGAGTTAGGATAAGCTTTATGAAGGTGAAATACCTTGGATTGAGCTTTGAGTGTTTTAGAAAGGGAAATCCATTTCAGGCACAAAGGTCAGTGGCAGCAAAAGCAAAGAGATGGGAGAAGGCAAAATGAGAACAGATTAAGAAGAATAGTCCAACTTTGCCTAGAATGTTGAATACATAAATTAACTTGAAATAAGGCTGGAAAGATATCATATTATGTCAGAACTGGAAAGAAACTTAGAATGTTTCTAATCTGTCCTGCACACCTGTAAGAATCTTCTCTTTTCTTCCCCAGTTCTACCCTACCCCCAGCCACCAGGAAGCTAGATGGTACAGAGTGCTCAGTAAGGAGTTAGGAAGATCTGAATTCAAATGGTGCCTTAGATATATACTGCTGTACAAATCATTTATCCTTTTTCTTCTCCATTCTCTTCATCTTTAAAATGGGGATAATAATAGCACTGACTTCTCAGGGTTGTTGTGAGGATCATAAGAGATAATATTTGTAAAGTGATTGTCATAGTGCCTCACACATAGAGATCCCTCCTTCCCTCCCTCCCTCTTTCCTTCCTTCCCTCCCTCTTTCCTTCCTTCCTTCCTTCCTTCCTTCCTTCCTTCCTTCCTTCCTTCCTTCCTTCCTTCCTTCCTTCCTTCCTTCCTTCCTTTCTCCCTTCTCCTTTAATGCCAAATACCTTTATGAACACAACACTAGTTTCAAAAGATTCTTCTATAGAGATCACAGACCTATTACTGTTTCTTTAAAAGGCTTTAAGAAACAGTTTTGTTACTAAATACTTCATACTCAATTTCTTTACAAATACCAGTTGAAATTCTATCATCTCACAGACTCCCCACAGATGCATTTGCTGCTTATATGTTACCATCAGTGCTTGCCTTGCCTTTGTTTCTCACACCCATCCCTTGAGTTCTCTTCACATGCACATCATTGCTCATCCCTCACACCATGTCCATCATCCCTCTCATTCCTTATGATTTTATTTGGCACAAAAAAGCATGATTATGAGCTATGTTTGAAGAGTGTTACTGGGCACTGCTTTTTCACCTATGTCTCCTTTTCTTCCTTGCCCATCTTTTTCACCTTCTCCAAGTTATACATAGGACCATACCCCCCTATTTCCCCATTTGCTGAACAAAGACTCTTCCATTCCCACCTTTGTTCCTTCTACCATTCCCCCTACCCCCAGTAGATGAAGTCATTGGCTGAATAAAGTCCTTTATGGTTGGACAGGTGGCAAACTCATAGAAAGCCCTGATTCTAGATTCCACATCTCAGTACTAAGAGTCCATTAAAGGGTTCCAGATCAAAGAAGCCTAACTTTTACAACTGGGAAGCAGCCATTTTGAACTTCCCAACATGCAACTTGGAAATGGTTACTTTAAGATTTTACCTTTCTTTGTATGTCTGGCCCATAATACTTTTTTACATTCTTATTGACTGGCTGGCAAGGCTCACATTAAATTTCTATATTTACTACTTAACTTTAGATTTATGAGCAGAATGTTCCATTTTAATGTGTAAGAATGGAGATGTGTTTATTCTGATTTTTTTTTTCCTGCTATTGCTTACCCACAAAGTTGAGAAATATCTTTAGAGGTAGAAAACCATGCTCAAAATGTCAGATTTTGTTGAGTATAGTTCCATTGATTAATGAACCCAACATTTTCTTCTAGCCAACACTGATACTTCAGGGATGTTCAGGAAATGGATAGAAAGTACAGGAAAAGACAGAATGTGTTGAAGTCATTATGAAACAGGTTTGGGCTACTAAGGGTGGAGTCAAAAGAGATGGAGTAAATGTCTTCACATCAAAGCTCAAGTATTCCAAACTCAAATATCTTCCAGTGAAAATCAATCAGATAACCTATACAATGAGAAAAGGATGATAAAGAAAAGGAGGAGTGGGTCAGGAGAATAGAGGGCATCATGAGAAAAGAGGTCCAGAAAGCCAGGTGATTAAAAGGAGTTTTGAATTCAGAAAAAGATAATTCATTTGTGAGAGGGGTCACCGACAGAATGAAAATGCAGAAAAAGAGCAGTTATGCTTAGGTAGGGCAAGGTCTAAATTCCCAGATTTGAACAGCAAAGTACAACCATTTGGATAGACTGAGGAGGTATTTCCTTTTAGAAGGATGCTGTAGCTTTAACCTGGCAATTTTCTTAGCAGTAGGACCATGATCCTCTGGGAAAATGCCAGGAGAACCATGGCTTACTTCTGAGATGGGCTCAATGAAGATTTGGCAGGCCTCTCATGTAGAGAAAATGGGTATGTTGGTAAAAAATCTTAGAGAAGAGATACCTGGACTGGGATATACCTGGCCAAAAGCCAAGGTAGCCTGATATCACCTGCTCAAAAATGCTTGTCAATCCCAGAGAGTCATTCTTCTATGGTGAGACTTCATAGGAGTCACATGTTGTATTTAATCATTCTCTTATTTCATATAGAAAAGAAAAAGTCATTTGAGTTCTTGAATTGGGTGCATCCTAGGCTATAGAGTAGGAGTACTTGATAATAAGGTCAGACTGTAATAAGTGTCATGGGACTAAATATTTTCCCCATAGCCTGAGTTAGGTCTAGTCTTTCTTCCCTCTTGCAACAGAGATTTGCTTTCCCTAAAAAAGAGACAAAGCTTTACTCAATTGGCCCATGGTTTCCTTGACACAGCTTTCTTCCTATCTTCCCTCTCCATATGTGGTAGACCTGGGATCCCCCTCCTCCCCTCCTGGGACAGGGAGTAACTGTACCTATAAGAGAGAAAACTGTCTCTCTTAATATCTGATTGACCTCAACGTTCCTGATGCAGCTTCATGATCACCTAAAGGCATAAAGAGTTCCAGCCATGTGGAGACTTGACCTCTCAGATGTGGTGGGTGCCTGAGACCATTTAAGTCCCACCTGCTGACCAGATGAATTTTTTATAAGGCAGTGAGGGAGGCCACAACCAAAGCTGAGGCTAAGTGCTGCTCTATCCTTGTGACAAATCTTTTCTCTTTTAGGATAAAGTTAAACCTCCTTTTGTTTGTCCTGAGTACATTGGAGAAACTTGATTACCAGATAGCAAATCTAAAATTCGAGATCGCTCAATTAAATAAGTAATTGGAAAGCAGAAGAAAATAAAGTCCTATGTTTACAAGTTTTCAACATCTTCACATTTCAAATAAAATTATAATTGCTAGCACTGACAGTGTTTTAAGGCTTGCCAAGCATTTTAATATTTTAATACCTCTTTGATCCTCATAAACCAATGTGAGGTAAGTGCTATTATTATAGTCCTCATTTTACAGATAAAGAAACTGAGGCACAGAGAGATTAAATGACTTGCCTAGGGTCATACAACTAGGGAGTATCTGAAGTATGATTTTAACTCAAGTCTTCCTGACTCTGATTCCTTACACACTTTATCCCTGTGCCACCTGGCTGCCTATAACTATACAGACAGATAGTGGAACAAGCCATTGGCTTGATATGACTGTTAAAAGGGAGTTAAAGGGAATTTGCTATAATGAAATAGCAACTCAAGAATGATGAAGCGCTGCATGTTTCCCATTTCCCAGAACTAACACCTCCCCCTCCCCCCCACCTGACCCCGCCAAGGTATTGTTTTCCATAAAGCTCTTTTTTCTGTTTCTTAAATAAATAATGCTTAATAACTTGAGGTGGGGGCTCTTAGCTAATTGTTTAACTTATTTGAAATAGATTTCATTTTAATAACTAATAAGGAAACATTCCAGCATACTCCTGGATTGACTTTGGTATTTGGGATGATATGAATTAAAATAGTAACAAGTCAAATGGTAGGCTGAGAGGTGATCACCCGATGTAGGCTACAAATGAGTTTGTTTGACCTTTAACTTCCACTTCATAAATGTCAAATATGATGTCACAGAAAGTGTTTGTAGTCTGTTGTGGCTGTCCATTTACTTCACAGGTCAATCTAGCTTAATATACCTAGTCTAGAGTCCAGGGTAACTCAAGCCCTGCTTCCCCTTTCAATATGCAGCCTGCTAACAGCTTCCTGATGATGTGTCCAAGCTTCCAGTTCAGACTAAGAAATGATATATTCTTAGACAGTGTGTTTTTATGGCCTGTAATCTGGTTTAAATATTTAACATCCTAAATTATTTTGGGGCAATTCATCCTGAGGGTTTAAGAAAAGGGAAGAATTTAATCAATCATTCAATCAATAAGCAGTGATTAAGCGCTTATTTTGTTTTACGCACTGGAGATACAAAGACAAAGCAACGAATGAGGTTAAAAAATCTAAGCTCACTATGTTCTAAAAAGCAACAACCTTCCCCCCACAAAATACAAAAACATCCCAGCCCTGTTATTTATTAGAAATGTATGTTGCAAGTATAAACTATTAGCCTTTTTTTTTAGTGATAATATACTTATAATGACTCTCCATAGTCAAATTTTCTGAAATTTCTCCTGATCTTTTCATTGTTATTATAATTGGTCCTTGCTCCTTTCTTAGGATTTCTACCACTTAGTTATTATTTTCCAAATTCTTAACACTTTCTTCATAATCATCCTACAAGATTTTTGTTGTTGCTTAGTCACATCTGACTCTGTCTGACTGCATTTGGGGTTTTCTTAGTAAAGATACTGGTGTGGTTTGCATTCATTTCTCCAGCTCATTTTACAGATGAGGAAACTGAGGCCAACAGAGTTAAGTGAATTGCCCAGGGTCACACACACACATTGCCCCGGTTAAGTGAATTGCTAGTAAGTTGTCTGAGACTGCATTTCAAAGATGTCTTCCTGACTTTAGGCTAGGCACTTTATCCATGGTGCCACCTAGTGTCAGCGGCTCTTGAGAGGTGAAGACATTTGCACAGTTAATAAATGTCTGAGAAGCAAAATTTGAATCCCCATCTCTTGACTTATGTAAAATGCTACGTTGCCTTTCACAGAGCAGACATTATTACTAATATGAAATGACCTATTGAATTACACAGGAGTCACCATAATTGCCATTCATTTCTATTCAATCCATTAAAAAAATTTATAAAACACCTATAATATGCCAAGTATTGAGGCTAGTAAATAAAAAAATAATGCCGTGCTAATCTATAATATTAAAAAATAGAAATTATTAAAATTCAGATAATAGGAAAATAATTTGTTAACATTACACCTATTCTGAAAAGAAAATACACACAATTATTTTGTTTCAAAATTCTTGATTAAAATTCTAATTCCTATCCTCCAGCTGTACTGAGTTCATTCTGATGAGAAACAGTTGATAAAGTCTCTCACTTTACACCCTTATCTATACCCATTTGCCTATATTGTCCATTAAGCATTCCATTTAAAAATATAAACTAGACGTATTATAAAGATTTTTTAATGTAATTGCTATTTATGAAATTGGAGTAATGAATGAGTTTTCCAAAAGATGAGTGGCAACTCTCTAAAATAATGTTTTGTCACTTTCAAAAGTGTTTTCCTAAGAATTATTTCCAGGGTAGGAACCCATATGGAAGTAGAAAATCATTATCATACTGAACTAAGATGGTTTGTATCACCTGCATAACTTGTTTTGTTCTATGCCTCCGGGCTTCAGTACCCGCTTCCCATATTTTTTTCTTTTCTTTAAAAATAATGTACATCAGTTTAATTTATCCCAGGTCCTGACAGAAGGATCAGATTTTAAACATTTAATGCTGTGGTTTCAAATCCAATTTTTCAGTGTTCATCATTTCCAAAGTGACAGAATTTTGGTTTTGAAAATGGAAGAGAACTTGAGAGAAATCTGACATAGTTTTTAAAGCCCCACATTAAAGTTAGAGCAAAATTCTACAGGGCAGGGTAGTTTGGTATGAATTTTTCTATAATGCTCCAGGAAATCATAAACCCAAAGTTGACTCTAACAAGAGTCTCTTCTTATTGGTGGCAGCAGAGAAATATTTTTTAAAACTCATAAAGCATATTGAATAAATAATCTATTTAGGGTTTGGCGAGCAAGGTATCTGATTGGTTGATAGAGTTTCCAAAAGGGTGGATGTCTATATATCTGCTTAGGGCTTAATTCCATCGTCCTGATGCAGAAACAACTTTTCCTTGAGACCAATGGGAGTTTTATCCATTCAGGAACTGAACCATGGTTTGCACAGTGAATTCATTGTAGTCCCTCCTCTTTATTGGTGGAATGGGGGAACCTCTATTTTTTTTTTAAAAAGGATCAGAAGTCCATTTTGCTTCTAATATGCACCCAGAAATTCAGATGCTGTTTTTGAAATGTGCCCAAAGTTTACTTGAATCTTTTTCTTTGGTTTGGAAATCAGGCTGAAAATTTCACAGAAACAGATTTTCTTGTGAGATCCCAGAACATTGTGGTTTGAGTAAAGGCATAAACAAACTAGAAAAAAGCAAACCAAAGCTGGCTGAAACTCACCTGGTTTGCAATTCTATGAAAAAAGCCCGAAAATGAGTAACACTGTGAAATTTCTGAAGACTGGAGCCAGAGTTTGGCTGTGGTTTAGCCAAAGACCATCAAACGTTTTTCTCCTAAGTGGTCTGGATATCTTTTATTTTATTTTATTTTATTTTATTTTATTTTATTTTATTTTATTTTATTTTTACCACTTTTCCCTCTGTCCTTGTGTCTCCATTACTTACTAAGGTTTTTCTTTGTCCCATAGTTTTCAATTTGGTATATCAAGGGATTACCTGCTATTCCTGAATTTGCTCCGGTTTTCCATTGCCCTCAACTCTGATCTCCTCTTATTCTAATGTATCTCTGTTGTGATCTTCCTAATGAGTGCATCAGATAATAATATGGAAAAGTAGGAGAGGCCCTATGGCATTATAGAGTAATGACCTAGCCAGTTATGGGATCAAGTACACTTGCATTCAAGTCCAGTGTTGTTGGACAACACATATCGATTGGGTGGTCCTGGATGAGCTATAACCTGTCACTGCCCCAGGCAATTTTCTCTAAGTACAAGTTGCAGACAGTTGGTAGTGGGAATTTCTTTACTTGGGACATGAAATCACAGTTTCATGCTAAAAGCAAACAATAATAACAATATCCCACAAATGACAAAACATTTGGAGGATGCTTTGTATTATTTTAATATCTTTTGGAAGGGACGAAATGATATTTGCAGATTTAATCTAGATGGGGAAGCCTCAGTGCAGAAACTTTCTTCCCTGTTGCAATGCAGATGAACAACTCATTTTAGAAAGTTGCCTGGGGGTACTGCAAAGTTAAGGGGTATACTTATAGGACTACAGATAATAGATGCTAGAGTCAGGAGTAGAACCCAGGTCTTTTTGACTTCAAAGTCATCCCTTTTTACTCACTGCTTTACCCTGCCTCTCACTTTTAATCACAACTGGGTAATTTGTCAACCTGACTGAGCAGTAGTAGAAGGGACCTTAGAAATCACTTAATCTAAGCAATTTATTTTACAGATGAGAAAATGGTCCTTTTAGTTAATGAATTCTGCAGTAATTGTATTAAAAAGTGTTAGGTACTTAGGAGATAAGATCATAGACTTAGAGCTGAACGGAAAGTTAGAGATTATAGGAAATCATTATAGTTAGGAAAATACACATTATTTTGTAAAGAAACAAAAAAACCCCAAAACTCTCACCAGTATTTTGTAGTCAGAACTCCTAATACTTTGCTTTATTTTCTCATTTGCTTTCCTTTTCCACTAAGTCCAATTTGTACTTTCTCCCCTGCGCAAACGTGTGTCTTGTATATTTAAAGGGCTTCCCCACATATTGTCTTCCTGATAGAAGGTACTCTGTGCGGAATGTGAAAATCCAAACGACTTTTACAGAGCCCAAAACAGCCTCAGATACATGATCCTGGAGCTGTTCTTGTGCTACCCATTTAAGTTATGTATCAAGTCTAAATTTAATCAAGACCACATTTTATTTATATTTTTCATGCATTAAACTCATTTAAACTTTTAGTCAGATTTCATTAGGAGAAATACTACCGTGTACCTCATGCAGCAGTAAAGCTAATGTGCTTCAGGAATTTGAAAGGATGGAGAGATCGGAGGGTCTGATTTCAGAATTTCTCTTTTCTCTCTCCTCTGCTTGCTTGCAGCAGGTCTGGGCGCTGCACACAGTTTGTTTCCTGGGCCTCTAATACACTCAGCATGCGCTGTGCAAATGTGTAAACACAGACATTCCCTGTAATCAGGGAGGTTTGGTGTCTTAAGGCAAGATTATGTTTTTTTAGGAAATGCAATTTATGTTCAGGATTAAGTTTCTTTTGCAGACTGATAATGTCTGAGGTTCGGGGAGATGATAATAAGAATTGTGTCCTGACTCCCTGTCCTGGATCTGTAGCTTTGATTCAGTCTTTTGGGACTGCCCTTCATGCCCATGATCCAAGGATAAAATTGGTTAGAAAGATGGGGGGGGGAGAAGAAGGGGGGAGGAGACAGAAACAAACAAAATGTAAAACATATCAGTTTTTAAATTTAAATGTTAAATAAAAGACTGAGCAAGTCTATTATTGAGATTTTGAGAATTGAAGGGAGAGAGAGAGAGAAAGAGATTTCAGAAAGAGAGATGGTGAGAGGCAGAGAGAATGAAAGGAATAAGAGGGGTTCAGAAAGAAAATAACTATATAAATGAGAAGAAAACAAACACAGTGGTTTGTTTTGTTTCAACAAGTCTCAATGCATATCCGATTATCTCTTTTTTCCCTCTTGGGCTGAGATGGAGTTGGTGGTGGTGGTGGGGAGTGGTTTGGGGGTGAAAAGATAGACACACTGGATGTTTTTCCCTCAGAATGTAATTGTTGCATTCATCAGGATCTTAACATTAAGAAAGTTTAACATACAAGAAGAAAACGAAAATTTTACAAGTAAAATTGAAAAAAAAACCACATAATAGCTCTTGATTCTAAGTTAAAAAGCATTTCGGCTTACAGTACTCTACCCCCACCTTCAGCCCCACCCCCAAAACAAAGGAAGAAGAAAGAAAGGTGGTTTTCACAAAAGTAAGAGTATGGCTTCCAAACCAAAACACAAGCTTTTTTTCTCAGTGGTAAATTCATGTGTGTTTTTTCCCTCCTCCAGAGCCAGCAAGCTGTTTTTTTTTTCTTTTTCTACTTTTACAATGAATGCAGAGTATGCTAGGCAGAGGACTGATCAGACAATTGAATTTTCTTAATCGTTTGTTTATTTTTTTCCCCATAAATGAATTGAGTGCTCAGAACAGGGGCTGTACTGACCACAAAGAAGACTGAAGTGCTTTTTTATCTCTGTAACAGGTATGGCATGGGTAGAAACCTTACCACAAAAACCTCAATTGGCCTCAGATGTGACTTTGGAAGGGAGCACACAGGATTGAGGAGTGGGAGGTAAGGAGAATTTACTTGTTTATGCAAGTAGACTTTGGAAAAATCTGCTTATTTGTATCCATTGTGAGAATGGCTTCTAGGAAACTGATTGGACTTAGTTTATCACAGAAACAAATCCCCTGGAAGCATATTATTATGGAATGAATACTAGATTTCGAGTTGGGGGGAATGTATTGAAACAGGTCACATACCTCCTATGTGTGCTTGGGCAAGTTACTTAAACTTTCTGTTTCTTCATTTGGAAACAACAAGGACAAAAAAAACCCCAAGGTATTAAGTGAATGGTTCGTAGAAACAGAGTTAGAGGGGGAAGGGACCTCAGTGAAAATCTAGTTTCACCTCATTTTACATATGAAGGAGGTCTGGGGATTTGGGATTAAGTCAAGGTGTTTAAACTCTTTTCTTGTTTCAAATCCTAATTTGACCAATGAGGTAGGTGAATAGATATTATATCATAGAGATCCTAGATTTTCAATTAGAGGGGACCTTATGGGTCATCTCGTACCACTGACTCATTTTACAAACAAAGAAGATCAGATAATTTAAATGGCTTGTCTAAGATCACACAGATCACAACTAACAGATCTGCTCATACCAGTTGGTACCAGAGTCACACCCAGGAATGTGCCTGTAAATGTTTAACAACTGACTCTCTGGTGAAAAAAAAAAATGTATACACAGGCATTTTAAAATAGAATCTGCATTATTAACTGTTTCTTAGGTCTATACAATCAATAAAACAAGAAATCATGCCCAAATTTGTAGGGATTGTCAGTTTCTGAGATAAGCGTGCTGAAGATTTGCACCCAGCTCTGGGGAACTGATCTGATCTATGCCAGCATATGCCAGTACTCACATACAGGTCCTAGGACTCCAAAATTAACTTCATCTTATGGAATGTAGGCAAATTTCTTCTTTATTAATTACCTACTTTTTGCCAGGGATCTGGCACATAATAGGTACTTAATAAAGGCTTTTAGATTGAATAATTGATTCACCATTATGCACATGCCCAATTTCCAAACTTTCTAAACCCTAGCTGTTCCTTTACCTGCTATTGTTCTTTCTTACACAATACAGTCCAAGTTGAAAAGAAGTGCTATGTTTTTTTAAACCTTCAAGGGGATGAAAAAATCAACTCCCCTCCCCCAGCCCCATTTCCCAACACCCCCTTGAAATGTAGTTTCATGATGGCCAGCTAAACTTCTTGCAGGAGAGTTTATTTAATAAGAAGAATGTCCTTCTGGTTGGAGACATAGTATGATTGAGTATGTGTTTCTCTGTGGAGTTAATGTTTATGGCAGAGTGTTAAATCCCTGAAAATAGGGAGCTGAAGTGGAAACTCTGACCTAACCTTAACTGCAATCCTGAGGCCTTAGCAGCAGAGTAAAATATTAGCTCTTGAGTAACTTATCCTTTCCATAAGGTGTAAAACCACCCCGGACAAAGGGAAAATAGGAAACCCAGAGCTCGTCTGATTGCTTGCGTGCAATTCAGATACTTGTCCATTGTTGTGAACTGGCACTAGGTGACTGTGCTGATTCTAACCATATGGCTGCTCCCGTAAAGGCTTTGGGGGGCAGAGGGGGGATGAGTTTCCTCCAGGGGACAATGTGGTGTCCTCCTGGGTTCCTAGGCTGAAAGGAGAGAAAATGAAAAATCTGAAAGCCCTAGGAGTCTACAGAAGCAAGATTTTTAACAATCAGGAAAATATTTCCAAATGGTACAGACTACTTTTCCCCACTAGGTGGCACTCAAAGGCAACAGGAGGGTACTCCCCCCAAAAAGTGAAAAAGCAGAAAAGTCTGGTTGAACAACAGCCCCATTGCTTGCTCCTACACATACACATAGATGCAGGCGTGCGTGCATGCACACACACACACACACACACACACACACACACACACACACACTCACTCACTCACTTTTAAAGGTGAATCACATGTAAACTACTACCCTACAAATCTGATTTCCTGCTGGATAAATACTGTTGAATGCTACTAAGATCATACTTTCTGGGACAAAGTTAATTATCATAGTAGAAAATATTTATAAGAGCTTAGAGCTAGTTTAACAAACCAAAATTCTTTAATTATTCACCTTGTCTTCATTCCTTTTTCTTTTCTTTCATTCATCTCTCCTTCCTTCCTTCCTTCCTTCCTTCCTTCCTTCCTTCCTTCCTTCCTTCCTTTTTTCTTTCTCCTCTTCCTTTTTTCTTTCTTTCCATTCTTCCTTCCTTTCTCTTTGCTTCTGTCTTTCTCACATTAGCATATAAATATGCACATATATGCAAAAATAAACCAAATTAAATGTATATACTGCATACATGTCCATATGTGATACAGCAAATATATGTCAATTTGTATATAGTAAATATGTACTTATATTATTGTATTCACAAAATGATCATTACTACTTTATATAGTTGAATTATCAAGAAGATATATTTCAGTTAATTTATGCCAGCAATGTCAGAAACTTTTACCTCATAGTTAAAATGTTGACTTGGTTGATTCTTGGAGTATAAAGAATAAATATTAACTTTTTCTAATGGATTGTGCTGAAAGTCAGGCTGGTAGAGAGGTAGGAAATATAAAGAAAGTGTAAGTTTTTAATTGGTACAAATCAGATGCCTGTGAAAGAATTACAGCTGAATATGTACACACACAAATAGATATAGATTTATATGTACAATATATAATAAAGGTATATTAAAATTGTATTCATACTTATTTATCATTCTATATATTGTCTAGTTCTCAGGATACAGCTTTATGTCTGAGAAACTATTTGAGATAAATAATGATTATTCTGGTATATAATGTTATGCTGGGACCAACATTCTTGACATGTAGGGTAGGCTAATTTTTCCTTATAAAGGGCAATGAAACTGTTCTCAAGACTTAATTTATCCAACATGTTAAGATTTGAATCATTAATGTAACTTTCCAGTTGCCTAACGCATTAAAAAACTCAATCCACAGGGTTTGGGGGCTTCCTCAGGCTTGATAGACCCTTCTAACTGGGGATGCCACAGTGGCCAATGAAAAGGCAAAGGAGGGAGGCAGAGCTAAGATGGTGGAGTAGAATGGACCTGTAGAAGCTCTCCCCCATAGTCCATAAAATACCTGTGAAAAATGACTAAACAAATTCTAGAGCAGCAGAAGCCACAGAACAACAGAGTAAGAGAGATTTCTAGCCCAAGACAGTCTGGAAGGCCGACAGGAAAGGTCTTTCACACCAGGCTGAGAGCTGAGCATAGCCCACTGAGCACAGCCCAGTCTTGGCTGCACAGCATGGCAGGGAAAGGACTGGAGCAGGCTTTAGGGCATGGAATTCCAGGCAACAGCTGCAGTTCCCAGATTACTCAACCCACAAATGCCAAAGAAAACTTCAAAGGTCAGTGAGAAAGCTCTTTCACCTAGGTGAGAAGGGAGCAGGGTCCTGCCCTAGCCCTGGTCCTAGGTGGCCACAGCAGCCATTTTTGGAGCCAGCCTAAAGACGCTGGGGGAATTGAGCTGCTGATATAAATCTCCTGAAGTGAGGAGGAATACTGGCCTAGTGGAGCTGGTGGAGTCTCTGGAGAGGAAATTCTCCTTGCAGATCCTGGGCAGAAAAGTAGGTGGTTGCTCTCAGATCAGAGTGCAGGCCAGGAGAGCAGTAAACTCCTCTCCCTCGATAGTGCCACTTTGGAGGAACTGAGAACTTACAGATCCCTAGAGTATACCCTCGTCTTGACAAAGGACTCAAGAGACAAGTAACTGGTTGGGAAAATGCCCAACAAAGGGAAAAAATAAGACTATAAAAGGTTACTTTCTTGGTGAACAAGTATTCTCTTCCATCCTTTTGGATGAGGAAGAACAATGCACACTATCAAAGGAAGACATAAAAGTCAAGGCTTCTGCATGCAAAACATCCAAAATAAATATGCAGTAGTCTCAGGCCATGGAAGAGCTCAAAAAGAATTTTGAAAATAAGTAAGAGAGGTGGAGGAAAAATTGGAAAGAGAAATGAGAGAGATGGAAGAAAATCATAAAAAGTAAGTCAACAGCTTGCTAGGGGAGACGCAGAAATATGCTGAAGAAAATGACACCTTTAAAAATAGACAAACTCAAATGGCAAAAAAGTTCCAAAAAATCAATGAGGAGAAGAATGCTTTAAAAAGCAGAATTAGCCAAATGGAAAAGGAAGTTCAAAAGCTCACTGAAGAAAACAGCTCTTTAAAAATTAGAATGGAGCAGATGGAAGCTAATGACTTTATGAGAAACCAAGAAATTAGAAACAAAACCAAAAGAATGAAAAAATTGAAGACAATATGAAATATCTCATTGGAAAAATAACTGACCTGCAAAGTAGTGCCAGGAGAGACAATTTAATAATTATGGGACTACCTGAAAGCCATTATCAAAAAAGAGCCTACACATCATCTTTCAAAAAATTATCAAGGAAAACTGCCCTGATATTCCAGAACCAGAGGGCAAAATAAATATTGAAAGAATCCACTGATCACCTCCTGAAGGAGATCTGAAAAGAGAAACTCCCAGGAATATTGTAGCCAAATTTCAGAGTTCCCAGGTCAAAGAGAAAATATTGCAAGGAACCAGAAAGAAACAATTTGTATATTGTAAAAATACAATCAAGATAACAGAAGATCTGGCAGCTTCTACAGTAAAAGACTGAAGGGCTTGGAATATGATATTCCAGAAGTCAAAGGAACTAGGATTAAAACAAAGAATCATCTACCCAGCAAAAGTGAGTATACTACTTCAGGGGAAAAAATGGTCATTCAATGAAATAGAGGACTTTGAAGCATTCTTGATGAAAAGACCACTGCTGAATAGAAAATTTGACTTTCAAACACAAGAATCAAGGGAAGCATGAAAAGGTAAACAGGAAAGAAAATTCATAAGGGACTTACCAAAGTTGAACTGTTTACATTCCTATATGGAAAGATAATATTTGTAACTCTTGAAACTTTTCACAATATATGTGTAGTTGGAGGGATTATACACACACACACACACACACACACACACACACACATAAGGTTATATATATATATATATATATATATATATATATATATATATATACAGGGTGAGTTGAAAAGGAAGGGATATTATTTAAAAAAATAAAATTAAGAGGTGAGAGATGTATATATTGGGAGGAGAAAGGGAGAAATGGAATGGGGCAAATTATCTCTCATAAAAGGGAAAGAAAAAGCTTTTTCAATGGAGGGGAAAGGGGGGAGATAATAGGGAAAAGGAGAAGCTTACTCTTATCACATTTGGCTTAATGAGGGAACAATATGCACACTCAATTTTGTATGAAAATCTATCTTACACTGCAGGAAAGTAGGGGAGAATGGGATTAATGGGGTATGGGGAGGGATGATAGAAGGGAGGGCAAATGGAAGGAGGGGGGTAAACATTTGGGGGAGGGACAAGGTCAACAGAGAGAACAGAATAAATGATGTGTGGCAGGATAGGATGGAGGGAAATATAGTTAGTCTTTCACAGGAAGACTATTATGGAAGTCTTTTGCAAAACTACACATATATAGCCTATATTGAATTGCTTGCCTTCTCAATGAGGGTAGATGAGAAGGGAGGATGGGAGAGAAGTTGGAACTCAAAGTTTTAGGAATGAATATTGAGAATTGTTTTTACATGCAAATGGGAAATAAGAAATGCAGGTAATGGGGTATAGAAATCTATCTTACCCTACAAGAAAAGAGAGAAGATGGGGATAAGGGAAGGGAGGGATGTGATAGAAGGGAGGGCAGATTGGGGGAAGGGGTAATCAGAATGCATGGTATTTGAGGGTGGGGAGAGGGGAGAGATGGGGAAAAAAATTGGAACTCAAAATCTTGTGGAAATGAATGTTGAAAACTGAAAATAAATTATTATTAATGATAATAATAATAATAAAACCCACAGGCACTGACTGACAAAAAAAGACAGAGGAGTTGTCCTCAAATGGATCAATGCTATATCCTGCTGCAAATTCTTTCCATGTTATTATTAAGTAATTTTCTTTTCATTGTGTGATGGTCTATTATATTTTTCTAGTGTCAAGTCTAAACGACCATGTAGCTGGAACAGATCTGAATCAGTGCCATCCTGCTTCACACATAGGGAAACAGTGTTGTTAAATGATGTGCAGTTTGTGTGTGAAGCTGTTCTAAGATAAGTGCATACCTTGCATGGTAGGTAGTATGTTTGAAAGTCAGATTCATGGAGAACAATTTGATAATTCTTGTATCCCACATATTGGGAGACACTTTTAAAAATTGTGAGTTGGTGGTTTCTTCTGTTTTTATATTATAGTAATTTCTGCATATACATACCTGTGACTTTTGGAACTCATCTGTCCCTTGTAACAAAGAAAAAGAAGTTAAGCAAAAAATGACTACTGTGATCATTTTGTTTGGCCATGTCACCCACCTTCTTCCTAATAGTGCCAAGAAGAGGGAGTTATATAACATTATCTGCTCCACTTGACAAACTGTGGTTATTATAGTCATTCAAAGCTCATCTTTTGCTTAGTGCTCTTTTCATTTACATTGCTTCAGTGAGAGACTCACAGAAACTGAGAGTTGCAACTTCAGTGACAATCTAGACCAATCCATATATGCAGGGAACTTAAGGTATATTGTATCAGACAAGTTACTGGCCAGCTTCTGCTTCAAGATCTCTAAAGAGAGGGAACCTACCACTTCTTGAGGCAAGTAATTCATTCCACTTCAGAACAGCTTTAGTTGTTAACACATTTCTTTTGACATCAGGATTAAATTTGTCTATTTGAAGCTTCCACTAATTGTTCTCTGCAGTCAAAAAGAGTAAATCTAATGAGTCTTTCACATGATAGTCCTTTGAATATTTGAAGACAGATATCATGCCCCACTTCCTGAATCTACTGTCTTCCAGGCTAAATATCTCCAATTTTTCCATGATCCCTCACAATCCTTGTTGTCTTTCTCTTAATACTTTCCAACTTATCAATGTCCTCAAACTATGATGCTCAGAACTGTACATAGTATTCCTGCAAATATGGTGGTTCATCATCTTCCTTTTCCTGGAAGCACCACTCAATATCACATTAATTGGTTTTTTTTCCCCATTATTTTTATTTTCTGCTGCCACATCACTTCCCTGACTCATACTGAACTTAGAGTTCACTTAAATCCACCAGTCCTTTGCAGATAGCTGCTATCTTTTCCAATGATGCCTTCTCCATCTTCTATTTGAGAAGCTGATTTTTTTTGTACCCAAATTCAAGATCTTATATCTATCCCTTTTCAGTGTCACCTGATGAGATTCAGTCCAGTTCTCTAGGATGGCAAAATAGAGTTGGATCCTGAATGAAACAGACAATGAATAGTTATCTCTGCTAGCTTTATATTATTTCAAAATATTATAAGCATATCATTTAGACATTTATCCAACTCGTAGCTACAAATATTAAACACAACATGGTGAAATCCAGATCCCTCAGATATTCTACTGGAGAAGACTCTTCTGTCACTTTTTCTTTGAATGATTCCTAACAAACTACTTATTTAATCCAGATGTCTAATGAATTTTAAATTGATTTAATTGTGTGGTATTATAGGCCAGTCCAGTTCTCCCCATCTCCTTCAAAAATAGTATAAAATACTGTATTAAAAAATTTTCTTAAAATCTAAGTTAAATTATAGTCATATCATTCCTATCATCTCGTTATGTGATATAATTAATAGCTGAACATGGGGTTGAGAAGACCCAGGGTTAAATCTTTCTTTAGATGGTTACTAACCATACCAACCATGAACAAGTTCCTAAACCTTTGTGAGCCTTAGTTTTCTCACTTCGAAAATGTGAGTAAAAATATCATCTAACTTACAGGGTTTTTATAATGACTAAATGTGATAGTATATGTAAAATCCTTTAATAATCATAAAGCATATCCTAGATGTAAAGTATTATTCTTGGTTCAGTAATCCAGTTAAAAGAAAAGAAAATGAGATTATTCTGTTGTGACCACTTTATGAAGCCATATTGTCTCTATAATCACTGCTTCACACTCTAGTTGGTTGCCAACCATATTTTTAATGATCCATTTTCGAATTTATCCTAGTAATCAAAGTAAACTCACTGACCTTTAGTTAAAATACTCCTCTTTTTGAAAATCAAGACACCATTTGTGATCTCCT
Organism: Notamacropus eugenii; assembly: GCF_028372415.1. Taxonomy (NCBI): domain Eukaryota; kingdom Metazoa; phylum Chordata; class Mammalia; order Diprotodontia; family Macropodidae; genus Notamacropus; species Notamacropus eugenii. The sequence goes on from NC_092874.1 coordinate 266,732,343, forward strand.
CCAGTCTTGTGCTTCTTCATGATACCTTTGTTTCCCCTGGTATTTCAATCATTGACATTCCTTTCATTACCAAGGATGTAAGTCATTTGTCCCGATGATGTGAATTTGTCAAGAGAAGCTGTGAGTTCTAATATATCCTTATTAACATTGAGTGTCAATTGTTTTATTTTTTTCTTTGCAAATCTATTGCATAGCTCAGTGCCTTTCACATAGTAAGACCTTAATAAATACATTTTGATATGTTGATTAATGGAATGACCACTGTGTGCCAGACACTGGTAAGGTTCTATAGATAAAAAGACAAAAAAGAGTAAGTCCCTATCCTGAAGGTGCTTACATTCTTTTGGAAGGAAAGCGTCTTGAGTGACTTTCATTCTTCTTTTTAACTTTACCTCAACTTCTTTCATCTTATCTTTAACAGGCTTTTATTTAAAAATATTTTAGTGGAGGTAAATCTTATCAATATGTCTTCCTTTTAACAGGGCCCATTGAAATTGATCCCTGACTTCTCATCCTATGAAATTTTTGTCCAGTTATTTCTATAAGTCTTTTATCTAGGTTGTCCAATGATCTGGATGCCTTTTAATACTTCTTAACGTTTCATGGATACGTGTATTCATTTGTTATTCTTACAAATGATGTTCTTTACTAGTAGCTTGTCAGCTCAGTGATGATGTTTTGACTTCAGTCAAAAAAGTGATCTATGAAACTAGTATCAGTAAAGAGAAAAAAAATCAGCAAACCTTCTCATTACTTTTCAGGCTTAGATTTTATTGATGTGTGTAGTCACTCTAAGGATGCAGATCACAACTCATCTTATGTGACTCTTAACAATATACTTCTATACATCTTTGATGCAAGTTATTCTCCTTATGCTGATAACCCTCCTCTAGATGCAATATAAATTTCTTTGAGGTCAAGGACTGTTTATTTTTTGTTTCTGTTTCCTCAGCAGCTGGTAAAATCCTTGGCATATAGTAAACAATTTAAACACATATTAACTGATATGCATTAAATCTGTCTATGTACCAATGATTCATGTTGACTCTCCATTGATTATTCCCTACTCTTGCTATAGATGCTATATGATTAGCTTATGCTTGTCCCCTGCTCCTGATATTATATCACTGTAATGGCAGATTAGTCAACTGGCCAAATATCATTTATTGAATGCCTACTATGTGCCAGTCATTGTGCTAGTCTCTGTGATGGTATGTGAAACATACCATCACAGAATTAAAAATGTAGAAGGTAATTTCAATACTTTGACCTTGAATCATCTTTTCTAAAATGTCCAACCTCTTCTTGAGCTTCCTCAATGAAGGGGAGCCCGTTACACCTTGAAACATCACTTTTGAACAGCTTTAAGAATATTTATGATACATACCCCTTAAAGACATCAATCAATCAATCAATCACAAACATTTATGAAGTGCCTACCACGTATAGGCACTGTAGATACAAAGCAAAACAAAAATTAAACATGTCCTATTTTCTAGGAGCTTGCATTTTTAAAATTTATTTATTTAACTTTTAACATTCATTTTCACAACATTTTGGATTCCAAATTTTCTCCCCATTTCTCCCCTCCCTCCACCCCAAAACACCGAGCATTCTGATTGCCCCTATCACCAATCTGCCCTCTCTTCTATCATCCCTTCCTTCCCTTGTGCCCATCTTCTCTTTTGTCCTGTAGGGCCAGATAACTTTCTATGCCTCATTGCCTGTATTTCTTCTTGCCTCGTAGCAAGAACAGTACTCAACAGTTGTTCCTAAAACTTTGGGTTCCAACTTCTCTTCATCCCTCCATCCCCACCCTTTCCCTTTGGAAGGCAAACAATTCAATATAGGCCATATCCGTGTAGTTTTGCAAATGACTTCCATAATAGTAGTGTTGTATAAGACTAACTATATTTCCCTCCATCCTATCCTGTCCCCCCTTTACTCTATTCTCTCATTTGACCTTGCCCCTTCCCAAAAGTGTTTACTTCTAGTTACTCCCTTCTTCCATTTGCCCTGCCTTCTATCATCCCCCTCACCCCATTTGTCCCCTTCTCACCTACTTTCCTGTAGTGTGAGATAGATTTTCATACCAAATTGAGTGAGCATGTTATTCCCTCCTTAAGCCAAATTGATGAGAGTAAGGTTCACTCTTTCCCCCCACCTTCCCCCTTTTCGCTTCCATTGAAAAAGCTTTTTCTTGCCTCTTTTCTGTGTGAAAATTTGCCCCATTATATTTCTCCCTTTCTCCTCCCAATATATTCCTCTCTCAACACTTAAATTTAATTTTTTAGATATCATCCCTTCTGATTCAACTCAACCTGTGTTCTCTGCGTGTGTGTGTGTGTGTGTGTGTGTGTGTGTATAATCCCCCCACCTACCTAAATATTGAGAAAAGTCTCAAGAGTTACAAATATTATCTTTCCATGTAGGAATATAAACAGTTCAGCTTTAGAAAGTCCTTTATGAAAGTCAAATTTTCTCTTCTTTTCTTTTCTTTTCATCAAGAATGCTTGAAAGTCCTCTATATCATTGAATGACCATTTTTCCCCTGAAGTATTATACTCAGTTTTGCTGGGTAGGTGATTCTTGGTTTTAATCCCAGTTCCTTTGACTTCTGGAATATCTTATTCTAAGCCCTTCAGTCCCTTAATGTAGAAGCTGCCAGATTCTGTGTTATCCTGATTGTATTTCCACAATACTCAAATTGTTTCTTTCTATCCACTTGCAATATTTTCTCCTTGACCTGAGAACTCTGAAATTTGGTCACAGTATTCCTAGGAGTTTCTCTCTTTGAGTCACTTTCAGGAGATGATTAGTAGATTCTTTCAATATTTATTTTGCCATCTGGTTCTAAAATATTAGGGCAGTTTTCCTTGATAATTTCATGAAAGATAATGTCTAGGCTCATTTTTTGATCATGGCTTTAAGATGGTCCCATAATTTTTAAATTGTCTCTCCTGGCTCTGCTTTCCAGGTCAGTTGTTTTTCTAATTAGATATTTCATATTTTCTTCTATTTTTTCATTCTTTGGTTTTGTTTTGTAATTTCTTGGTTTATCATAAAGTCATTAGCTTCCCTCCACTCCACTCTCATTTTTAAAGAACTATTTTCTTCAGTGAGCTTTTCAGCCTTCTTTTCCATTTGGCTAATTCTGCTTTTTAAAGTCTTCTTCTCCTCGTTGGCTTTTTGGACCTCTTTTTCCAACTGAGTTAGGCTGTTTCTAAAGGTTTTATTTTCTTCAGCATTTTTTGGGGGCTCTCCTTTAGCAAATTGTTGACTTGCTTTTCAAGCTCTTCCATGGCCTGAGCCCATTGCAAAATCATTTTGGAGGTACTGGATGCAGAAGCCTTGACCTCCTCTGTCAGTATGCATTGTTCTTCCTCATCCAAAAGGATGCAAGGAAATACCTGTTCAACAAGAAAGTAATCTTCTATGGCCTTATTTTTTCCCCCTTTTTTGGGCATTTTCCCAGCCAGTTCCTTGACTTCTGAATTCTTTGTTAAGAGGAGGGTCCTAGTGCTCCTCCTCCCCTCAGGACCTTGCTCATGGCTGAGATTCATATCAGTTGCTCATTTCCCCCAGGGGCTTTAGGTAGGGCAGGGCAGCCACTCAGGGCTGAGGTTCAGATCAGCTGCTCAGTTTCCCCATGGGCTTTAGGCTGAGTGCTTCACAGATGGATGCTGCAGCTGTTGCCACCACTGGTGCTGCCTCTGCCACTACTGCCACTGCCACCTGGGGCCGGTATGGGGGGGACTCTGCTCCCCTCTCGCCCAGTTGGGAAAACCCTCTCACTGACCTTTGAAGCTCTCTTTGGTGTTTGTGAGTTGAGGGATCTGAGACCTCTGCTGCAGATTGTGACCCAGAGGCCTATTCCAGTACTGTTCCTCCCAGTGCCATGTGGCCAGGGCTGGGCTCCACTCTGCGCAGTGTCCCATGGGATAGACCTTTCCTGTCAGTGTTCCAGGTCACCTTTGACTGGAAATCTCTTTCACTCTGTCATTCTGTGGCTTCTGCTGCTCAGGAATTTGTTGAGAGTCATTTCTTACAGGTATTTTATGGACTGTGGGGGAAGAGGTAGAATATATGCATCTTTCTACTCTGCCATCTTGGCTCTGCCCCCTATAAATACTTTTGTGCATGTGGTTCCTTTTCCCATTTTTATGATCTCTTTGGGATATAGTCCTAGAAGTGGTATTACTGGGTCGAAGGATGTGTACAGTTTTATAACCCTTTAGGTGTAGTTTCAAATTGCTCTCCAGAATGGTTGGCATTGTGTTCCAAGTTTTCCACATTCTCTTCAACATTTATCAATTTCCTGTCTTGTCATGTTAGCCAACCTGATAGGTGTGATGTGATTTTGATTTTCATCTCTCTAATCAATAGTGATTTAGAGCATTTTTTCATATGACCGTAGATAGTTTTAATTTCTTCATCTGAAACCAACTGCTCATATCCTTTGACAATTTGTCAATTGGGGAATGACTTCTATTCTTATAAATTTGACTCTATTCTCTCTATATTTTAAAAGTAAGGCCTTTATCAGAGACACTGTTTATAAAAAATGTTTTCCCAGCTTTCTGCTTCCCTTCTAATCTTGGTTACATTGACGTTGCTTATGCAAAACCTTTTCAATTTAATGTAATCAAAATCATCCATTTTGCATTTTGTAATGTTCTCTAAATCTTGTTTGCTCATAAATTCTTCCATTCTTCATAAATCTGACAGATAAGCTTTTCCTTGTTCTTCTAATTTGCTTGTAATATCAGCCTTTATATCTAAATTGTGTACCCATTTCCACTTATCTTGATAAACAGTGTAAGATATTGCTCTATACCTGGTGTCTTCCATGCTCTTTTCCAGCTTTCCCAGCAATTTTTGTTAAATAACGAGTTTTTATCTCAGAAGCTAACATCTTTGGGTTTATCAAACAATAGATTACTATAGTCATTGACGACTATGTTTTGTGTACCCAGCCTATTCCACTGATCCACCACTATTTCTTAGGCAGTACCAAATAGGTTTGATTATTGTTGCTTTATAATACAATTTAAAATCTGGTGGGGGTAGGCCATCTCCCCTTTCATTTCTTTTAATTAACTCTCTTGATGTTCTGGACCTTTTGTTCTTCCAGATGAATTTTGTTACTTTTTCTAGCTCTAGGAAATAATTTTTGCTATTTTGGCACTTTGCAAATCTTTAAGCACCATATACAACTATTGTTATTGTTATAAGTCAACCTAATCTTTAAATCCAGATCAGAGATTGCTGAGCTCCATTTTTATTTTAAAAACATTTGTAGTTTATCTAAATCATCTAAGTCATGCTATTTTTTTCCTTTCTAAACTTACACAATACACATAAGGTATTTACTTCAGATTTGAACACTGAACTATTGAGGTCCTTTTTCATTTGATCTAAATGGCTTCTGTCTTCAGTAAAGTTTTTCTTCTCCATCTTCCTTTTCTTCTTCTTTTTCTTCTTCTCCTCCTTCTTCTTCTTCACCTCCTCCTCCTCATCTTCCTCCTCCTCCTCCATCTTCTTCTTCTTCAGCTTGGTAAGGTACAAAGTTCACTCTTTTAGTGGACATAAGGTGATCTTTCCTGTGCTCTAAAACATTGTTAAAGTACAGAAGTGAAAAAATCATAATTAACAGAATCACAAAATCTCACATACAGTATGGACTTAAGAAATCATTTAATTTGTCAAATATCTAAATAAAAATTCTCTCTGTATCACACCTGACAGGCACAAGGAGGTGTAACCCATTATATTATCAGTAGAACTGTTCTGAGAAATGCTTAAAAACAAATCCCCCCCCTTAAAATATATATATATATGTATATATATATATATATTCCTTGATATACTTTTAAGTTTGATCTAATTTATTAAAATTTTCTCCATCACTTTCTTAAGTCTAGACAACAAAACAATACATCAAGCCCTAATTTTTAGAATTTGTCCACTTCTGAGATATAATTGTTCACACTGAAAATTTAACAATTGACTCTTGTGAGCTGATTTGAACTATCTTCAGCACTCCCCTGATCTTAAGTTATTCCATTTTCAATTAGTTGTAATTGTTAGGAGGCTTTTCCTGATAGCAAGTAAAAATTTGCCTCTTTGCAACTTCTCCCCATTGCTTTTTATTCCACTATCTAGGGCAAAGTAGAAAAGACTCATCCCTCTTCTGTATAATTCCCTTTAAAATACTAGAAGTCAGCTAGGACTAGACTAACTGACTGGAATTGGAAGTCAGTTCTTTCCTGATCCCTGCAAAAATAAAACAAAACACATTTATTCCTTAGGTTAACTATAATTAGTTCTTTACTTGATCTTTATACCTGTTTGATACTCTTTGACATTTTAGTTTCCTTCTTTTGGACTTTCTCTATCTTTTGAAGGTAACTTCTAAAATGTGGTTCAAGGAACCATGTATAAGATTCTCAATATGGCCCAACCAGGACACACGATTAAAAAAATGAGAGGGAGAGAGGGAAGGAGGGAGGGAGGAGGGCGGGAGGGAGGGAGGGAGGGAGAGACAGAGAGAGAGAGAGAGAGAAAGAGAGAGAGAGAGAGAGAGAGAGAGAGAGAGAGAGAGAGAGAGAGAGAGAGAGAGAGAGAGAGAGAGAGAAAGAGAGAGAGATACATTATTGCCTCCCTAATCCAGGATATTATGTTGTTTAAGGCTGTAGTAGCTTGCCTTATCATATTGTTGTCTCAAATTGAGCTTGGTGTCCACTAAAACTACAAATACCTTTCAGATGAACACTTGACCAGCTGCAATGTCTTTATCTTGTACTTGTGACATTGATTTTTAGACCCATGTATGTTTTCACTTTTCTTAATTCAATTTCATTTTAGTTCATGATTTTTATAAACCCTGAATCTTAGATTCAACTCTATCTGCTGAATCCTTCCCTACTCCCTTAATCTAAAGTGGAGGATTCTTATTCTTGGACAAAGAGAGAAGTAAATGTATCTGTCTCCCTTCTTTGCAGAGATGTGAGAGTATGGGTTTAGAATATTCCATATACTTTAAGACTTAGTTGATATATTGGGCAGTTTTGCTAAACTGTTTTTTTTTCCTTTTCTCTTATTACTTGGTCCAAGTAAAGGTTTCTGGTGAGGGAAATGGTGAAGGGATATATTTGGAAATGAGGGAGGTAAAAAAATACATATATCAATAATAATTTATTTTACAGTGTAAGATGTAGCCATGTTACAAAGCACTGTCACCCTTTATTTCCTCTCTAGCTACATCCCACAAGTAAAGGTAACTAATGAAAGTTGAAATAGTCAGGGAAACCTTCATGGAAGAAATAGTCCTTGAATTTGATCTTAGAGCATGGATGTATACAGTTGGAGGAGAGGGCATGCAAGATGAGGCTAGTAGCATAAGCAATGACATGCACATGTTTAATGTCCACTGGAGTAGACATTTTGTTAGGAGTTATTGGAAATTAAATGAGGACAAGTAGGCGGCAACCTTGAAAGACAGAAGCAGAAATTTAGAATTTGTTGTGATGGGAAACAGGGCACCTTTGAAGTTGTTTTATTTTATTTTTTGGCAGGGGGTGATGTGAAAAAGGGGTAGTTAAGGAAAATTAAGCAGGCTGTAGTATGTAGGATGGGATAGAGATGAGAGCCTGCAGTCAGGGAAATCATCTATCTAGGTGGCTGTTGCAGTGATCTGGGTGTGGACAAATGATTCATTGAGCACCTACTGAGTTACTACTATGTGCATAATGTACTGAATCAACTTTTTGTACTGTCTAGACATGTAGAAGGGGCCACCTATGTAGGTTCTCGCTTGCTCTTGAAATCTCTCCTTTGCTGCAATGTAGACTTGCTCCACAAAAAGCCCCTCACTAAGTGCTATGGTTGGTTGGGAGCTCTCTTTTTTGATATGGGGGAAGATATCACTTCCTGGGGTGGGAGGCTGGACCACTAAGGATGCTTCCTAATCTAAGGTTTGGTGAACTCTCCATATATTTTGACATTAATTTCTATCTAATACAATTATATTTCTATCATTTCAATCCCAGACCTAAAAGTTATCTTTAGATGTGGGAGAGTGAAGGAGGAATTTCTATAAGTTTTTATTTATTTATTTAGCAAGACATAAAGTGTCCAAGATTGTTCTAAATGGAACTAAAATAATTTGGTAGAACCTTTTCTTTCCAAAAAAAAAAAATATGTTGTAATTCAAGAGAAATAGAAAGCATTTTATAAAACCAAAACATTTCAAAATCTATAGCTTACTTGTATTTCATAAAGCTGAAATTTTGGAGGGAGATTAGCTAACAATTTTTCTACACAGTGTAAAAATTGTTCATGATGCTGGCACATACAGTTTGTTTAAAATTTTCTTGCCAGCTATATAATTTCTGGAACCTTCCTTGAGAAGGAAAGAATTAATTTCTGGATTCACTCATGTGAATAGAGTTATAGAATCCAAAATCCAAACTTGGAAGGGACATTAGAGGTGACCCAGTCCACCCCTCCTTCATTTTATAAATGGAGACACTAAAGGACAGAAGGATTCTGTGACTTAACTAGGATAACATGGGTTGTAAATTTCAGGGCCAGGATTCAAAAACATGTCCCATGACTATAAGTACAGTGGTCTTTCCACTTTCTGACACTGCCCTTTTTCATTTTAGCATCATAAGAGTAGGTATCTATATGCTAGGTTTGTGTTACTCAATGTGACAAATACTTTTTTTTTTATCGCACTGGGCTTCCAGATTTGTGATTTAATTAGTGTAGGAGACTGTAGGGGAAAAATTGCCCTTTATCAAGATAGATCTTCTACTTATCTGTAACTTAAAGTCTTAGAGAATTGCCTGGGAGCATTGAGTGATGGAATGCTTTGGTCTAAAGAGTATTTGTCAGAGAGAATGTATATGTATATGCACATATGTACACATACATGTATATATAAATACACATATACATACATGTGTATATATGTGTGTGTACATATAAAGAGTATATGTCAGAGAGAAGACGTGAATCCATGTCTTCTTGGCTTCAAGGTCAGATTTCTTTTATATCACACTTGACCTCATTCCAAATACCTTGGTTTTAGCAATACTTGTTTGATTAAACCTGGGTTATATTTACATAAGATGCCAACCTGCTTCCCACCATCTTCTAAAAAAGGAAATGTGAATTTAAATCACAGCTTCAATAAATGTGATCATTTCAACTATTTTTATTAAAAACAATATTCATCCTTTCTGTTTTTATCACCCTCATTTATGAATCTGGCTCCCCTTCCATCCTTGAAAGCAATGCCTGATAGCATAGATTTAAAAAGGAGAAAAAAAGCAATTCAGCAAAACAAAATAATTCTTCAGTTGGCTAATGTGTCATTTCAAGTGAGAACTGGTTCAAATTTTAGGTGATTTATTTTTGTTGTTGGCTATTCATTTACAATTTTCCTTGTGGGTAGTAGGAAAATTGGCTTCCTAGGAGATAGAATCACTGCCCACTAGCCATTGTAGTAAATGTAACATCTTATGAAAATGAATCTAAATTTTTATTTCCAAATCAGTTTTCTTCCTTCTAGAGGATACCATATTCAGTAATCATAGATTCATTTTTGTCCTCCTAAGGAAAAAAGTATGGAGTGGAATGCCAATAGACTCCTGGTTTGGAGAAGAATTAAGAAACAGATTCCCATTCTTACTGGAGCAGATATATAAAGATGATAGACACAGGGAAAGATACAGTGAAATTTGCAAACATTCTTAGCTCCAATTCTAAATTAATTATGTAAGTGGAGAAAGAATGTCTTTTAACCCCTTTTTCCTTGTGTCATATTTATTTCAACAAATGTGACAAATTTCCACTCTAAATGTCTGATCTTGTGACCCTTTTTACTATAGAATTATAGTATGTATCTGTTTACAAGTTTGCTCGTGTGAAAATAGCACCATCTTGTGGGTAACAATACGTAGATATCTTGAAAATAACAGACAATGAACACTAGAACAGATATTATGTATTAGAAAAAATATTTGTTTGTGAAGGTGTTGTCTGATACTTTGAAAACTGTTGTTATCCAAATTATTTATTTTATGTGAAAGTGTGTCTTCATGATAGCAAAATAGCTAGCAATTCAACATATTCAGTGAAGCAACTGGACAAGCCAATTAAAAAATCAGTTGCATTAGTTATTTTACTGAACTTAATATTCAATCGAACATAGTCTGAGTTATGTTCAAGTGATGGACTGAAGTAAAGTATTGTTGCATAATGAATAGGGATACAGCCTTGGCATCAGGAGAACCTGGGTTCAAGTCCAGCCTTTGGCACATACTGGCTAAATGACTTTGGGTAAGTCACTTAACCTCTCACTTCCCCAGGAAACTCTTTATGACCCCTAAAGGTTCTAATCAACATTGACAGAAGGAGTTTCCTGACTGGAAGTTCCTTATATTGATAAAAATCTCTGGTCCACAAACAAATATATAGCCTAATAAAATGGGTACCTTAAAATTCCAAAATTTATCTGCCTTACAAAATCTTATGTTAATCTACCATTAAAGTCATGATCTGATATCTCTCTGTGTTATGGTGACGATCTGATCCTGGTTAATACAAGACTTTACAACATATAATCTCTGAAAGGTACTATTAAGCTCAGAATGTTTCTAGTAAAGGATGGATTGTAGTATGCCTTTTGAAAGAGGTCAACTTTGTTAACTGTAGGGAAAAAAGAGCTATATTACTTTAAGTTGGTCATCAGGTGATTAAATCCATGAAAACTTTGTCTTTGAAGAATTGTAATCTATATCTGTTGATACAGATTTGTAAGAGTTGTAATCTATAATTTGCACACATGCAAAGGAACGATGCTAGTCAAAGGTGTGGAGGTAGTAATGTGCATGATTTGATTAGAGGGATAGTAAGAATCAATCAACAAGCATTGATTAAGCTCGTATTTTGTGCTAGGGACATATTTTGTGATGAATATGAGAAATGCAGGGACATAAATGAATAAGTCTCTGTCCTTCAGTGAATAAATCTGGTTAAAGTGGAGTAGAAGACGATGTTAATCAAGGCAAGGAGCAGAGACCCTTTGTGAGATCTTCCCTTCCCCTGCCCCCATCAAATTGGTGTCTTACAGACTTTAATTATCCCTGAACTGAACCTTCAATATCTATTCATTTTAAAATTATTTCCAACTTCACTTTGACAAGTTTCTTGCACCCATATCCTTTCTTATCTTGGGTACTAGTATAGGATGGAGTTGCATTATTTGAAAGAAGGAGAAGAGAGGGATTTGTTGATATAAATACTGAGAGATTATCAATTCCTTGAGGGTAAAGTCTATCTTGTTTTTCATGGTATCTCCCTTTCCATCTAGTAAAAGACCTTAAAAGTACTAGATATTTAATGATGTTCATGTCATGTTCAATGACAGAATCCATGTTCTTTGATTAGGGACATCCTACTACGACTGATACCTCATTAACAAGGTACAGTGCCCACTTCTAGGCAGGATAATTATGTTAGGGTTCCTGGACAAATAATCTGTTGAAGATTTTCCATACTAATCCCTGTTGGATAAATGAGACCTTGTCTGGCCCAAAGTTGCTTCCCAAGTCTCATGTCACAGACCTCTAAGATGGCAACAAAGGAAGATACTATTTTCATATAACCTCATCCTCTTTGAAGAGACAGGGCCCATTAAACCCTTGGTATATACCATTCTCCAGGGGTAAGTTGAATCATTAGGGTCACAAACTGACTATTAAAAAGAAATATTTTATAGAGAGATTCTCTATCTTCTAAATCAGTCAAGTCTTCACATGATCACTCCTTCTACATCACTAATCCCAACCATGGTCATTGACTATCCCCATCTGACCTTTCTGGTAACTATTTGGTGTGTTCTTTGCAGTAGAAAATTCAACCTTACCTCATCCTATCCTGGCTGCTGATCTAACTGCATTACTTCACCTGGCTAATAAAGATCATTAGATCTTTAATCTCTAGTTTACATGTTAATGCATCTGTCCAAGCTTGTCCTTACCCAAAGGTTGCACTTTTGTATTATTATAACCATTATCTTTTGTCCTGTCCATAAATGCCCTGCTATGTTCACGAATCCCAAGAATTTAGTCTTCCCATTCCTATTCAAGCAAATCATAGCAGGAATTGAGAGACTACTGAAGGAAATTAGATGTGAGATACCTTAAACTGGGTAGCACCGATGTGGATAGAAAGGAAAAATCACTTTTAAAATGTTGTAAAGGAAGCATTTTTAAGACTTGATGACAGAGGGAATCTTGACATTGTTAATAAAAAATATGGAACTAAGAAGGATTTGAGTGGTTTGTTTGTTCATTTGTTTTGAAGGAAGATAATTAATTTGGTTTTGGACATGATAGATTCAGGACATATGTCTAATTAGAAGAGGTATCCAGATAGTTAATAAGAGAGATTTGTGATTGGGATATAAAGCTAGAAATCATTTCTATAGAGAGGTTGCAGTCTTTGAAATAATAAAAATGAAAGAGATCTTTGAGGATATGAATAATACTTCCTATATCAGAGTGTCAACAATTAAGCCTTGAGATTTTTGGCATGTTCACAGTTAGAAAGCAGCAGAAAAAAACAGGAAAGAAAAAGAAACAAAGTAGGAGAAGAACTAGAATGATGTAGAATCACATAGAAGCAAATAGAGGGAAAGAATTCAAGTGCCAAAGACAGCAAAAATGTCAAAGAGAATACAGACTGAAAAAACTTGTCAATTAGGTCATTGGTGACCTTTATGAGAACATCTTCAGAAGTTCAGGAAATGAAATGAGATTGTGGGAGCTGTCCTGAGTGGATGAGTGGTTAGAATATGATGATACCCTGTCTAAAAGTGGCAGTGAAAGAAAAGAGAAAAAAAGGTCAAGAACTGCAAAGTACAATGGGCTTTACAGGCAATTTTATGGACAAACCTGTGCACATCTGAAGGCAGAAAGTGGAGTATAAGGACTTTATTGTTGTTGTCGAGTCACTTCAGTCATGTCTGACACTTTGTGACCTTTTGTGGCATAGATAGTGGAGTGATTTGCCATTTCCTTCTCCAGTTCATTTTACAGATGACAAAACTGAGGCAAACAGGGTCATAGGTATAGAACTGATGGGTAGAAATTTCATGGTATAGTATATTTTTGTAAATATGATGGTCTTTAAACTTTTGAAAAATTTTCAGGATGTAATAGGTACAATTTTACATGTCACCATGTTACTATTGTAAGTATTCCCAGGGCACCAAAAATGCAGGTCGCTCAAAGGTCCATGAAACGATGTATGGTGAGAGTAATGGGCTGCAGCAAATTTCCAGTGATGATTTCTGGACATATGACGGCACAAGGGAAGTCATCTAGGAAATAAAGATCAGAAAAGAATTAAAAATAAGTTCAAGAAAGTCAAATCCTCTTTGGAGGACTTTAGAAGACATAGAGAGTAATGAGATGAACCAGTGACTTTGTTTATAATGAAGCAAGTTACCACCAGTGTAGTCTTGGGCCAGTCAGCACCCAGTGCCTCTGTTCCCTATTTTCTAATGTGTAAAATAAGGGCTTTGCACTTTAGGTGGTCTCTGAGGATTTTTAAAGAAATTTGTTAAATAATGATTAATAATGCCTCTTGTATTTTGATCATAATGACAAAAGTTTTTTTTTTTATTGCATTCATGCTCATGAAATATCATGTAAATGTGGGTAATGATGCAATGATTTGGCTTCTTTGGAATTCACACCATTACTTTTCGAATAGTTTAATGATTTTATTAAGGAACTCATACAGTGTCACATCAGAGGTGGGACAATTATCATTACCTTCAGTATGGTAGGCAATTAAGAATCGAAAGCTTCTTAATGTTTTTCATCCACACTTGTGATTTCATCCCTGTGGGAAGCTTCCAGTGTGGTACTTCCCATCACTTTTACAGATAAGCAACTGAGCTTAGAGGCACTTACAAATTAAATGATTTGCCTATGGTTACACATGTAGTATCAGTCAAAGGCAGAATTTGAGATCAGCTTCCTGATTCTGGGCTGGCCCTCTTCATCATACTACCTCCTTTGCTTTCTTTTCTTTTGTTTTTTATTAAGGTTTTATTAGTTTTTAAAAATTAACATAATTGCTTGAATCCATAGTAATAAAATTGCTCTAATAGAGAAGAGGTTCCCCAAATCAATACTTGAATTGCTATCTTTCCTAGTTATGGACACTTTATTTATATTGGTACAGCCTAACATTACATAGACATTTCAATAACCAGTTACATTCTTGAATATAACATTCACTGAAAACCTCATGATGTTTGCAGATAAATTACTTTTTTTTAAGCTACCTCACATTTAACCATTTTGTATCTGTCTTTTTTCTTAATCTCTGTGTCCATTCTATATGAATATGTGTGTATTTCTCCCAGTTAGATGATAAATTTCCTGAGAGGAAGAATTTTTAAAAAATATTATATGTGTATCCCCACCTTCCTAGCAAAGCCTCCTCACCCAGTAGTGCTTAATAAGTGCTTTTAGATTGTTTGATTTCAAATAAAGTATACCCCATCTTGTTTTTATGGAAATGATATTTTGAAGCTTAGTTCATTCTTTTCCTTCTCAGATTTATTCTTAAATTATGACCCATATCTTGGCCCCTAACTGTGGGTGGATTCTGTAAGGTCCTCTTCTCTTTTCTTTTTCTATTGTCTCTCAGTGATTCATCGGTCATGAAAGGTTCATTTATCAGATTTGCATATCTAGCTTGGTCTCTGATCCTGCCTCTTGGGCATTTTCAACTGGAGGTCCCTCAGGCATTTCAAACTCAACATGTCCAAAACAGAACTCATTAAGCTCTCCCAGGCTCTCCCTTCTTCCCAACCTCCCTGTATCTATTGAGGGTACCATAGTCTTTGAGGACATGAAGGTTGATGATTTCTCACTCTCACTCTACATATTCAATAATTTGTCATCTTGTCAAGTTCCACCTTCTCAGCATGTCTTTATTCACCACTTTCTAGCTGTTGTTATCTTAACCATTCTAATTCAGACCCTATTCACTTATCTACTGGACTATTGCAATAGCCTCCTAACTGGAATCGCTATTTCAACCTTTCCTTTATACTCTTATCATCTGCCTGGGTACCAGGTTCATATTACTGAAGTACCAATTAGACCATCTCACTCCCCTACCCAAAAAGCTCCAGTAGTTTTTGCAATCATTATATTTAGGATAGAATAGTTTTCATTTATCATTTTAAAGCCTTGGCTCTAACCTGCTTTTCCAGGCTTATTATGCATTCTCCCCTTCATGTACTCTGTGTTCCAGCCAAACTGGTCTCCTTTCTGTTCCCTGAACTTGACATTTCACATCCTGCTTACGCACAATCTGTCCCTTATGCCTAGAATGCAATTACTCCTCACCTCTGCATCTTAGAATCTCTAACTTTTCTCCATCAAATTTCAGTTCAATCACCATCGTCTGTATGAAACTTTTTATTGATTCCCTAAAGCTGCTAATGCCTCCCCATGAAATTGTTTTATATTTTATTGGCATATATTTCATTTCTGTTGTTTTAACATTCAAAGAATATTAAATTGGTTGATGTATGGGTAGGAGAAATCTTGTAAAAGTCCCTGTTAAGTTTTGTTTTACTGAATTAAATGCTTTGATTTTTTCCTCTTAATGAACAAACAACAACCAAAATAAGATCAGATTACTTAAGTCTTATAGAATATAAAAATGGAAATAACTCTCTTCAATGACTGATGATAAGCATCTGGAGATGTGAAAAAGAGGAGGATTATATGGCTACCAAAGGAATTCACCACTGTGATGGACAGTGTCCAGCACAGGCTGGGTCAAAAATGGATTCCCTAGGAATTTTGAGATCCTACAGATGCTCCTATATGCAGATGACATCATGATGATTACATCAACACACGGAACACTGTATAGCTTCCCATGGGAGCTCTGTAAACATTTAAAGGAACTTAGCCAATGCATCTACATGGGAAAGATTAAATTGCTGAAGAATGTCTATTTTTTCAGATTTTAATGTGCATTTGAATGGATACCTTATAGAGTGTACCCATCTGTATGTATATCAGAGATAGAGAGTGTGCAAGGACAATGAAATGGGTGCAGAATTGAGCAGACTGGATTGCTATGGGGAAATTGCAAATCTCCTTTGATGACTCCAAAGTGTTGCTATATGGCAGCAATATGTGGCATACAACTGTTTCTAAGGAATTAAAAATGAGTATGCCACAGATGGCAATGGAAAGGAACATTGTGGCTGTGAGTAGACTGTCACCTAAAACCAATGAGGAACTCTTAGAAAAATAAAACAAATCAAAACAGCAGTAAAAGATGTTACAAAGGAATTATGTGATAAGGAGGGATAATGGGTTGATCATATGGAAAAGGTGAGGGATGAGAAATGGACAGTCAAAGGTTCCATTGATACCCGCACGGTGTCAATAGAAAACAAAGAAAGTCCTGGCACATCAGGTGGACCCTTTATGTCAGACTTTTGGGAGAACACAGATGGAAGGATGGCAGGCATGAGTGGTTTTCCATCTGCAACACAGGAAAGAATTCCTGAATTATTGAGATCATAGATCCCTTAGAGCAGTAGTATTAAATTCAAACATAAATGAGGGGCCACTAGTCTTTATATAAAAATCTTTGAGGTATGCATATTATCTTAATTTCAAAATGTAATGCAATTTATATTTTATTGTGTTTTTATTTGTTTTGTTTAATATTTCCCAGTTATATTTTAATTTTCTTCAACCTGTGCTCAAGTGGATTGCAGGCCATATGCCCATGGGACATATGTCTGACACCTCTGCCTTAGAAAGTTTGAATAGGCTTCATATTTACATATATGTGCACATACACACATACATATGAATCTATATACCTACATGTAATATACATGTATACATACTTACATACTGTTTTCCTGGAGTATAATCTCTCTTTATATCTCTAGGACCTTTCACAATTTCAGGAATATTTTGTTATTCAGTTGTTTGTTGTGTCTAACTCTTCATGACCCCATTTGGGGTTTTCTTATTAGTGCTACTGGAGTGGTTTGCCATTTCTTTCTCCAGCTCATTTTACACATGAAGATACTGAGGATAACAGGGTGAAGTAGCTTGCCCAAGGTCATGTAGTCAGTAAGGGTCTGAGACCAGATTTGAACTCAGGAAAATTTGTCTTCCTGACTTCATACTCAGGACTCTTTTCACTTCACTGCCTAACTCTGCCTAGAATATAGTAAGTATTTAATAATTTCTGTGGTCAAGTGTAAATTTCTTTACTTAACTGTATCAAAATCTATTAGTAGACTCACGTGAGTATTTCAGTTTCTCATGAAGTTGTGAGACCTCCACCTAATTTATTTCATGCTTTTTCCCAGTATTCATAGTTCATTCCAGTCAGTCCTATATTCTCATGGTCCTTCAATAAATTCTTTGTCCTTTGCCTTTATTCATAAAGTTCCTCTTACCTCAAAGCTATGCTCTCTTATAATGTTTCTTAAAATCAGAGAATCAGAGAAACTCAGTACTAGAAGGCCACAGTCCATGTAGTCTGACCCACACATGAACAAGAATGTCTTCTATAAATCACCTAATGAGAAGCCACCAGGTCTTTGCTTAACAGCCCTCCAGTTAGAGTCAACTATTATATCCCAAGGTAACTCAATCAATTTTTGAATTGCTCCTATTATTAGGATTTTTTTACATGAAACATTAATTTGCTTTTCCTAAACTTCCATTAAATGCTCTTAGTTTTGCATTTGGGGGAAAAAACATCACAAGTGTGTTTCTTTTTTTACGTTGTTTTAGAAATAAAGACAGAGTTTATATGCCTTATATGTTATCTCTTCTGTGGTATATACATCCTCAATTTATTTACTCAGTTTCATGTCATCATCTCAAGAACCTCTGCCCTCTTCATTGTTCTCTTCTGGATGTTATTCAATTTATTTGTGCTCATTTGAAATTTACTGCCTGGGGGGGCAGAGCCAAGATGGTGGAGTAGAATGACACACCTCCAGAAGCTCTCCACCCACAGCCCATAAAATACCTGTAAAAAATGACTCTAAACAAATTCTAGAGCAGCAGAAGCCAAAAAATGACACAGTGAAAGAGATTTCCAGCCCAAGGCACCCTGGAAGGCTGACCAGAAAAGTATATCGCACAGGGAGTGGAGTGGAGCACAGCCTGGTCTTATTCGTGCATCAGGGACAGGACTGGAGCAGGCTTCAAGGCACCACCTGCAGCAGCTGTGATTCCCAGATTACTCAACCCACAAACTCTAAAGGCAGCTTCAAAGGTCAGTAAGAAAGTTCTTTCACCTGCATGAGAAGAGAACAAAGCCAGACAGCAGTCTAGCCCCAGCCCCAGGCAGCAGTAGCTTCCATTGAGGGATCCCTGGCCTAAAGACCCTGGGAGAATTGAGTTGCTAATCTGGATCTCAGCCCTGAGTGGCAGCCCTGGGGTGAGGAGGAGTGCTGGTTAACAGGGTGGAGCTTGAAGCAGTTGTGGAGAGAGAATTCTACTGGCAGATCTTGGGAAGAAAAGAGTGCTTGTAGTTGCTCTCAGACCAGAGTACAGGCCAGGAGAGGAAAAAACTCCTCTCCCTTGATTGTGCCACCTTGGAGGAACTGAGGACTTACAGGTCCCCAGAGTATACCCTTCTCTTGACAAAGAACTCAAAAGTCAAGTAACTTGCTGGGAAAATGCCCCCCAAAAGGAAAAAGAATGAGACAATAGAAGGTTACTTTGTTGGTGAGCAGATATTTTCTTCCATCCTTTCAGATGAGGAAGAATAATGCATACCATCAGAGAAAGAACTAAAAGTCAAGGCTTCTGCATCCAAAACCTCCAAAATAAATATGCAATGGTCTCAGGTCATGGAAGAGCTCCAAAAGGATTTTGAAAATCAAGTAAGAGAGGTGGAGGAAAAATTAGGAAGAGAAATGAGAGAGATGCAAGAAAATCATGAAAAGTGAGTCAACAGCTTGCTAAAGGAGACCCCAAAAATGCTGAAGAAATTACCACCTTTCAAAGTAGACTAAGTCAAATGGCAAAAGAGGCCCAAAAAGCCAATGAGGAGAAGAATGTTTTAAAAAGCAGAATGAGCCAAATGGAAAAGGAGGTTCAAAAGCTTGCTGAAAAAAATAGTTCTTTAAAGATGAGAATGGGGCAGATGGAAGCTAATGACTTTATGAGAAACCAAGGAATTACAAAACAGAACCAAAAGAATGAAAAAATTGAAGACAATGTGAAATATCTCATTGGAAAAACAACTGACCTGGAAAATAGATCCAGGAGAAACAAATTTAACATTATGGAACTACCCGAAAGCCATGATCAAAAAAGAGCCTAGACATCCTCTTTCATGAAATTATCAAGGAAAACTGCTTGATATTCTGGAACCAGAGGGTAAAATAAATATCAAAAGAATTCACTGAACACCTCCTTAAAGAAATCAGAAAAGAGAAACTCCTAGGAATATTGTAGCCAAATTTCAGAGTTCCCAGATCAAGGAGAAAATATTGCAAATAGCTAGAAAGAAATAATTCAGGTATTGTGGAAATACAATCAGGATAACACAGAATCTGGCAGCTTCTACATTAAGGGATTGAAGGGCTTGGAATAGGATATTCCAGAAGTCAAAGGAACTAAAATTAAAACCAAGAATCACCTACCCAGCAAAACTGAGTATACTACTTCAGGGCAAAAAAATGGTCATTCAATGAAAAAGTGGACTTTCAAGCATTCTTGATGAAAAGACCAGAGCTAAATAGAAAATTTTACTTTCAGACACAAGAATTAAGAGAAGCATGAAAACACAGATAGGAAAGAGAAATCATAAGGGACTTACTAAAGTGGAACTGTTTGCATTCCTACATGCAAAGATAATATTTGTAACTCTTGAAACTTTTCTCAATATTTGGGTAGTTGGAGGGATTATACACACACATATATAGACAGAGGGCACAGGGTGAGTTGAATAGGAAGGAGTGATATTCAAAAACATAAAATTAAGTGGTGAGAGAAGAATATAATGGGAAGAGAAAGCGAGAAATGGAATGGAGCAAATTATCTCCCATAAAAGAGGCAAGAAAAAAGCTTTTTCAATGGAGGTGAAAATGGGGAGGTGAGAGGGAAAAATGGAAGCTTATTCTCATCACATTTGGCTTAAGGAGAGAATAACAGGCACACTCAAGTTGGCATGAAAATCTATCCTATACTACAGGAAAGTAGGGGAGAAGGGGATAAGTGGATTGTGGGGGGGATGATAGAAGGGAGGTCAAATGAGAGGAGGAGGGTAATTAGAAGTAAACACTTCTGGGAGGGATAAGATCAAAAGAGAGATTAGAATAAATGGGGGGGCAGGATAGGATGGAGGGAAATACAGTTAGTCTTTCACAACATGACTATTATGGAAGTCTTTAGCAAAAGTACACATATGTAGCCTGTATTGAATTGTTTGCCTTCTCTGTGGGGTGGAGAGAGAGAAAGGGAGAGAAGTTGGAACTCAAGGTTTTAGGAACACATGTTGAGAATTGCTTTTGCATGTATCTGGGAAATAAGAAATACAGGTAATGGGGTATAGAAATATATCTTGTCCTACAAGGAGAGAGAGAAGATGGGGATAAGGGAAGGGAAGGGTATGATAGAAAGCAGGGTAGATTGGGGGAAGGGGTAATCAGAATGCATGGTGTCTTGGGGTGGGGGATGGGAGAGATGGGGAGAAAATTTGAAACTTAAAAGCTTGTGGAAATGAATGTTGAAAACTAAAAATAAATAAATAAGTTGAAGAAAAAAGAAAGTTAAAAAAAAAAAAAGAAATTCACTGCCTAAAACTGAGCAAAATAATCAGTATGGGGACCTACCAAGTCAGACAAAAGCATTCTAATCACCTTTCTAGTCTTGGACCCCAAGTCTCTTTTCATGTAAAATGCATAAGCAGGCTTGGCTTCCATGAAGCACTATTGGGTAATGCTTAACTTCCAGTCCACTGTAATGCAGGGTTCTTTTGCAAAGAAACAGACAAACAAAAAAGCAGGCTGCTTAGCTATGCCTTACTCATCTTTTACTTCTGAAATTGTTTTTGAAATTAAGTATAAGAATTTACATTTTTTTCCCTCCTTGAACTCAGTTTATGTGTCATCTACCTTTAAATCCAGTTCAAATCCCATTTGCCATTGAAGACTTCCAGTCACAGTTGCATCCAAGGATGACTTTTCTCTGAACTACTGCCATTTAGAGTCTATGCCATGTTGTCTACACACTTAATTATTTTCTAATTTTTAATGTTCTTAGTTTTAAGTCCACAGCTAGGCTGACTGAAAAGTAATGGAGTAATGTAAAGGGAAAGAAAGGACATCATGGTACAGTCATCAGTAATATGTATGACCTTAGGAAATTTTCAGTCTCCCTGGTCTCTGTTTCTTCATCTGCATGCTGAGGTGATTGAACTATGTAAGGATTGGAAACCTATGGTCCATATGTCAATTTTTGCTCAGCACTGGTTTCCTATATGACCTGTAAGCAAAGGATTTTTTTTTACATCTTAAACAGAGATGTAAAAGTTATGAGTAGCTCTTAGGCTGGACAAAAGTTTGTGGCTGGCCAAATTTGGTGCACAGCTGGATTTTACTGAATGAGATGATCTCCGAGATGTTTTATAGCTCTACAACGATAAACTATTCTGCACTCCTTACAATGCTAGAAACATGATAGGGGTCTATGGCGTATTAAGGAAGGACTCGTACCTCCAGTGTGAGGGCTTGCCAAATCCTTTAGGTACCTCTAACCAGTCACTCAGATCTCATGTGTGGCTTCAAAAAGCTATAGCATACACTGTGGCCATACCCCAGTAAAATCATCTCAGCAGATGGGTTAAACCAGGTTGATGGTAGCCAACAAACCTTACATTCATTGGTGAGTTACGGTGGTTTTTACTCCAAGAGTATGAGGACTTCCCCTAATGACATGGATGGATGGGAACAATTTGTTTTAACACATATCAAGCTGGCTGAAGCAGGTGCTGTGGAGTGCTTAGAGCGTGGTCAGACATCAACCAAACCAAAGTCGTCCAGACTATCATGAGTCATCCTAACTTTTGTCTTGCCACTGGATTTTGATGATTCTGGCAAAGAAAATGAGGCTGACAACTTTGTACAACTTTGTCTGTCTTTGAGTCATGTGTAAGTCAAGACATCACTTCATGATGTTATTGGTCTCCTTGGAAAATGAAGGAAAAACAGTGACAGATTCATGCTAGCAATCCACTGAATTCTCTTTGATGGATTCAGAGATACTTAATCAAAATACTAAAAATCAGTGAAGCATAGATGTTATAAAACCATAGGATTATTGATTTAGTGATACAAGTCACCTTGGAGGTTATCTTATGCTATGTGTGTGTGTGTGTGTGTGTGTGTGTGTGTGTGTGTGTGTTATATAACTACAGGCTCAGAGATATTAAATGACCTTATCAAAATCAAATATTTAGGAAGTGGAAGACCCAGGATTTGAATCTAGGTCCTTTGATTCCAAATCTGGCACTCTTCCTACTGTCCTCCTACCATGCTTCAGTATTATATGAATACAGATGCATAGAATATTCTTCTTTTAATCCAAAAAAAGTACTGTTCAAGAGCAAATGGGAGGTGGTACGTATATAATTGTTCAAGGAAAACTCTTTAGAATCAGTTTGTTTGCATTTGACTCATCCTCTATTTTGCAGAATTACCAGCTGGTCCATTCTATGATCTTATCCTTGTCTGCTCCAGAGAATGGGGTGGAAGGAGGCTTCTGTCTCCTTCATATTATGCTATTTTCCTTCAAAATGAGACAGGAAGACTAAGTTTTTTTTTTTTGTTTTTTATTGGACAGGCGTAGGTACACTATAAAAAAAGTTTGCATATCACCAAATCTCCTAAGTGATGTTAAAAAAATCATTTACAATGGAATAATACATTCTGGTTGGTCTATAGTATATTAAATACTGAAAAGCAGAAAGATTCTAGATGTTTAACATGTTCTACTTTTATGAGAAAGAAACAAATGACAAGTAGACTCCAAGGATTCTGTAATACTTTTTAATCCCATATTTCAAAATGTGAAAAAATAATGCAACCTCTAGGATTTGCTCATAAGGCAAGCCAATAATCAAGCCAATTTCCTAAAGACTTATCTAATGTACGATATATACTGAATAATTCTTATTTTTTAATGTCAATTTTGACCTGCTACAAGATTAAGGAATACATTCTGATTCATGCAAGACATTTAGATACAAATATACATTTGTATCTAAAGGATCAAAGATCTACAGTTAGAAAGTCTATCAGGGGTCATCTAATCAAATCCTCCCATCATTTTACATTTGAGGAAACTGAGACCGAAATAGGTTAAGATATTTGGAGGCTCACAGTAGAGGTTGAAAGAGCTTAAGAGATCATCTAGTCCAACTCTTACATTTTCTAGATAATGAAATTTTGACTTTCAGAGAGCTTAAGTGACTTGTCTGTGGTCACACAGGTACTAACTATCTGAGGTAGGATTGGAATCCATGTGCTCTCACCTCCCTCACTCCCACTGTACCATACTATCTCCCTAATTATGTTTCATTATATTCTCTTTCTTCCATACTGAAATACACATAAAGTAAAATAGCCATACATATACAAATGTATACAAATACACACATACACACACATATATGTGTATATATATACATATATGTATATATATATAAGTTTTTTTGTGTATATATGCATATAAGCATGCTGGACCATCTCTGTTGTCCTGATCTATGTCTGACCACTGGACCCAGATGGCTCTGGAGAAGAAAGTGAGGCTGATGACTTTTCATGGCCCTCCGTCACTTAAAACCAATTCATTTGCAAGTCATGACATCATCTTCCTGATGTCATGGTCCTTTTCGAGAATAAAGCACAAACCACACACAGTATATAAGCATATATGTATTGAAATATGTGTGTATGTACATATGTTTGTATGTATATATATGTATTTACACACACATATACACACAGTTAACTATAACATTCATTTGAGTAATCTGTAATCTTTCTGGATAAGTCATAGCTCACTCTAGTTTCTTTAATCAGAGATTTGGAAGCTGAAAAACACCAAATTTGTAATGAAATTTTAGGATAATGACAGTGAAAGAGTTGAATAGTTTTCAATATATTTTTCAACATACTATTTATGAGGAATTTCTCTCCTCACTCATTAGTCATTGCTGCTATCTACCCTGAGCAATGAAAGTCTCATTGAGGACCAAAGGAAATTCTGAGAACTTTTGCCTTGTTTGTATTGCCAGGACAACCATTTCCTTGGCACCAGTCATCCAGCAAGCCTGCCTTACTTTCCACTCAATTTTAACAGAGGCAGCATTGAAAACTGACATGGGGGAAAAATACAGAAATAAACAAGGAAAACCACTCAACAAAAGTCATGGAAAGCAAACACAAAATTATTGGTGTGATTAGCTGAATTAACTCTTGTTGGTGCAGGAGCACAATTTGGAATGCTCATGGAGACTGACTTGTAGGATTCCATCCAAGCTTTGGCTATTTGCCAATGCATAACCAGGAGCCCTTCTAAGCCTACAAATCACCCTGAAACTAAAATTGTGAAAGGAACAGAGGAAAGGAGGTATTTATTTATTTATTTATTTGTGTATTTGTTCAGCACTTAAAAACCTTCAGTTTAAATTTTTTAGCTGAAATACACTCATCAGGAAATCTACAATTATGTCAACTTTAAGAAAAAAAGATAAGGATAATAGGTTGAATTGAACCCTAATATGAAGTTGCTTTGTGAGAATCTTGTACTTGTGAACACTTACTTTTAGGAAATGTGGAATGGAATGTGTTTCTTTGGCATTGTCCATGATGGCTACTCTCTGTTTTCTCTGTGTCATTTTCTTTCCCAATTCCAGACATGGAAAACATGGACAAATGTTAATATTCTCATTTTCAGTGTGGCTATTTCTTTGACTGTCTTACTTTTTCATGCACATCAATGTCATTCCTTCTTCTCTCCAAAGGGCACAATCTTATTAACTGGATAGACAATACTCAGAATATGGTAGAAACCTGAGCCAGATGGAAAAACATGTTAAAGCAATAGGTGAACAGAAATTTTAAAATTACTTGTTTTTCATCAATAGTTCTTGACTGAGACTTGACTTGAAGGACAGAAATGTGCAAAGTCATCAACCTCATTATCCCCTCCAGAGTCATCAAAGTCCAGTGCAACCACAAAAGTCAAGATGACTAGTGATGGCCCAGGATACAGTGGGTGACCTTGGGCTTTCTAAATTAAGGTCTTTCCCAAGTCTCAGTTTGTCTGAAGCGGTGGGAGACTTGGCTTTGCTGAAGGGACTAAAGTGACATAACAAGAAGTCAATGATATGATGGAAATCCATGGTAGAAAGAAAAGAAGATGACTGTTTCCTGATTGTTTTTCAAGTACTTATGTAAAAAAATGATCTATACTATTCCAAATTTATAAATGCTCCTGTTGTTTGTCATCTAAAATTCTTGAATAGACAAGTTTAAAGATTTTCATTTGAGTAACTGTTGAGTGGCGTGGTACAGCAATCCTCCCAAGACACCAGGTGGTGTCACAAATGAGTCAAAGTCTATGGTTCAATGCATTTCTAAGGACTCTAGGTTAAAAAGAAAATAATCTGATGCTTAATGATTATGGTCAGAATTCAGGAAATGTGGTTTTTTTTTAAAACATTGAATCTCTTGAAAAAATACATTAAACGGTTCTAGGGTTTTCTGTAGACAACTTTAACTTCAAATTCAAAAGAAATGAAGTGAGACAGGTTGACTTATAAACCAGTAGCTTTTGGAAGAACGTGTCTGAGGGTTATAGTGGAGCCCAAGACATACGTGCTCTGGGACAATTAAAAACATGATCTTCCATTTTGCTCCACCCCCTAAGGCTCTATGAGGTTAGCCCTCCCAACAGAGCTATTGATCCTATCATCTCATGTTATATCCTCTCACTTTCTAGATTTCAATCTCTTCCTACTGGCAGTCTTAGATTTGGAGTCAGAGAAACAGGGTTTCAATCTTGATTTACCACTGACCTTGGGCAAATCATTTAACTAACCTGGACCTCGTTTTTATTTTTTCATTTGTAAAGAGGGGAGATTGGAGTAGGTAATCTGTGAGGTCTTTTCCAGCTCCAAATCTAGGATACTATACCCTCTCCTACCCTTATCTCTTTTATTCCTAATAAAAAAAATGGTCCATTGACTCCACTAATTCGACAGATTGCCCCATTTTCCCCCCTATTCAGTGCCTAGTTTCTCAAGCATCTAGTTCCTAATTATGACCCCATTTCATGACCAATACAACCACTTGTGATCCATTTTTACCACTTTATTCATTTATGTAATCTTAAATTGAAAAGGAACATGAGAAATCATCTACTCCAAAACTCACCCATCTTCTAAACAACCTTGAAAAAGTTGTTCTAATGGGTAAATCCAATGATTTTTCTTTGTATTTTTGTTTTTCAATATTTTTGCATTTGAAAAAAAAATACCTCCTGTTTCTTCAAACTGTTTCTTCTGTGTTTTCTATGCTGCCACACTATTCTGTTTTTCCAGCTTCTTTGACTCTTTTATACTCATTATAGATCATTCTTCAAAGCTGAAGTCTTTCGTCCTTAACTCTCTCTTTTTATGTTGATTCATTTCTTCCAGGAATATATCTATCATCTCAGTTTCTAGAATTCTATCTAGTATAAGTGATCGATATCTAAATTATATCCCCAATCTCTTTCCTGAACTTCAGGCATGTCATCAGTTTCCTACTAGATACTTCCATTCGAAGTTTCTGCCACTGTCCTATTGAGAATATAAAAAAGGAACGTGATTCTTTCTCTACTCCCAGTCATTAAAACATACATTTTGCACCTAATAATAGAGGCATATTAATGCCTTAGAGTAAAAGGAGTTGGAGAAATCTGAACATCCTGGGTACCCAATGGTGGCCAAAAGAGAATGAATGTCAGATGAAGAATTAACTTTTTCTCTGAAATGCCAGAAGAGAAGGTCTCAAATTCATCTTTCTTCAGTGGACCCTGCTGCAGACAAAGAATTTATTCTATGTTCACCTTCCGGAGCTGTCTGAAATCTATTGAAACTTTAACAATTTAATCTGGAGTTTGAAATTAGCCTGTTCTCTTGGATTGTTGCATTGTTCAGGAAGGCACCTCCTGGAAGATCTCAAATAACATAATTGCCTTACAATTACTTTGAAATACACTGAACAATTTTCTTCCATTGAGAGGAAACTGAGTTCTCTCCAAAAAAACTGAAGTGACGAGCTGTAATGGTTTAGATGAGAAGTGTGATTTTACAGAAATCTTTCCTCTGACCCTGACTTGCTGGGTGAGACTGAGCAAATTATTTCTCTCTTCTCTTTCCCTCAATTTTCCTTTCTGCAAAAAAAAAATATTTAAAGATCTATTCCGTTCCCATTTTTCATGGTCTGGAAGCCATAAATTTCAGCCCCATAAATTACAAAGGGACAAGAACCCTAGTTTTGCTCTCTAAATAGTAAACTCAAATCAGTACTATTCATGAAAGAATAGATATTTAAAAATTTATAATATGTTTTATGAAGTAAACAAAGGTTTCCCCATTGTCTAATTCTGATCCTTCATTATGTCAGGGGGTTGACTCTACAACTCAAAGGTTTTGTCGGTATGGTATATTTCTGGTAATTCTTAAAAGATGGTTTCTGTGTCTGTCAGAGGTGGTATAAGGTTGTGGACAGAGCAGTGAGGTTAGAGTAAAAAAAAAAGACCTGATTTCAAATTTTTCTTCAGACATTCAATACCTCTGTGAATTTGGACAAGTTACTTTCCATAATGGATCTTTAGTTTCCTTATCAGTAAAATGAGAGTTGGGACATGATGTCCTCTAGAATCCCATCTACATTCTAAGCTCTGACTAACCTATGTCATTTCAAAGAAACTTTTGTACAGAGCACTAGTCATTGGGAGATGGAATGGCTTTGTCCACAGCAACTCAAAGAAACTGTCAAATGTGAGAAAGGTGTCAAAGTCAAATAGAAATAGGGGGCATTAAGTCATACATAAGAATTTCTGTGGGCTGAATATTAATTTAGCAAAAAACCACATATTAATATTATCTTCAATTGACTTATCTTTTAATTCAAAATTATCTTGAATTATATCGGATTTTTATTTTGTTAAATATTTCCCAATTACATTTTTATATTTTTTGAATATTTTTAAAATTTCCAATTACATATAAACACATTATTTAGCATTTTTCTCTTTGTTTTTTTCATTTGCCAGGCAATTGGGTTAAGTGACTTGCCCAGAATTACACATTAACACTCACTTTAAAAACAACAGCAATTAAGTTCCAAATTCTCTCCCTCTATTTCCTTCCTCTTCCCAGATACGGTAATCAATATGATATAGGTTATGCAATAGTTCAAAATATATTTCCATATTTATCGTGTTGTGAAAAAAAACACAGTTCAGAAAATCAACAACAAAAAAGTGAAAAATAGTAGGCTTTGATCTGGAGGCGGATCACATTTTTTGTTGCAAGTCCTTTGGAATTGTCTTTTATTGTTGCATTGCTGAGAATAGCTACTCTTACTGTGTACAATGTTTGCCTGGTTCTGCTCCCTTAACTTTGTTTGAGATCATGTAAGTCTGTCCAGGTTTTTTTGAAATCATACTACTCATCTTTTTCTTCCTTTCTTCCTTCCTTCCTTCCTTCCTTCCTTCCTTCCTTCCTTCCTTCCTTCCTTCCTTCCTTCCTTCCTTCCTTCCTTCCTTCCTTCCTTCCTTCTCCTTCCTCTCTTTATTATTCACTCATCATTTCCTATAACACAACTTGTTCAACCATTCCCCAATCGATGGACATTCCCTCAAGTTCTAGTTCTTTGCCAACACAAAAAGAGGTACTTTAAATATTTTTGTACAAATAGGTCCTCCCTCCACATCTTTTTTTAAAAAAATTTCTTTGGGATACAGACCTAGCAGGCTGGATAAAAGAATATACATAGTTTTGTATCCCTTTGATCATAGTTCCAAATTGTTCTCCAGAATGACTGGATCAATTTGCAACTGCACCAATAGAGCATTAGTGTTCCAATTTTCCCATATCCCTTCCAACATTTGTCATTTTCCTGTAATATTAGCCAATCTAATAGGCATGAGGTGGCACCTTAGAGTTAATTTGAATTTTTCTAATCTATAATGATTTAGTGCATTTTTCCACATGACTATAAATAACTTTGATTTCTTCATCTAAAAATTGTCTATTCATATCCTTTTACTATTTATCAATGGAGGAATGACTTGCATTCTTATAAATTTGACTCAGTTGTCTATATAGTTGAGAAATGTCAGGGGACACTTCATCAATCTATCTATCATCTATCTATTTATCTATCTATATCTATATATCTTTTAATCTTTCTGCTTTCCTTTTAATCTTGGATACATGTGTATGTGTATGTATGTGTATGAGCACACAAAACCTTTGTAGTTTAATATAATCAAAATTATACTTTTTGAATCTTATAATGCTTTCTGTCTCTTGTTCAGTCATAAATTCTTCCCTTTTCCATAGATATGAAGGTAAAATATTCTACACTCCCCTAATTTGCTTCGGTTATCACCCTTTATGTTTAAATCATGAATCTATTTGGACCTTATCTTCATATATGCTATAAGATATTAATCTATACTTAATTTCTGCCATACTTTTTTCCAGTTTTCCCCAATGTTTTTTGTTTTGGTAAAATAGTGAGTTCTTATCCCCAAAATTTGGTTCTTTGGCTTTATTAAACATTAGATTACTATGGTCATTTCTTACTGTACATTATGCACCTAATCTATTCCACTGATCCACCACTCTATTTTTCAGTCAAAATGTTTTTATGATTACTGTTTGTAATATAATTTGAAATCTCATATTGCTAGGCCAACTTCCTTCATGTTTTTTTCATTAATTCCTTTGATAGTATTGACCTTTTGTTCTGCAAATGAATTTTGTTATTTTTTTTTCTAGCTTTATAAAACATTTTGGTAGTTTGATTGGTATGATACTGAATAAGTAAATTTATTTGGGCAGAATTTGCCTTTTTCATTTTTGATACTGATAATTTTGTTTTCCCCTTTCTTTTTAAAAAATCAAATTAACCAGTGGTTTATCCATTTTATTGATTTTTTTCATAATACTAAATCCTAGCTTTATTGATTAGTTTAATTTTTTTCCTTTTAATTTTATTAATCTCTCCTTTGATTTTCAGTAGTTCCAATTTAGTGTTTAACTGGAGATTTTTAATTTGTTCTTTTCCAAGGTTTTGTAATTTCATGCCCATTTTATTGATCTGCTCTTTTTCTACTTTATTGATGTAAGAATTCAAAGAGAGAAAATTTCCCTTAAGTACTACTTTTGCTGCATCTCATAAATTTTGATACATAGTCTCATTGTTGTCATTCTCTTTAATGAAATTAATGATTGTTTCTATGATTTGTTCTTTGATCACCCATTCTTTAGTATTAGATTATTTAGTTGTGAAACAAACACCCAATATACACAGAAGGGCCTGCTATACAGGTTCTTTGATCTGCTTTTCTAAAAGGAAAGCCAACTTTTGAGGGGTCAACAATCACTTTAATCAGGCACATGTATCATTCACTTAGTTCAGGGGAAAATGTCAGCACCCTGAACTTCAGAGAAAATACAAAGAAATAATAATCAAGAGACAGGGCTTCCAACTGTCTGCTCTCAGGCAATACATACATCACAGACCAACAGACATATCTAACTGTCTCACCATACATGCATAGTTATCAGAGAGAGAAGCACCCACATCTGGGTTTTCAAAGCCAGAGGTCTCCTTAACAGCTGTCCAGAGTCTTGCCTGACCAAACAAACACTTCCTATAAGTAAGCCCCAAAGTAAAACTGTACTTCAGTGTAGTTATACATTTTTCAGAGCCAGAGGGCATCACAACCCTTGAGAACCAGTGCATTAGAAGTTAACAAAAGGTGTGGGCCTCCCTTAATCAAACTTTCCAAATGGGCAGACCCATTAATGGGTAAGGAAAATCTCTAATTCTCTGATTAGCCTTACATTAGTTTCCAGTAAATGTTAAATTTATCTTTCTAAGGTATTTTGTAGAATTTTTATAGCATTATGATTTGAAAAGGATAATTTGATATTTCTGTTTTTTTATATGATTGTGAGATTTTTAATGTCCTAATACATGGTCAGTTTTTGAGTATGTGTCATTTACTGCTAAGAAAAACTTTATTTCTTTCTATTGCTATTCACTTGCCTCTGGAGGTCTATCGTATCTAAGTTTTCAAAAATTCTATTCATCTCCTTAACTTCTTTCTTGGTTTTTGTTTGTTTGTTAGATTTATCTAGTTTTGAGAGGAGAAAGTTGAGGTCCCCCAGTAGAATAGTTTTACTATTTCCTCCTGTAACTCATTTAACTTGGCCTTTAGAAATCCAGTGCATATATGTTTAGTATTAGTATTACTTCATTGTCTATGGTACCTTTTAGCAAGCTATGGGTTACTTCCTTATTTCTTTTAATTTTATCTATTTTTTCCTTTGCTTATTCAGAGATCATGACTTCTGGACCTGCTTTTTTTTATTTATTACTTGAGCTGAAGTAGAACAGATTCTGCGCTAGAACCTTATTTTTACTATGTTTGTGTCTCTGCTTCACACATGCTTTTTGTAAACAACATATTGTAGGTTTCTGGTTTTGAATCTACTCTATTGTCTCTTTTCATTTTATGGGTGAATTCATCCCATTCTCATTCATAGTTATGATTACTATCTATACATTTCTCTCCATCCTGTTTTTTTCTTATTTATCCTTCTCTCTCTCTCTTTCCTCTTTGACTCCGTCACTCCTCACCGGTGCTTTGCTTCTGACCAATGCCTCCCTCAGTCTTCCCTCCCTCCTATCAGTCTTCTCCTCCTCTTATCTCTCTACCTTCCATCTTCCTTGTAGGGTAAGATGTATTTCTCTACCAAACTGACTGTGTAGTGCATTCCCTTTTTGAGCTAATTCTGATTGATCTCTCTTGGATCTATTTTCCAGGTCAATTATTTTTCCAGTGATAAATTTCACATTTTCTTCTATTGTTTTCATTCTTTTGCATTTGTTCTATTGTTTTTGATGTCTTATGGTTTAAATAGCTTCCACTTATCCAATTCTACTTTTTAAGGATTGTTTTCCTCAGTGAATTTTTTTACTTCCTTTTCCCTTTTGATTATTCTACTTTTGAAAGAGTTGTTTACTTCAGTATATTTTTGCATATCTTTTTTTCTGTTTTGTCTTCCTTTATCGAACCGTTTTCTCCCTGCCCCTTGCCCATGATTTTCTTGTATTGTTCTCATTTCTTTATTTCAGATTTTCTTCTATTTTTCTTATTTGATTTTGAAAATTCTTTTTGAGCTCTTCCAAGAGTATTTTTTGGGCTTGAGGCTAATACATTTTTTCCTTTGAGGCTTAGCATATAGCCATTATGACATCGTTGTCCTTTTCTGAATTTGTGCTTTGATTTTCCCTGTCATCATAGTAGCTTCCTATGATCAGATTCTTAAAAAAAAAAAAGAATTCTTCTCATTTTTCCACCCTATTTCTTGACGTGGGCTCAGATCTTGAAGTGGAGGGGGTACTGTCCCAAGTTCCTTATGCAGGAGACTTGGGACCTCACTGCTGGTCTATGCTGATTGCTGCTGAACTGCTCCAGGGGCATTGGATTTTGCTGCTGGCTTGCCAGAATGCCACCTGCTCTGGACTATATTCCTTTTTTACCTTAGTGAGACAGACCTTTTCTGCTGACCTTCTAAGTTGTCTTGGAATGGAAAATAGTTTCACTCCATTGTTTTATTAATTCTGCCACTCTAAAATTCATTTTGAAGTGTTATTTTATGGTTTCATGGAAGTGAATTTGGGGGAGTTCAGGTGACTCCCTGGTTTACCATCTTTGTTCCACCCCCTGAATGTCCCCAATTATACTTTAATTTGGTTTGTGCCACACTTAGAAGTGCTACGATGCAGATATAGCCTGTGAGCTATGTTCTTTTCACCTCTGTTCTATGGGGTTGTAATCTGCATCTGAGGAAGGTCTGTTCATTTCAAGGAGAAATAACTTCTTGAAATGAAGAAATTATTTTGTAGATGACTCAATAAAATTAAATTCACCTATCACTTCTTAAGCAGCTAGGCTGGGCACTGCCAGGTGCTACAGCTAAGACAAAAGTGAGACGTGTGCTCAAGAACCTTACGTTCAATTGGGGAAAATATTTATGGTCACTGATGATGTCCTAAATATTTCTCAGATAAATATTGTTGAAATGTAAGTCTTTTCCAAGCTTACTATTAGGGAAAGCAATATGACATGGTAGATAGAGATTAAGCCTTGAATTTGGAAGATCTAGGTTCAAGTGCTTCCTCTGACAAATACTCACTACTTGATTCTGAACAAGTCACATCATTTTTCAGTTCCCTCCAGGATAATCTCTATGTTTATGAATTTTTCAGATTTATTCATTTCTTTTCAGTTTGCATTGTTAGAGAAAGCATTTTTCACCAGGAATTCCATATATCAAAGAATAAAAAAAAAAACTAGATAGAAAGATGATGAAGAGATAGATAGACAAATGACAGATGAGAAATATAGAGACAGATGATACATGGAAATAGACTGATAATACATAGAGAAATAAATGAATAAGAAAATATAACCCAACCCCCAATTAGAATTGCTATGCCAATTAATCTGTGTGTGTCATCAAGTCATCTGTTCAAGAGCAATCAAATTTCATTCTAGGTCTCCAGTAGAGCAATTAAAACTAATGTTTGGAATGATTACCTTAATCAACATTTTATTGTGAATATTAAAAACTCAAGAGCATTTATTTATTTTTTCATCAGTCTCTGTCAAATGGAAATAGACTTAGATGTATACCACCCAGGAAACAATCTGGGCAGGTGACTCAGGTTCTTTTTTTGGTGTTCTTTTTCGCAGCAAAACAAATGTGATCGGAGTCAGTTATAATTATGTTGTTTGTTTCACAGGACCTAAATAATAAGAGAGAATCCCAGGGGGTCCCTACAAAAAGAAAATTAGTTGTCCAAGAGCAAAAAATAATTAATTATCCCTATGCTATGAAGCATTAGAGGAGGTACCTTGCTGGGTACAAGTGGATTGCAAGCTAAGACACTTTGGTACCAACCCTGTGATGCTCCATGTCTGCTGTTTGAGTATCAGCCTAATTAATAATTGTAAAGAGTTTCATCCCTGGATGATGTGTCACCATGTGATAGATATTTTTCAAACATGATAATTCATGAAATGGACCGGGATTCAAATCCCTCCTTTATGTAGTCACATAAAGAGTAATTAAAGTCACATAAGAGACTTAGACAAGTCTCTTAACCTCCCTTGCTCTCAGTTCCCTAATTTGAAAAATGAAAAGCTTGGGTTAGATGGTATCTGAGTTCTATTCTAACTCCAAATCTATGATACTATGGATAAAATGGCCCTCTATTAGTGCTAATTGCAGCACCCTTCCCAAGTCAGGGTCATAAGAAACAGTCTCAGGTCAGAAAATAAAGATGGGAAATGCTAGACCAGATTTTATTTCATCACTTCACTGCTTGCTCTCCATATTCATTAGAAACAATACAAGGAATGATCTTCACCTATACAATCACCACATTATAGTGATAATGAAAGGAGAAATTATTCAAGATCAAATCTCATGAGTACTACCATGATAATGTGCTTTCCAACCATTTTGTCTTCTTCCAGTGTTTCACTAAATATCATCACCAGACTTTTTCACCACTATTGGTATCCCCAAATTAGCTCTACATCAATAACCATCCTACTGTTTGATATCCCTAAATGCCATGGCAGAAATACTAGTACCAATAAATTAAATTCAACAAGCATTTATTAAGCACCTACTATGTACAAGACACTGAGGTAGGGGCTTGGTATGCAAGAGCCAAAACAAAAATTTCTTGACCTCAAGGAGCATGTGTTTTCTTAGCAGTGGAGGAAATAGAATATGATATATTGTAGCACCAATGTGATATTGACAGTGAAGTGCCCACAGCAGCCATGCATATAGTGGTGCAATTCTGAGTTTCAAAATAACAGCAGACTTTCCACATGAAAGACAGAACCAAAACATTTATTCAGACACCAGAAAGCCAAATCAATCATAATAACAAAAATCTGTACACAATAATAATGCATCATCCCCAAGCCTTCCCTCTGTTAGGCTTCCCATAAACCAGCTCCCTTAAACAAATTACAAATAGGCTTCCCTTAAATCAAATGCCTTCTCATACTCACAGCCAGCTGCAGGCTTGCCTGTATCCTTCAGTTCTGACCTCTCTCTCTAATTTCTTCTCAGCTCTGCCCCTTTCTGTTACACCCTTCTAGCAAACTCCTCCCACCATGTTACTTAGGCTTCCATGTGATTTAAGTGGATCACATTGGCCTATTAATGAATGGGAAAGATTTTTTCATTTTTAAGTTGCTATTATACATGTGAACAGATAAGAAAATGGAAAAGTGATTTAAGGAAACAAAGAATCTGCGGGGGATAACCATGGTTTCATGTAAGAGGTGGACTCTGATTTGATCCTTGAAGACAACTGGAGATTCTAAGATGTGAAAAAAAATAGAGTAATTCAATGCAGACATGAGGTGAGTGCCAGCTTGCAAATGCATCAAGGGGAAAGATGACAATATTAAGTTAAAAGGAGAGCAAATGGACCCATTTGGCAGGAGTAGAGAGTACATCAATAATATGAAGTTGTTCTGAAAAAAATAGATGAGAATCATACTGTATAGGTTCTTAAATGAATGCCAGGATGAGTATTTTGTATTTTATCATTGAAGCAATGGGGAGACAGTGAAGAGACTTGAGTAGAGAAATGACACAGTTAGACTAGTACCTCAGGAATACTAATGACATTCATGAGGAAGTCAGAAACCACCTGCAAGAATTTGAGTGTGAGGTGATTTTTTTGTCTTAGAGGAGCATGCATATGAGAGATTTTGTGAAAGTAGACTCTCTGAGACTTGGAAACTGCTGAACATAAGAAAGACTCAAGGATTTTTCCAAAGTTCTAAATCTAGGTGGTGGCCAGCTAGTTACCACAGTGGATAGAGTGCTGGACCTCAAGTTAAGAAGACTCATCTTCCTGATTTTGAATCTGTTCTCAGATACTTATTAGCTGTGTGACCCTGGGCAAGTCATTTAAACCCTGTTTGCCTCAGTTTCCCCATCTGTAAAATGAGTTGGAGAATTAAATAATAGGTAACTCTAGTATTCTTGCCAAGAAAACCTCAAATGGGGTTATGAAAAGTCAAACATCACTGAAAATGAATAATTGACTCCAAAGATTCTGATTCCTTTAATAAAGAAAAAAAAGAATTTTGAAGGAGGAGTGGATTTAGGAGAACATATAACAAGTTCTTTTTTTTATGCATAGGTTTCATTAGAGATGATGATTATAAATCTAGAGATGTGTAGCAGGTATTTAAGGTGACATGAGGTTAGGAAAAAAATGAAGTCTGGATGTAAAGATGTATTATTATCTGCATGGACAGAATGATTGAACCTAAGAGGGCTTTGAAGAATGAAAAAGACACAGGACAGACTCTTGGGAGAGATTCCTGCTTAGGCAGAGGGTGATGAACACATTCCAATCTACAAGACTGAGAAGGAACAAAGATAAGGGCAGAGTGAAGTGAGATCAATACATTGCAAACCAAAGGACCAGACTATCCATAAGGAAAGGGTGGTTGACAGTGTCAAAAGGGGAATATAATCAAGGATAAGGAAGACTGAGAAAAACAGTTGAACAGTTAAAGATTATTGCTAACCCTGGAAAGAGCAATTACAATCAAGTGGTGGGTCATAAAATTTTAAGAAGTTGAGAAATGAGATTAAATGGAAGCAATGGGCATGGACATAGCTCCTTGTTTATTTGTTTGTTTGTTTGTTTTTAAGGAGTTTGTGAAATCAGAAAGAAATGTTAGGATGGTAGTTTAAGGGGGTGATAAAGTAATTTTTTTAAGAATAGAGGACACCTGAGAATGTTTGTAGACAGCAAGGAGAGAATCTTGATAATGGCAATTGTAAAAATAAGTCAAAGAGAATAACTGAAATAATGGAATCAAGGGCACAAGTAAGGAGTTTGACCTTGTCATGGAGTTGGGACAGCTCATCTTCAGAGTCTGCAGGAAGGGACTGAATGGGATAAGAGTATCTTAGATGATATTTTTTATTGGTAAATGGCATATTTGAATATGTATCCTCATAATTTGTGGGGTTATTGAGGGTATAAATTGCTTTCTGTAGAAATAAGGTTAGACCAAGCCCTTGAGGGGAATTGATCTCATTTACTATTTATTTATGTGCTGAATTTGTCAACACAGCTCCATTGGGAAGTTTACTTCCTAAGTAGAAGAAACATTTGTTTTAAGTATAGTTGTTCTGCTTTTTTGTAATCCACTTTGTGTGCATATTGAGCTAATAGTGTTCTTTGAAGTATAAACATTCATAAACTTCTGGCTTACACTTCTGTGTTAATGGTTTTTCCAAGATATCTTGCTTATCAGGCTCCTCATCTCTACTCCAAACCTCCAAAAGTAAAGGTCTTTGAGATAATCGATAGATTAATTATTAGTACCTATGTCCCTAAGATCCTTGAATACATGTCACAAGTCAATTATAAGAAATTGTTCAGTATAGGCCTCCCATATCTAGACAGACTGCTAAGAATGTTAAATGTATACTAAGGTTCAATTGCCAAAAAACTCATCATAAGATGAGAAAGGCTGTCTATGAGCTCAGCCAATTACACCCTGGCCATTAACAATTCCCAACCTTTCAAGGCCAGAAGGCAAAATTAGACATTATTAATAATTGGTGGAAGCAACTGAACTTTTAAAAACTCTACTTTAGCCAGTCTTTTCCTTCAAGTCCCAGCTTAAATCCCACGTTCTATAGGAAGACTGTCCTGATCCCTGTTAATTCCGGTGCTTTCCCTTTTTTGATTAATTCCAATTAATCCCCTATATAGTTTGTACATGATTGTTTCCATGTGGTCTCTCCATTAGGCATTGGATCCCATGGTGCTTTTGATGCTCTTAGATTACATTCAGACCTCTTTTATCCATGTTTGCCTCACTGAGGCCCTTTCCTCAAAATTTGCTATTTCTCTCTACTTTTGCTCATCCTTGTGCTCTTCCAATATCATAACACTCTGCATAGTGGACAGAGTATCTGATTCACAGTCTTCAGAATCTAGTTCAAATCTTGCCTCAGACGTTTAAAAACTGTGTAACTCTTCATGAGTCATTTAAACATTCTCAGTCTCAGATTCCTCATCTGTAGAGTAAGAATGATCATGATCATAGCACACCTGCCTCATCGCATTTTTTGTGAAGAACAAATGAAATAGTGTAAAAGGTTAATGTGTTTAAGTATTATGTAAATGGTAACCCATTGTCCTCAGTTTCTTGTTAAGCTACTTTAAGAGTGGGGGCCATCTCCAGTTGTCCTGATCTAAGGTCCTCTCCAACTCTTAATCTACTGAAATTCATATGAAACTGTATGAAAATATTTATTGTTTTTTATTTAGAGCCTAACCAACTTCCTCCAGATGACAGATTTCTTTTCGTTTATTTATTTTTATTCATTCCTTCATTTATGGTTCCTTTGTCTACCTAGTGTATATATATATACACATACACACACATATATATACATATACATATATGTGTATACATATATATGTACATATACACACATACAATAATGGTAGGGAGAGAGTATGATTCAATAGCACAGAGATCAAAAAAACTGGTTTAATTCCTGCTTATCCTGCTTGCTACCTGTTTAAAGATGCTATTAAACTTCTCAGGGCCTCAGTTTCCTTACTTTCAAATTGAGAGTGTTGGTGTAGATCAGTGGTATCAAGTCACATAAAAATGAATCCTTGCAGACCACATATTGATTTAGAAAATGATAGATTAGCATTATCTGTGTTGTCTAATATTTTTATTTATTTGGTTAATCATTTCTCAAATGCATTTTCATCTAGCTCCACTGACCTGGGAAGTTTAGATTATGATACATATGGACTTTGAATCTGACATTTCTGGATTAGATGAACTCTCTGGTCTCTTTCAGCTCCATAACAAGGATCCTGTGACTCCTGTGAATATTGGCAAATCATTTAACTTCCTCAGGCCTCATTTTCCTCATCTATAACATGAAGGGGTTAAACTGTATGGTTTCTGAAGTCCCTTCCAGCTCTCAATCTATGAACCTATGAAAAGACAAAGCTTCGCCATCTTGGGGTTAGCCAGTACCTACCATTGGGCTTAGGGGAGTTTCACACTGTGGTTACAGCTTTGCCACAACTACAGAGACAGAAAAATCTAAGACAGAAAATGAGAGGAGGAAAAGGCTTATTACTATTAAAGTTGTTGTGTAGAAACCACACCATTAAGTCATAAAGCACATGCCATGAAGGGAGAACATGTCTGAACAGGAGGAAGTCTTACAGTGAATTGCCCTTTCACCAGAGGGGGGTTCCTTTGGGACCCTGAGTTAGTAATCTAAACTATACTTCCCCATTAAACCTACTCAGCCCTAAAATAAGTTGTTGTCTTAGGCATTAATTAAATCATAAAACCACTGAATAAACTAACTGACATCTTTGTAAAATGGTGATTTTATTATAAACTTTAATCTTGGCAAGGCCACTTGAAAAGAGAAACTTAAAACTGTAGCCGTAAAAGTGTATACTCAATAAAGCTTAACCTTTCCTCTTATTAGCAACACTTCCCTCACTTAAGGGGTTTCCTTTTCTTAAGCCGTTTGCACATTTGACCCATTATTCATTTTATACTCCCTTGGAAGAAATGTTTACTTTAAATATATAGAAGATACCCGGAAGTATCTAATTGTTTATAACTTGAAATCCTAGATGAACTAGAGATTCATTTGGGGGAAATATAAGAAACATTAAGAAATTGTATGACTCATTCCTTCTGGTCTCTAGTTTTGTCATTTTTTTCCTCTGAGGTTTTAAAATTAATTAAAGCATTCATATATTTATATGAGAGGTCATATTGCACAGAAAATAGAGAATCAATCTGCGTCCCAGAAGACATGACTTTAGGGCTTGTTTCTGACACACACATACTGGCTGTGTGAGACTGGACAGCCCCTTAACATTTCATGCCCCAGGCAACCAAGAGTGGTTGGATATTGTAGAGGAGATGTAGATTTGCATCGATAAATGTTTCCTTTCTGAAAGTGCCCTACATCAGTGAAATCACAGGTCCAGTTCACACACACACACACACACACACACACACACACACGCATGCACATGATAGAG
Organism: Notamacropus eugenii; assembly: GCF_028372415.1. Taxonomy (NCBI): domain Eukaryota; kingdom Metazoa; phylum Chordata; class Mammalia; order Diprotodontia; family Macropodidae; genus Notamacropus; species Notamacropus eugenii. The sequence continues at coordinate 266,772,919 of NC_092874.1, forward strand.
CAATCTATAGATAGATATAAATAGAGCTATATAGATAGAGATAAAGGTATAGGTAGACATAGAGTGAAATATATAGATGAGTGAAAAACCTATAGATAGATACAGAGATATAGAGATGGACATCTATAGATATAGATATCTATAGAGAGATAAAGATATAGATATAGATATCTATAGAGAGATAAAGATATAGATATAGATATCTATAGAGAAAGATAAAGATATAGATATCTATAGAGATGAAGGTATAGATAGATATAGATAGACATGGTGACAGATATCTGTATAAATATTGATAGACATAGATATAGATAGATATATACATATATCTAGAGATATCTATATAGATATATAAAGATCAATAAATAGATATAGCTAGATATCTATATACATAAAGATATCTACAGAGATATATAGATAGATATGGATATACTTAAATTTATATGGATAGATAAATAGATATATCTAATATATTATAAATATACATGCATGTATACATACGTATACATATACAAAAGTGCATGTGTGTCTGCATATGCACCTATGTTTATGCATGTGCAAATATACGTATGTACATGGGTACCACAAACATATATACACGTATTGTGACCTACCTGTGTATGTATTTAGGTATGACAGGTGCAATACATATTGTGCATAATATGCATGGGTTCATGTATATGCAAATACACACATACCTGTATTGTTACAAAACCCTGAATGCCCACTGGTTTGCCACAATACTCACAAACAGTAGAAATACTCCCGAATAATTGTAGTGAGAGAGGGTTTAGTTTAGTCTGCATTGAAGATTATAAGACCTAAAGAAATCTTTAAGGTCACCCAGTCCAATCTCCTCCACTTACAAATGAGAAAACGGAGGCCTGCCTAGATAGCAAGTCACAAAACTGAGGTCTGAACCCAGATGTTACATCACAACAACCACAATAAGAACAACAGATTTTCTTCACGAGATGCTGAGTGGCTGAGTAGGGAGCTGACCTCAGTGTCAAGAATACCTTAGTGGAAGTCCCACTTCTGATACATGCTGGCTATGTGACCATGCACAAGTCACTTAACTTTTCATTGCCCTAGACACTTCTCTAAAACAAGAGGTTTTGGAGCCGGTGCTGATCTCCACTGACAGGGGTAAGTTCAACCCTGTGTGACCCTAACCTTTCCGTGACTTACTTGCCTCATGTGTAAAATATAGATGATCACAACACCTACTTCAGAGGGTTGTTGTGAGGATCAAATGTGATATTTGTAAATATTTGTAGACATTATAGCATTTTATATATGTTGACTATTATTCTTTTCCTCAGAATTTGTTATACCTATGAAATTAGAGGCTTGGTCTCATCTCCTTGCCACCCCCACACCACTCCCATCAAACAACAGTAACAGCAATAATCTATGATATTGTACTGGTTACTGGTAATAACAGCTCCACTGGTAACATTGGATTCTTTGTGAAGATCCCAGATGGTTTTGCTGGGAGGGAGGAAAAGGAGTAAGATCTCTCCCTACGTGTCTTGGAAGTCTTCAGACAAATTCTGGATGATGACTTGTTTGATCTATATCAGTTGAAATTCGTTTCATGTATGGCCTTTGAGTTTTAGTCTAGATGGACCTTGAGGTTCCTTCCATCCCATATTCCATGACTTGTATTTCTGGGCTCCTTGTGTATTGTATGAATCTACGACACAAGAGTAACGGATATATTAACAGAGCCTAACAGTCAAGAATCACATCAAATGAAGCCAGAAAATATTTTGTCTACATTAGATAAAGGCAAACCACTACTGATCCAACAATAAATGCACCAAAATACCAACATTAATTTAACTTTTCTGGCAGTCAAATGCCATTGGTTATCTCTTCTACTCTTTTAGATTTAATGAGTACACTTTTATACATGCCTCTCAAATGTTTATATCCAACCTAAGATTATGTCCTGAGTTCCAGTCCCCTATCTCAGCCTGATGGACATTTCTATCAGAATGTTGCACAATTAACTCAAATTCAGCCTTTCTGAAACTGAACTCGTCAATTTGGGGGTCCTATTATGACTGAGGACATCAATCATCCTCTCACTCAGATTCTAAACCTTAGAGTCAATTTGGATTCTTCCTTTTCCCTTATCCTCACCATCCAGGGTAAATCTACATCTAATTTTTTTCTGTCTTCTTCTTTGTACTTACACTGCTATGAACTAACTCAGTCCATTATCTCTCACCTACACCATTTAATATCCTAGTAAACTAGGCTATCTTTTGTCTCAACTCTTACCTAACCCATAGTCATTGGATGGCCATTGCCTCAGACAAACTGAGATTTGGGAAAGACCTTAATTTAAAAAGGATAATGTCACCCACAGCATCCTGGGCCATTGCTATTGATCTTGTCACTTGCCACTAGACTCTAATGACTCTGGAGGAGAGAATGAGGCTGATGACTTTGTGCAGCTCTGCCTCACTCAAACCCAATTCACTTGAAAGCCAAGACATCACCCTTGCCCTTTCATTGATTTTCTTCAAGAATGAATAACACCACTGCAACCACCACCAAGTCTTCCTATTTCCAAGTTTTGCCTTGGAAGAGTCCTATTTTATTTCTTATATGGCAACCTTCATGAATAACTTCAGAATCTTAGAGTTGTATAGCTTATCAGAGAATATCTAATCCAGTCTTAGTTATATTGGGATACCCTCTAGAATACCACTAATAAATAAGGACGTTCATAATCCACGCTATCTTGAGGTAGTCTATTATACTTTTGAATAGATTTAATTCTTAGAAAGCTTTTCTTTCAAGAGTTTCGAAATGAGGAATAAGAGGAAAGGAGTGTTCAGTTCCTTTTTTCATCCCCTCTCCTACTACTCAGTCATTGCCAAGGTTAATTTCTTGGTCTAAACAATCTATCTCTGTTCTCAGAAGCTGTAATAAATCGATTTATAATTCTCTTTTTGTTTTCAACTTTGAGCCCCCTGCCAGAGACAACACTTTGACCAAAACACTGCTGTTTTAAATCTGTCTCTCCTCTCCTGAAAAGATCCTCTCAACTGTCCTGGCTCAGCTAAAATCCTAATACGTTCACCCATATTAGCTGCAACTGTGGTTAACATTATTTAACCAACTGTTGTCTTAAAAGACAAAATAATTGTTTAAAACAAAGTAAACACACTTCAGAAAAATATACTTTCTCTGTGCCCTGAAAAAAAGACTTAAGGTTTCCATGAAGGATCCTGAGGGGAGAAAGTAAATAATCATGATCTTTGGCCCAACAATCCTGGGGCTTTCAGTAACAGAATATCCACTGATAGACATCTTTCAACACCTAGTTACTTCTGTTATCTGACCCTTATTTTTTGTGATCCTATCAACTGAAATGTAGACAGAGATCAGTTGATAAGGAGATACCCTGAATAATCTCCCTACCCTCCAAATTTCTTCTAGTTAAAAAGTCTACTCATTCATTACCCTCTAAAAATCAGCTGTGGTGCTTTGGATATGTATCTCCATTTTAGATAAACTTGTACTGGTTTGTGGAGACTCTTAACATTGTCCTTTTAAGTATATTTCCCCAATGTCCCTAATAAAGAGTCTAGGTGGCCAAATTCCCAAACAATAAAGAAAGAAAACATTTGAAAAAAGGATCCAGGGCTACTATAGCTGGTGGTCTTGGGATTACATTCTTTTCCTCTGAACTCGTGAGTATACAATTTTAACAAATAGCCATCATTTTGTAGACTTTTGGTAGGTTGCTTGCTTAGAGTGGCTTGGGTAATGGAATAATCTTCAAGGTCAGGGTACCCTACACTAAGGCAGAGCTGTAAAACACAATATTCCCCAGTGTCTCTAGAACTAGAGTAATATATAATTGGGAAATGTTTAACAAAATAAGCAAAAATACAATGAAAAGTAAATAATGTCAATTTGTGGTTTTTCAAGTCAACATGTGAAGGTAAGACTCTTATGTATGGTTTAGTGATCTCTTGTTTCTATTTGGGTTTGACATCACTACAGTAAAATCAAAAATCTCGGGACTTAGAGAGCATTTAGAAGGATGTCTGAAGGATTCCCAGTCTAGAGTTAAGCTGGTTGTGAGTGTCTTCAATGCCTCCCTCCCCAGAAACTCTTAAGCACAAGTCAACAGGTAATCTTGCTTCTTAACTAAATATCAGTTGATAGATATGTTGTGAAGTCAGTGACGTGATTCCTGCTAGAGTTGAATGTGTGGTACTAGGTCTACTGAATCCACTGTGATTGTTGTTCTGGTCTCTGTGTCCCTAACACACTTAGCAATGTGCCATTAAAAAATGCTCTCGAGATCTCTGGGTGTCTTTAGGGAGGATAAGTTGTCGTTATGGATTTCTTGAGGTCAGCTCAAACTCTCATGCCCTTGAGCAGTGTGCTGTCAGAGTCATTTCACTGGTCAGAATGAATCATCGCAGGAAAGTCATACACCAAGAAATATTTCTCCCCAAGAACTTTTGTACCCATTGAAACTTTATGATTTTTGTGTAGAACTTAAGAAATGGTCAATTATGACCATGTTAAACTTATGCTAGTACTATTTGCTTCCAGAATTGGAAAGTAAATTCAGACAATTCTAAAAATTTGCTTGTGTTAATATTCTCTAAATCTATAGAACTCCTTTGCACTCAACAACCACATATCTCACCCTTCTTACTGATTTTCACAGATATTCTAGGGCTACAAAATCCATTTTCTCGATGGTCCTCTATTGACTCATAAATCCCAAGATATCATGGACAAAATTCATGACAATGGAATAACATATGCTTGGTAGAATCAGTTGCTTCCTTGTGTCATGTATGAGATCAGTGATCATCTGTTATAGTATTCTGATGTATAACTCCATCATTGGCCATTATCTCAATAGTAGGGTGCAATTTTGGGAGCTGAAACTTAAGTCATTTGGGATCACAGACTTAGATCTTGGTTTTTTATAGCTTCTAGTCCATCTTCAACCATTTATTCTTTCAACAATCATCATTAGATAACTGAGGCAGAGAAGGTTGGTTCAATGAAACAAAAGTTTGCATTAACTACTGGTATACAATGCAGTGCCCCCACCTTTCAGGTATGCAGCCATTTGCTTCTAGCTCAACTCCCTGGCAGTCACTACAGCTTTGACATCATCCATTCATAACACTTTAATTTGCATCTCTCTGACCTTTTGAGTCTTTCATAATTGAACCCTTTTCCCCATTTTCAGTCTTCTGGTATCTTTTCTATTTCTCACAATTCCCCAAGGTGTATTGACAGTGGTTAAGTGTTTGTAACTGTTCTGCTTAACAAACAAGTTGTTTTGGTATCTAGGGATACAATTGACTGGGGCCTGGTGATATGCTCATTAAAAGCAGCTAGCAGGGTAGGGAAATTGTGGCCTGGAGGTGGCCTTTTGACTAGGCCCAAGTTTTACAGAACAGATAATTTTATTACAGGGATTTGTTCTGTGAAGTTTGGATTCATTCAAAGGGTCACACTTGGACATAGAGGGCCCTTGAGGCTTCAGGTTCCCCACCCCTGAGCTAGATGCTCTCTACTTCCTTGCCCACTGTGTTTTGCAGTTCCTTCTTGACTTTTCTTCTTCTATATTTATCAGTTTTGAGATCAGCTCCTTTATAGAAAAGGAAATAATTGAAGATGTGGTCAATTCTACTTCCTCTCTGAGCACAGTAGTTAGCATAAGGTCTGGCATCTATAAGTAAACCCCTAATTAATGCATGTTACCTTGTACTCAATAAATGCTTATTACCTTTCTGACATCTACTAACATTATAACATCTGGGCCACACAATGAGTCTATTTCTCTTCTTAACATTTCTAAAATTAAATGCATTTGATTCTTTAAGACTTGGAGTAAACTTCTGGTCTATATTTAAGTAGTACTCGCTTGCCTGTAGGATGTCTGTGCTTAATGTGCAAAAACCACTTAAATGTATAATTGAATAAAGAGTATTTTTATTACATTTTAATAAGAAACCATGATCAGTACTTTGGAGGAAGATTATTTAAATTCAAACTGGCCTGCTTATAGAAGTATTCCAAAACCAACAGAATGAAATTTAGTAAAGATGAGTTGTAGCTAGGAGCAGCCAGGTGGTACAGTGGATAGAGTGCCAGGCTTGGTGTCAGGAAGATTCATCTTCTTGAGTTCAGATCTGGCGATCTAGCAATCTGGCCTCAGACAATTACTAGTTGTGGAACCCTGGGAAAATCACTTAACTCTGTTTGCCTCAGTTTCCCCATCTGTAAAATGAGGTGGATAAGGAAATAACAAACCTCTCTAGTAGCTTTGCCAAGAAAATGCCAAATGGGATAACGAAAAGTTGGCTGTGACTAATAAACAACTTAACTGAAAAGAGAAGTTGAAGAATTATACTTCCGGATTTCATGGGTTTTGGTATTCCTTCCACACATAGCTGACAAAACCTCTATAACACACTAGACAGCACCTTCTCTGCAATTATGCCTTTGGGGAGTTATCAAGAACACAGAGTTGAATTGGATTGCTCAGGGTCACCCAGACAGTCTAAGTCACAACTGGGACTTGAGTCAACATTTTCCTATGAGGTCAGCTCTCCATCCATTAAGAAATATTGCTTCTCAACAAGGAGGCAGTGCAAATACTATTATCCCTATTTTACTAACTAGGAAGTTGAGGGACAAAGTTTAAGTGATTTATGGGAGGCTAAACAGCTTGTAAATTATTGAGCCAACACTTGATTTCATATTTATGGATCTAGAATATTTTCACTATATTATGAAGAATTAGTGTTAGAGGTCTGCCAGATTTGGTGTCCTTAGAAACAGTAACCATTATCAGTTGACATCTCATTGCTTTCCAGATCTTTGGGACCAGGGAGTGGAGAGTAAGGTCATGGCCAGGCACTCTTCTGCCACTTAAAAAAATGGGTCTTGGTGAAAGTAGACAATGAATCGCCATATTTGGTTGAACAGGTGGCATTCTTTTGTTAACACCATTGAGCCTTCTTGATTAGATACTGAATGCTCTTGAGAAGAGGCATATGTTCTATTTTATTATTAATTCTTTCTGGAACTGAGACTCTCCGTTCTTGGTTATTCTTCTTAGAAACTCTTGTGGTGAATTGTCATGGTAAACTACTACTACAGAGCCCACAGTTACTGGGGCTCTGAATTAAGGGCCTTATATCTTTATGAACTTCAGCCTATTCTCAAAATATGACAGTATCGGCAATATGCAAACTCCTGTCAATGCCCAAATGTAAATAAAGATTGTCCTGGACTCTTGTCTGCAGGAGAGCCTCAGGGAGAATTCAATGATCAGTCACTTTATAATGCTTTCTCTTCTGTCTTCCTGATGCTTAAGTCCCTTCCAGTTGATTCTTTGATCTTCAGTATCTATACTATGCCCTCCCCCTGACCTTAATCATATACTTTAATATTTCCCCAAGGATTTAGAATCTAATTTGCTTCATTTAGAGCATCCCTTTGCTAAAAATAAAAACCCTCTACAACTCAGCAGAGGGTCATCATAAGCTATTATGGTTAAATCCAATCATTCTGTCATTGCCACACATTGCTAGCACATCCACACTTAGCTAGCTTGGTCCTTGGATAACAGGAATTCAGTCCATCTTTAAACTATACTTCCTGAACTTGACAGAGTTGGTCAGACCTGGTAATCCACTGGCATAGCCTTTCAGAAATCTGGTCCAGAACTATGATATGACGAGGAATTCAAATGAGACTTGATAGAGGAGAAGATTCAAAGACATTCACGAAAACATTTCACATGTGTCACATATGACACAGGCCCATTTCCCTTTGTGTTTCCAATATTCTCTGCACTTTCAACCATATGACAATTTCTATATGCTTCAATACCATTCAATTTGGTAGTTATGCATGAAATGCATTTTTGCTCTTTGGAAGGTAAAAATAACAGGAGCGCTAAATAAACCATGAAAATCAAAACAACTTATGGTTGTTGAAAGAAAGATTTATTTTTCCCCATAATTAGAAAGCCAAAATGTCATGCCATTTGTTTTGTGTAGTGATTTCTGAAAGACATTTGGCACAGCAGTCTATGCATCAGAGGACATAAATTATATCTTGTTAAATTTATATGCAAAATCTTAGGGTCTAGGAAGCATTCTTTTTCAAGATCCTTGTTTAAGTTCTCTAGAGTGATTAACAGTGAATGAACTCTACAAAAAGCATTTTACATTTTACTCTCATAGTAAACATTTATGATGAGCTTCAGAGTTATAACTAAAAAATTGGGAACTTATAGTTGGGCAGCCCTTGGGAAAGATCCCTTACTTAAGATGCACTACTAAAATAGGGCTTCTCTTTCATTACCCAGAGAGACAAGAGATATCTTTCCATGTGACACACTGTAAAAATGAGAGAGAGAGAGAGAGAGAGAGAGAGAGAGAGAGAGAGAGAGAGAGAGAGAGAGAAAGAGAGAGAGAGAGAGAGAGAGAGAGAGAGAGAGAGAGAGAGAGAGAGAGAGAGAGAATGAATGAGTGTGTGTGTGTGTGTGTGTGTGTGTGTGTGTGTGTGTGTGTAGGGCTATGGAAACAATATTCCCAATAGACATTACCCTGTTCAAAGGACTTCTGGAGTGTTTCATTCAGTTCTAGGTGCCATATTTTAGCAAGAACACTGATAAGTTGGAAAGTATCTAGAGACATTCAGCTAGAATGAGAGAAGTACCCCATATTTTGATAGGGTAAAGTAACTATCATATTAAAATATTACTGTCTTTCCTAAATGTGTTGCCCACAAATAGTACACCACATAATACCTATTCTCAGCCAATTTTAAGTCTAGTAAATGGATAAGGTCTTAAATTAAACAAATAATATAAATTAATATATTTAATATGAATTAAAACATGGGCACCACATAGGAGAGATGAGAAAGAAGAATGGAGGATTTCTTCTCATTGAGGGATCAGGGAAGGCTTCATGGAAGAGGTAGCTCATGAAGTGGCTGTTAGAAGGGGGCCAATGATCTAAACAAGGTGGCATAGTGAGTACAAATTCTGTCTGTGGAGTCAGAGAACTTGACCTAGTCTGGAACCTGGTGACCCTGGACAAATCATTTACCTTAGCTTTCTCATCTTTGAAATGAGAGGATTAAGTTAAACTTCTGAAGTTTATTGCAATTCTAGAGTGAAGATCCACAGAGATGGTAGAAATGTGAAGAAGTCCATTGTAGGCATGGGGGGGGCCATAAAATCTTAAAAAACATGGATAAAGCCAGGAGGAAGGGAGGCCATCTAGTTCAATGTCATGTGATAATGTAGCCATAAGAATTGAAGCTGAGGGTGACCCAAGGGGCAATGTAGAAATACATAGTGGGACTCAGTAGGCTATAGTATATTGCTAATCATTAATTGCCCAAGAGAGGTTGAATGAAGCACATTACTTGACAGAAGTATAATCAGAAATGAAGATGAGTTAGGCATTTGGAGAAAGTCAAGTGTAAACTAATGAACAGCTTAAAGTTTTCACTGACCACCCAATGAACGCCCAGTGGAAGATTTATGGTGAGTTGCATGAACCCCTAGTGGAAGTCTTATCGGGAGAACATGGACCAGATTTGTTGAGGGCCAGGGTGGAGTGCTGTTGACAAGATCAGGAAAGACCTTCGGGTAAACTGTTCTTTGAGATTGTGCTCATTATCATCCAGAATGGCTCTCCATGCCCCCCAGATGTTGCTGTCTCCAGTGAGACAAACTTGGGAACTACAGAAGACAAGGGATATGTAAAATAGATGTCCTCTAGGCTAACAGTCTTTGAGGACAATAGGACTGGCCAAATCTCTGGGAACTGCAGATGAGCAGAATCTCACATAGATTTGCAGTTTCTGTCTATAAATACCTTGACCTTCAGATCAATAAACGGGACTGGTCTATCTTTTCCCGCCTCCCGTGTCTCTTTTCTTCAACCACATCACCGAGCTGTGTACGGACGCGGGCCATCTGCTACACAGATTCACCATGGATGGGTTTTTATCTGCATCAATGGCAGGAATGTTCAAATCATATTAGTGAGAATCCAATTGTCCATATGCTGAACTCAAATTAGAGTAAATTTATATAACTTTAACTTGAATAAATGGCACTTAACAGTTTGAGATGTGTAAGAACTTGAATTTAACACATTCCAGCCATGTATTAGGCTAGAAAATCAGGAAATAAGAAACTTGTCTCTTTTTGTGAAGTCCTTTGATGTAATATTTTCACCTAACTCCAGTAACATCTCATGCATATGTCCCATGGGGGCAATTAGGGAGCAACAAAATGATTCCCTTTCTGAGGTGGGGGCCCAGTTGATATTAGGCAGCATAAATTAACAGTACATCCACTCCGAGCTCTTACATGACATTCTTCTACAAGCAGTAGCAGAGCAAGCAGATGGTGTGAATAATTCAAGGCTAGGGTAGAAAAGGATGTGAGAGGCAATCAGACATGGGGTCAGGGGACTGAAGACTAAAAAATAATATAATAGTGAAGAAAATATGTATACAGAGGAAACTATACATACACACACATATATACACATATACACATATATACACACATGCATATATGTATATTTGTGTATGTGTATGTACATTATTACAGTATTTTTGATCCAGTATACACACGCACACACACACATATGAGAAAAAAGCTACTATAAACTCAGTAATGCTTTTTAATTAATTTGGATTTTATTAATCTTACCATCCTTTACATTTGAAAAATAATATCTACTGTAAGAAATTATTTATTCAGTCTACTGAAGTTATACTTGCTTATTTATAATTTTACATAAGTACTTTTAGAACGCTCACCAAGCAAACAAATACATATCTTCCCTGAAGAGTCTTGTTTCATAGTATGGTAGACTTGAATAAACATTTGGAGCTAAAAGATTTGGGCTTTAATTCTGGTTCAGCAACTTTCTGATTTGGGGGAAGTTGTTTAGCCTCTCTCTTGGGTTGAGTTTCCCCAATTTTGAAATTATATTTTTATGAAAATTTATTAAAATTTATAAAATTATGGGTTTGGACAAAATGATCTCTAAGGTCCACACCATCTCTAAATGTTTTGATTTTAGTAAGGCAACCTGTAAGCAATTTGAAAACAGAAACTGTTTCATTTTTTTTAAATTTGGCATTTCCCACTGCTTAGCACAGTATCTGGTACATACTAGGTATTTAATAAATGCTTGTTAATTAACTGGTTGAAGGAGTAATATTTTTATGTTGCTGGAAATGCATCTATCCAATTAGTTTCTAACTGTACCCACTAGATGGAGCTGTCTGTTAGAAAGTTATTTAATCTGTTACAAGAATTTTCATTAATGAGAAAAACTTTTTATTATGCATCTCTGGAACTATGAAAGAATATAAATTAAAAATGGGCACAGAAAATGCATGAACAAGTTTTCTGCGTTTGGATGTGTAGCTCAATTAACCTTTCCATAGATTAAGGTAATATACAACAAGAATGCCACTACCAACAATTCCAGGACAGACTTACTTTCTTTAAAAATAAATGATCAGGGGTGGAAATGTGGAGCTCCTCCTCAAAACGCAGCCTGACAACTTCCTGGCTCTAATTACACATCCATCTTCTAACAGTACACAAATAACACTGTCAGGGGATGTCCAGAGCATATAATTTTAATTCTCTCCTGTATTAATTCAGAGATTCTTGGCAGACAGCTGCAAACATGCCACAACACACTCTGAAGTGCTGCTAATTGCAATGACAGGGCTTCGGAACTCAACAGAGGCTGCTTTCTATAGATCTGGGCCAGGGACATAATCTGGTATGGCACATGCAATTATCATGAGCAGTGAAATATCTTTCTCAGAGTCTGGACATTCTTAGGTAGAATTAGCCCTTTGATCTTAAAGTTTTCACAAAGTTACCTGCAGCTATTACCTTTATTTTACCTAATATTATCAGATAATACCTTCACTGGAAGTGAACTATAGCAAACTCATGTGATGACTGGCAGAAGCTAAATGGGGATGCCAGGGCAGCGCCAGTCAAGCTCATAGACTCACAATATCTTGTAGTTGGAAAGGAGTTTAGAGGTTCTGTAAATAGAACTTCCACCCTTTACGAGTTTGCCGGTAGAAATTTATGCAACCTCTGCTTGAAATTTATAATGATAGAGAAACTACTACCTCAAAGGATGACTCGTTTTATTTTTGGATAACTGATACTTAAAGCAGTTCAGTTGCTCCATATCTTTTATTCACTGGTACCAGTACCACCCTTCAGAGGTACCTAGCATGTATCCTATTTCATATCTTCATGTCTTTGCACAATCTATAATCCCCTTGCCTAGCATACTTTCACTTTTCACCTTTATTTCTTGAAATCCCTAGTTTCTCTCTTTAAGATATAACTGAAATACTACATTCTATGAAAACTGTCTGATTCCACAAGTTATTAATGGCCCTGAATAAGTCTGAGAGTTTTAGGCAATTTTCTAAGATGGTAGGTTGCAGAAAAGGTAGAAAGTGTTTCCTTTTTGGGATTTCCCTAAATTAATGAAATCAAAGGTCTATTAAACACACACACACACACACACACACACACATACACAGACATTCTTCAATTGGATTGGAGTCTAATTTTTTCACATGAAAATTTTTAAATGTTTCTCTCTTTTTCTTTCCAAGTGAAACCCTCCTGTTAGATTTAGTTGAATTTTTTTCAAGTGGTGTTATCTAGCTCCATCTTTTCTCATTGTCAATGAGGTAACTAGAGCCCAGAGGGGTTCTGTAACTTGACAGAGGGTCACACAGCACATTAGTGAAAATATTAGGATTAAACATGTTTCCTTCATTCAAGTCCAGTGATCTTTCCACACTGTCATGCTGATTTCCATTTTAGGTCCCTTCAGCTATTCCTCTGGAATCTTGTCCTCTCCAGATTCCCCTTTGCAATTTTCTAAGATTATACACTGCAGAAAAGGTAGAGGGTATTTCCTTCTTGGGATTTTCCTGGATTGATGGACATCTTCCAGTTTGTCAATATCCTCAAAATGGGAAACCAAGAACTCAACACAATTTTGATGATAGTTTGACCACTGGAGTATTATATCCTACAACATTATATCCTACAATATTATTTACACACTCTCAGAAATAGCTACATCCAATTGTATTGGACAGATAACTTCATTTTCTCCTTCAATTCTCTCATTTCATTTATTCATTCAATCATAGATTTAGTGATGGAAGTAACTTTAAAAAGCCACAGGATCATAGATTTTAAAGTCTATGAGCCTCAATTTCCACATTTATAAAATGAGAATTTTTGACTTGTTAACCTAAAAGTCTTCTCTAGATTAAAAAGAGTGGATTATACAAAACTGAGATCAAGGAATCTAAATGATTCACCCAAAGTCATTCAGATAGCTCTAGATAGCAGAACAGATATAAGCAATGAGATTTTCTAAATCCAAGTCCATCAAGCTTTCTACCATGATATATTTTAGGGGCCATGAAGATAAATTTCACCTATTTGGTAACTTTCCTGAGAGCAAAGCTTGTTCATTATATTTGGGAATATTGGAAACAAGAAGAGGATTTATTAGGAAGTACAAGAGGCAAGTTGGCATGGTGGCCCACTCCTACAATCTTTGCTACTGGGGAGGTTAAGGATGGAGATCACTTTAGTTAGCGAGTTCTGAGCTCCAATGAACTTAGCTTGTCTGGTGTCCACACTACCTCTGACCTAATTTGATGAGCTCCAAGGGGAATCACTAGGTTGCCTAAAGAGAGATAAAATGGCCTAAGTGAGGAATGGAGCAAGTGAAAATTTCCATGCTAGTCAACAGAGGAACTGGACTAATAAGTAGCCCCTGTACTTTCAATCTGGGTGAAATAGAAAGATCCAGTCTTTAATAATAATACTTATACAACTACTAATAATATGATAAGAACCCATATGGTGCAATGAACTGGATTTAGAGTGAGAGGATGAGAGTTTGAATTCTACCCCTGATGTTTGCTACCTGTGTGACTTCAGACAAGTCACTTTACCTGAAAAGGTCTCAGTTTTCTCATTTCTAAAATGAATGCATTAGGCTAGATAGTTTTCTTCCATCTCCATAGTTATGATTCTATGATCCTTTCAAAGTGTTTAGTGAGTGAAATCTGTTGAAGTGGGGTTTTTTATGTCTTTTCTGTGGTCTTTATTTCATGCTCTTAGATGAATGAGTGTCAGAAGTAAAATATAGTCTGTGACCTTATGAACTTGGAAAGTAGGGAGAGCCATCAAAGTTGGTGGCTGAACACAAGATGTAGGTAGTACTGAGGAATTATCTCACCCAAGCAGAGATTAAACCCCTCATTCAAGGCTTTGGATCTTCCAAGCAAGGAATAACCTATCCTTTAGCTATGCCATTTGGAAGTCAACATGGTAGGAAAAATGTGTCTAGTTACCTCTTTAAACTTGAGCACCTCCTTCCCAGAGACTGAGCTATAGAGCAAAGAGAGTGAGAGATATGTTTGCTTCAACTTTTTCAGTAAATATGGCTTGGCTAAAGTAAATTGACACCAATAGATTGATATTGAGGAGAAAGCGAATGGTTAAAGCAGTATTGTGGTACTAATCAATTGATTAGATGTATTCGGGGTATGTTAACTGATAATGTTACTGAAGGGAGCATATAGGAAGTGGGGATTGAATTGATAGCATTCCAAGAAGGCTGCTACCCCTCAGGGGTATCCCTTGAACCATGAAGAATAGATGCAGCCAATTGAATTATGGGTTTCAGAACTATATGCCTATTTCAGTTGGGAAAGTAAACCCAGGGGCTTATAAATACTATATTAATATTCATTCTGTTTATATTTACTCTGCGTATACTTATGTAAATACAAATAGTTTCCTTCTGCAGAATGAAACTACTTGTGAATGGGCATTGTTTCATGATTTGTACTTGTCTCCCCAGTGCCCATTATAGGATTCTGGCAAATAGTAGGCACATATTAAGTGCTTGTTGGTTGAATGGCTTATTATAGTATCTGGAAGAGAATAGGCAAGGAAAGAAACAATTATTTAGTGCCTACTCTATTGTGCTGGATACTTTGCTAAGAGGTTTAACTCATTTGATCATCACAACAACAGTGGGAGGTAAGTGCTGTTATTATTCCAACTGAAATAAACAGAGGTTATATGACTTTCTCAGGGCCACACAGTGAGGAAGTATGTGAGGTCAGATTTGAACTCAGATCTTCCTAACTCCAGGGCAAATGCTAGCAGCCAGTTAGAATGTCGAGCCTAGAGTCAGGAAGATTTGAGCTTAACTCTTACCTCTCACACTTTCCAGGTGGGTGATTCTGGCCAAGTCATTTACCCTCTGTTTGCCTTAGTTTCCTCATCTCTAAAATGAAGTTAATAATAACACCTAATTCCCAGGATGTTGTGAGGATCAAATGAGATAATAGTTAAGAAGTGCTAAAGCACAGTTCCTGGCACATGGGGAATTCCATATAAATACTAGCTATTATTATTACTAATAATGATAATAAAAATAATAATAATATGTCTACTGTACCATCTAGCTCTTTCTAATTTTTTCTGAATGATTGGTATGTGGAAAGAATAGATTTGTTTTGTTTAACTATTAAAGCCAGAATCAGAAGAAATAAGTAGAAGCTTACAGGTAAATTTAAGTTTCATGTCAGGGGAAAAAATTAAAGAAAAAACATTCAACAAGCTATTTCAAACTAGTCCTTTTACAACTGCATCCAAGGAACATGGCTGACTTTAAATGCTCTCTCTTTCTTGGAGGTCTTCATACAGAGGATGGAAGACCACTCAATGGTTACGTTATGTTATCGTGAGGAGTCCTTTCATGTTCGGGTTCTAGATTAGATGACCCTTCCAACTCCAAATTTCTTTTCTTCTGTGATTTTTGTCTTGTTACAAAGACTGAACTGTAATACTGAGATAACTTTTCAACATTCCTATTCATAAAAATTTAAAAATAAAGTGTTTTAAAGATAGTTATTCCTGCTTTTCTCTCCCTTAGGTATAAATAGGCATTTCTTAAGGTATAAATATTTAAAGAGCATTAGTTTGAACAAGGTTATGAATTGATATTGGAACATTTAGGGGAAAGACAGCTAGTAATCTGACATTTTAACTTATTGACAACAAATCTATAATTTATTTCTGAGTTAAATAATTCTTCAGAAAACACGCATTATTATTTAATTGGGATCCCCGTTAGGCATTCTGCAAGTCATCACACAACTGCAACAGAATAATATCAGTATGAAAACATTTGATATGTATTTGCCTTCTGAGAAGAAGATGGAGTCTCTCATGTTAGGCTGGACTAATTCCCATCCATGACTCAAAAGTTAACAGTGCTTATTTTCAACAGCATTTCCACCTAGCTACACCCATCCAGCGCCATGGTACAAAAGGGCATGACTCTTTCATGCCCAAATATGGATGTCAGCCCACGTAGATGATATCAGACTGAATTGTATAGGCATGACTCAATAGTTCATTCATTTCCATTTATAGGGAAAAAAAAATCTTTCAACGGATATATAAAATGCGATAAATGGACTTTAGGGGACTTAGGGTTAATGTTTTTATTATGTCCTTCATCACAGTGTTTACCCCTGACAGTTTTCAAACATTCAGTTCCATTGTAGCTAAAAGGAAAAGGTGCTGAATGGCAGATGACCTCTCAGTACTTGTAGGATTGCTCCCTCAGAGAACTTGTTCTAAGAAAACAAGGGCTTAAAAAGACCTCAGAGACCTAGGATGGTGACAAAGAAGTGGGTATTTGACTTTCTTAAAGCAAAGAGGACTGAAGGGAAAGCCAAAAGGAGTTGGCCTAAGGCTGGTATGATCGTGGGCAGGATGCTGTTTTGTTATTGGCAGCTGGTCTCTGGCCAAGATGGGGAAACCAATGAAGTCCAATAAAGATGGTTCAAGTTGTAACTAGATGCCATCCCAGATGTGGGCCCTTGGCAAAGGTACCGTCACGGCAGTATAACATTAACAAAGACTAATAAGAACAGGTATATGTATTTTAGAGTGCAAAGTTATATTAAAGATAATCTCTACACGCATGGTTTATAACTGGGAATCTGAATCCTTGAGAGTGACTGCATGGACAATTCTGTTCTGTGGCTTTCTCCATGTTCTGGCTGATTTCCATGTAGAACTCAAATGAATCAAGATATTCTCTATCAAAACATTTCTTCCATAAAGTAAATCACAAGCCAGCAATGCTGGACCTTCTTATGGAATTGTTGTCCAGATCCTCTCACAAATGTGCCAAAGAGCATCCAACTAACATACTGGTGGTCTTGATTTCTATTACCTTTACAAAGATAACAATGGACCACATAGATTATTTAATAATTATTCCTTTTGCAAGATATTTTTGAATAAGGGAGACAGAGAGAAAGAAACAAGTATTTATTAAGTACCAACTGTGTGTCAAATGCTTTACAAATATTATCTTCAAAATATTTTCCAC
This sequence comes from Notamacropus eugenii, assembly GCF_028372415.1. Lineage (NCBI taxonomy): Eukaryota > Metazoa > Chordata > Mammalia > Diprotodontia > Macropodidae > Notamacropus > Notamacropus eugenii. Next base: position 266,790,471 of record NC_092874.1, read on the forward strand.
GAAACATTAATAGAATAAAAAGAAATCTTTTGTGATCAGTATGCACATGTAGCTTAAAAAATATGATCTATCTAACTCATCAGTACTTTCACATCCATCAACTCAGAATGATTTATTTTAAAGATGAACAAATGGAATATTATAATTTTGAATTCTTTGTAGTTAATTTAATTTGCATAGATCACATTTTCCTTTTTACCATCTCCAACCCACCTCCAGTGACAATATGCTATTAACATGGAAAGAGAAATAAAAAAGATTTATTTTCCACACAGTGGGATAGATTTATTATTCTGAACACTAGAGGAAAAGAAATATATTACTGCTCTGGCAAAAAAGTGGAAAAATCAGGCATACTGAAGTTAATAGAGAAGGAAAAGACAGTACAGAGTTTAATTGCTTACTCAGTTCACACACAAATAGCCATATTAAGCATTCTTGACTTCATACTTTGCACTTTAATGACTAGTTGCTTATGTTAGGACAGAATCACAAGACCACAAAATCTGAAATTCAGAGTAATTCCCAATTACATCCCATACCTGAAGATACCTTTCTACATCACTGACAAGAAACTCATTAATTCTGAAGTTTCCCATTTTGCCATTTGGCCTCTGTCATTATTAAACAGATCTCTCTTACATGGAGCTGAAATTTACTTTTCCATATCTTAAAATGTTGCCATCTTACTGTATTAACCAGTACTTTCTTCATAATCTGTTTTAAAAGAGAGACACAACAGAAGAGAAAATAATCTTAAAATTATAGTTCAGTGAACTTGACATTGATTCCTAGTAGATTTCCATATGTTTCACTAGAGGAATTAATTGTTAGTGATGTCTGGAATAGGTCATCCCAGCTTCTTTCTTTCTTTCTTTCTTTCTTTCTTTCTTTCTTTCTTTCTTTCTTTCTTTCTTTCTTTCTTTCTTTCTTTCTTTCTTTCTTTCTTTCTTTCTTCCTTCCTTCCTTCCTTCCTTCCTTCCTTCCTTCCTTCCTTCCTTCCTTCCTTCCTTTCTTTCTTTCTTTCTTTCTTTCTTTCTTTCTTTCTTTCTTTCTTTCTTTCTTTCTTTCTTTCTTTCTTTCTTTCTTTCTTTCTTTCTTGAACAGCCTTATTGGTTGGATAGAATAGGATAATGCTACAGAAATAATTTACCTAAACAATGGTAAAATAATTGAAAAACTCTTAGCTGTTACTGCCACGATATGGTCTAGACCTGTGGTTATACAATATTTTGGTCTTAAAATATCTTATGAATGTGAAAATAGTTTTGACTGCATAGATCGTCAGAAAATGGGGACCCTCGGGTTTTCCCAGAACACAATTTGTGAGTCTGGCCTAATCAATAGCTCATTTAGATAGATTTGGAACTGATCAAATGATTGCACCTAAAAAATAGGCATTAAAGTTTATGCCAACATGGAAGGAAATGTCTGATGGAGTATTTCAGGTATCTGTGCTTGGGTGAACTCTCTTCAAAATGTCTCTTCTGCAACTTAGATGAAGCCACTGATGGCATGCTTATCAAATGTTCAGATGTAACAAAGGTAAGAGGGTTGGTTAACATCGGATGACATAGTGAGGATACATAGAGTTCTCAGTTAATTAGAATGTTGATCATAATTTAATAATATGAAATTTAACAAGGATACTTCCTTTTATACATACTGAGTGACCATGATCAAGGCCCTTAATCTCTCATTGCCCTGAGACAATTTTTTTTTAAATAAGAATTTGAATTACTGCAGTATTTCCAGTCTTTATTGGCAGGGTGACATTCCACACCAGGAATCCTCTCCACCAATGAAATCACAAGATTAGACCCCCAAAAATCAACAGGGATTAGGGTGTTAGAGTAGTTAGAATTCAAGAAGACCTGAGTTTAAATCTAGCCTCAGACATTTCCTATCTGGGTAACTCTGGGCAAGTCCTACAGTCTTAACCTCTGTCTGTCTCAGTTTCCTCAACTGTAAAATGGGGATAGTAATAGCATCTGCCTTTGGGAGTTGTAAGAATTATAATGAGTTAATATTTGTAAAATTTACCACAGTAACTGGCACATAGTAGGTGCTTAAGAAATACTTTTCTCTTCTCCTTTCCATCCTTCCATGTAATTTGTTCAGAGTAGAAATTTATTGACCATTATTTTTCTCATTTTTATTGCCCTAGTACTTATATGTAAACTCCATAAGGACAGGGACCAAGTCTAAGCTAAACTTTATGTAAAGCCCAGAGCCTTACACAATGCTCTGCACATAGTAAATATTTACCAAGTATTAATTGATTTGAATTGAGAGAGTATGGCCCATTACTATGATGGTCCACCAGCAGTCATGGTGTTTAATGTCATTGGTATAGTGGAATTTTTCTGCAGCATTTTCAAGACTCTGCTTCCTGTAAAATATATTAAAATTCAATCTTGCATTTATTTTTATTTATTTGTCTATATAAATGTCACCCACCAGTGACCTGTTTTGTTTTTTATCTTTATATCCCCAATACCTACAAAAGTTTATTCATCCATCCATCCATCCATCCATCCATCCATCCATCCATCCATCCATCCATCCATCCACCTATTCATCCATCCGTTGTTGAATTTCATCAAAGAGTATAAATCCTCTTTTTCCTAACCTGTAAATGAGTCAAAAATCTTTCAATTTGGAGTGGTGATGTAAAGTTAGCATATTTTATCATGTTAATTTTTTTCATCATTGTCACAATACTTCACTCCTAATAGAGTGAAAAATCACATTTTAAACAACATTTCACAAGAATCCTGCCTCTGTAGAAAATGCTTAAAAATCCAAGCAGTTCTTTCAAATGACATAGTGCTTTTTAGGGACACTTCTGGTCAGAGTACTGAGGTACTCAAAACTCTCATATTATGGAGGGAGAAGCATTACAGGGCATTAGTGCTGCCTATTTGAGATTTTGCCTAGAATTTTAAAAACCTAATACTTCATGTGGGATGATATTAAAAAAGTAACGTTAGTGCATTTTATAGACATAGCAGTATGTTCTTTCCTAAAATCTTGCACAAACATCAAAGGTCAGGTTTGCGAAATGTAGTGGCTGTAGGTTTATTATAGCAGAAAGTATAGTATACACACATATATTATATAAATGTTAGATATTATATAATATTACATCTATCTATCTAGAAACTCCAAAGGGACTAGGAACATGAATCATGGGGAACATTCCTTTCAGGAGAAGTGAATAGGCTATTAATGTATGTAAGCCTCCTCTTCCTTTTTTCCTTCCCCTCTCTCATGCCAACACACACACACACACACACACACACACACACACATAGACGCAGAGACACACATACACACATTTTCAACCACCTGTCCTCTAATATCTTCATGTGAGCTTAATAGTAAGACACTAGGTTGTCAAGGGCTTTTGTCCTTCACTGGGTCACAAGTCACCCTACAGTTCCTTCTAGGACAGATGGCTTTTCTCATCACTTTAGGGAAACCATTTGGCTGGCAGCCTTGGAGTCCATTGATTCTCTACTCAAACTGTAGAAGGAGGGAGCTTTCCCAAGCTCCATCTCTGCTGGAGACTCTTGGCTATTTTTGTAGAGAATCAAATTCATTGGATGGAATACAAGGGTTCTTTTTTTTTTCCTGACTGAGGGCTGAAAGCCTTGGTTCTTTCCTTGTTTGAGAGGTTTTAACTGGTGCACTAATTGATGCATTTTAATTGAAGTGGTCTCTGCAAATAGAATTGTGTGCCTGCCCAGATTATTGAAACAAGCAGCTCTTTATACAGCCGTTCCAATTCTCCAGGAATAGTATAGCTTGTTTCCAATATTTTATTCCTTCTCTTGAGGAACTTACAGTCTAATGGGGGAGATTTGCAAACAAATTTATACAAATATATTATACACATATGTATGTATCCACATACATATAATTTCAAATAATCAACAAAGGGAGGGCCCTAGGATTAAGAGGGATCAGAAAGGTTTCCTCTAGATTAAAATATGGAATTTTAGCTGGTATGTGAAGCAAGCCAGGGAATCCGGGGGGTGGGGGGGAAGATGAATAAGGATAGCATTCTAGGTATAGGGGATAGACAATGAAAATACCTGTAACTGGGTGATAGTGTGGCTTGTGGATTGTAACAATGAAGAAACTACTGTTCTTGGATGTCAGTAAGTTGTAAAATATTAGAAAACTGGTAAGGTTGGTTAGAGGGCAAGTTATTAAGGGTTTGAACAATATACAGAGGATTTTATATTTGATCTTGGAGGCAATAAGGAGTGATAGAAGTTTATTGAATAGTGGGTGGCATGGTCAGATGTGTACTTTAGAAAGATCACTTTAGCATTTGAGTAGAGGATGTACTGGAGTGGGGAAGAGATCTATGGCAGGAAAACCAATCAGTAGGCTATTGCAGTAGCTCAGATATGAGATAATGAGGGCTTACACCAGCATGGTGAAATGACCAGAAGGGGATATATTCAAGAAATGTTACAGAGTAAAATAGACTGACCTTGGCAAACAATTAGATATGGGGGTGAGAGAGACTGGGGAGTTTAGGATGACATCCAGGCTGTGCTCCTGGGTGACTGGGAAGATAGTATCTTCAATAATAACAGAGATTTTAGGAAGAGGGGACAGTTTTAGGAAAACATGCTAAGTTCAGTTTAGGATATGTTAAGTTCAAGAACATTCATTTCAAGATGTCCAATAGGCAGTTGGAGATTTGATTTAGCCCAAGATGAAATAAACTGTTTTTTGTTGTTCAGTCATTTCAGTCATATTCAGCTCTTCATGACTCCATTAGCGATTTTCTTGGCTGAGATACTCAAGTGGTTTGCTATTTCCTTCTCCAACTCATTTTATAGATGAGGAAACTGAGGCAAACAAAGTGAAATTACTTGCCCAGGATCACATACCTAGTAAGTATCTGAGGCCAGATTTGTACTCAAGAAGATGAGCCTTTCTGATTCCAGACCCACTGCTCTATCCACTGCCCCATCTAACTGCCCCAAATATGCATTCTATTTCTTAATTTACAGCAGTGAGTACAAATACTACATATTTATATTATGTATATATTTGTTTCACAATGGAAAATTTTCTTGTCCTGAGCCATTAGGCGAAGAGAGAGAGAGAGAGAGAGAGAGAGAGAGAGAGAGAGAGAGAGAGAGAGAGAGAGAGAGAATGAATTAAAGCTTTTATTCAATGTTATTCTGGTAAAGGCACTGATCAATCCATCTCAAGTTCCAGATTTCCATGACTGGGTGAAAACTACCTCTTTAAATCAAAACATTAAATTAGTTAAAAGCTGTGTTTTATGAAAAACATTCAGTATACTCAATCAATCAATCAATCAAGAACGTCCTATGAAAGGCTATGCAGTATGCAAAATGCAGTGGATATAAACACAGTGAATGGTACAATCCCTACTCTAAGGGACCTAAGAATAAGAGAAGAATTCATGAAGGCAGAGGTGAGGAGGGATTGATTTCTAGGTGTGATTCCAGCCAGTGAAAGGAGTCCAAGGCAGGAGATGGAATGTTCTCTTGGGTCATGCAAAAATAATTTATTTCTTTTCTATTGTGATATTAATGTTCATTTATCTAGACAAAGAGACATTAAACAATAAGCCTAATCTCCCCCAGTATTTCAGTATCTGCCCAGTGGAAATTTATCAAATTTCCTCCAAGATGATGAGATGGATACAGTTTTGTTTCCCTAATTGTCTCATCCTCTATCAATGAGGAAGTGAAGCCCAGAGTGCAGGAGATTCAAGTATGTGGTTAGGAACACGGGGGATGATGCTTCATGCTGGACTCTAAAAGGAGTATCCTTGACTTTGCAGACGTTAGTACTTTCTTAAATTCTAATTTTTGGTGCTCCCTATGGTAAGTCTTCTTCTGAAGGCAAAATCACATTAAGTCAGGCAAGATGCCTTCAAAATGCACAATAAGTAACATGGGGAGATTATTATCTTCACAAAACATAAACATTGAGAGATTCTCATCAAAACTGACAAGTATGATTTAATGACTGTAAGCCAAGATACAACCATCACAAACTTCAGGCAAATTCACAGGAAAATTGGCCAAGGCATAGGTTACAAATACAGTGTCATCAAAATATATTGAGCAATTTGCCAGATGTTTGAAGAAAAAGATTTAGGGAAGATCTCTAAATAAATTTGCTAGGGAGAAGATATGTGCCTATTTCAACTTCTATCCACTATATCCATTGAATTCCCCATATGTCATTTCCCTTCCATTAATCCACATTACCCCACCTCTCCAAAAATCACAAAATATCCTAAGGGAAGAGACCTCAGAGGTGATCTAATATACTTCATGCATATACAGATATTCACCTCTACAGCATTTTTGACAAGTCATGGTGGAAAGGTATTATCTTTTTTGTGACTTTTCCTGGATATTGCCATGTTGATCTCTAAATGTTTGCACCAACCTGTAGTGCTACTAGGGGTACTTTAGAACATTTCTTTCCCCACAATCAATCAGTCAAACGTGCATATTTAAATTCCTCTTATGCTCCAGATACTCTGTGAAGTGTCTCCAAGTACAAAGAAGGAAACAATCTCTAATCACAAGGAGGTTTAATAGGAGACATTAGAAATCACACACACATATATACACACATATACATATATGTGTATATCTATATATACATTCATATACCTGTTCATGGGCAACTAGGGGATGTAGTGTTTAGAGACTTGAACCTGGAGTCAGGAAAACTCATCTTCCTGTGTTCAAATTCATCCTAAGACACTTACCAGCTGTGTGACCCTGGGGAAGTCACTTAAGACTGTTTGCCTCAGTTTCTTAATCTGTAAAATGGGTTGGAGAAGGAAGTGGCAAATCATTTCAATATTGCTGATGAAACCCCAAATGGGGTCATGAAAATTCAGACATGACTGAAACAAGTGAACAGTTAGAGCATACATATGTATGTAACATTCATATATACATATATATGTAACACATATAAAAGGTGTCTGAAAATTTTTTTCTGCATTTTGAAGCTTTAATACCTTAAAGCTTATATATAGGTACTTGAAGAGACTTAGATATAGAGATAATTCTAAATATGTTGTATATATATGCATACATACATCCAATAGGTGGTACAGTGGATGGAATGCTGGGCCTGGAATCAGGGAGAATAATTTCCTTATTTCAAATGTGACCCTGGGAATATCACTTAACCTTGTTTGCCTCAGCTTCATCATTTATAAAAGGAGTTGGAGAAGGAAATGGCAAACCACTCCAGTATCTTTGCCAAGAGAACCCCAAATGGGATCACAGAGTCAGACATGACTGAACAAAATGTATGTGTCTGTATAAACATATGTAAGTATGAGTATGTATATGTATGTCTATATGCACATACAAAAACATATCTATATGTATAGATGTATATGCACGTATAACTTTGGCAAAGAGTGAAGCAGACTCAGATGTCTGATTAGCAACATGACTCTTAGCATATGAGATGTCAAGCAAAGTGGGATCTTTTGCTGTTTTTGTTTTAGTATAATCAAATGTCTCTGATTGAATCCTGCCTTTATCAACCAAAAGTCTTTACTAGAAGTAAAATATAGAAACCAGAGTTTAACTAGAAATGGTATATGCATTTATATTGTTAATGTGATTAAAGATCTTTCCCATCCATTAATGAGCCTGCCCATTAAGAGAAATTTGATTGGGGAAGATTTGTAGGAAGGCCCACACCTTTCGTCAATGAGGCACTGGTTCTCAAGGGTTATGATACCCTCTGGCTCTAAAAAAAGGTATAAATGCTCTGAGGGTGAAGTTTTACTTTGAGGCTTACTGACTAGAAGTGTACGTTTGGCCAAATGAGCACTCTTGGAAGCCACTAAGGAGCCGCTTGGCCTGGAAAACCCAGATGTCAGTGCTTTGCTCTCTGGTAGCTATGTTTAGACAGTTGGACCTGTCTGTTGATGGCCAGGCAGAGGAAGCCATGTCTGTTGATCTTTGATTTCTCAGTATTTTCATTGAAGTTCATGATGCTGACTGCCCTGAACTAGGTGAATGATATATGTACTTGGTTAAAGGAATGATAAAGGCTTGATTAAAGGGATTGTTAACCCCTCAAAATTTGCCTTTCTTTTTATGAATGCATATCTAAGAACCTGGGATAGCAGGTTCCCCCAACATTTATATGCTGGGGTGCTTACTGATACAGCACATACACACATATATACATTATATATAAATTATGTACACAGATATATACATGCACACACACATATATATGTGGGTTTGTATACACACATATGTATGTATATGTGTAGAGGTAAACACATGTGTATATGTGTGTATATAAATGTGTGTATACACATACATACATGCATCCTGTTATGTACATATATGGATATTTAAATGTTTTTGTGTATATGTATGTACACATATAATTATGGCATACATATAGTTTGTCCCAAAGTCTTAGTGCTTAAACTTAGAAGTTTTCATAAGAGTATACTCCCATGAAAATATCACTTCAATTTTTTCTGCATTGATCATCACCCAAATAATTTGCTCCATGGTTCCTCTATCTCTTTCTTGGGTCTCCTCTTTTGAATATGTGTTCTTTCCTTATAATACTTTTCCACTTCATTCCATCATATTTCTTTTGAATAATGAATAGTATTCTATGCAGTTCCACTACAGGTATGAGTTCATCACTTCACATCTCAATAAGGTCAGATTTACCTTCTTGTATTAGGATCTCTAGTTCACCTTGCTTATACCCATTCTTTATTACTGGAAATAGCCATCTGGTGTCTTGAGTATTATTGCTGCCATCTGCATGGCAAAAGTTCTTTAGCTGAAAGAGAAAAGATGTCCAGAGTATGATCTCTGGTGCCTGAGGTAAAAATTCAGTCAAAAATTTTATTTTACCAGGCATTGGCCAAGTACCCTTCACTCCTTATTTTCTGCTGCAGTTAAGAAATTCAAGCATTCTTCTCAGATATCTTTTAAAGAGATGTAAATTTCTGAAACCAGAAAAAAAACTAGGTGACATAGTGACTAGAGTTCTGGTCCTGGAGTCATGAAGACCTGAGTTCAAATCTGTCCTTAGACACTTATATGTATAGTTGTTTGACTTTGGGTCAGTCACTTAATCACTGTCTGCCTCAATTCCATCAACTGTAAAATATGGATAATAATAGCCTTACTTTCCAGGATTATTGTGAGACTCAAATGAGTCTCAAATATTTATAAAATGACTAGCACAGTGTCTGGCATATAGTAGGCACTTAATACATGTTTATTTCTTTCCTCCCTTTCTTTTCTGTCTGTCTGCCTGTAGTATTTTCTCCTTCACTTGATAGTTCTGGAATTTGGCAACAATATTTCTTGATGTTTTTAGTTTGGGATCCCTTTTGGAAGGTGAATGGTGGACTCTTTAGATGACTATTTTGCCCTCTGGATCTAGCACTTCTGGGCAGTTTTCCTTTATGATTTCTTGGAAGATATAGTTCAGACTCTTTTTTACATCATGGCTTTCTGGTAGGGCAATAATTCTTAAATTTTCTCTCCTGTATCTATTTTCCAGGTCAGTCGTTTTTCCAATTAGATATTTTACATTTTCTTCTATCTTTTCATTCTTTAGATTTTGTTTGACTGATTCTTGATGTCTCATAGAGTCATTAGCTTCTACTTGTCCAATTCTAATTTTCATCGAATTGTTTTCTTCAGATAGCTTTTGTATCTCCTCTTCCATCTGTCCAATTATTCCTTTTAAGAAATTATTTTCTCCAGTAAGTTTTTGTACTTCCTTTTCCATTTGTTCAATTTGCCTTTTTAAAGAGCTGTTCTCTTCAGTGAATTCTTTTTTTCATTCTTTGAAAATCATTGGCCATTTTTTCTTCTATTTCCTTCTTCAGTTGTTCCAGGAGGGCTCTCTGTGCATGTGAGCAGCTCATAGTCCCTTCTGAAGTTTCAGATGGAAGTGCAGTCTCAATACTGACCTCTTTGGTAATCGTGTTTTGGTTCTTGTCCCCGTAGAAAGATTCTATCATCTTTTCCTGCTTGCTCTGCTTCTTCTTGCTCATGATGGTGAGGCTTTGTGTGTTGTAACCTCTGGTTCTTTCAGTTAGAAGCTGGAGAATCTGTTGTTGAGCTGCTGGTGTGGGAAAGCTAAGGGCAGGTGCCTTTGTTTTTCCTTTTGTTTTGTGTTTTCCAGGTTTAGACCTGGGGCTAGCTTGTTAAGTGTGGGGGAGGGATGGTCTGGTCAGGGAGATCTCCTCAGCTGAGCTAGAGCAAAGGCAAGCTCAGCTCACACCTCCATCACAGTAAGGAATCTCCCTTAGCTATTTTCCAAGCCTCACATGCTAAGAGACTGTTTGCCCCTTCAGCTGTTCCCACTGATCCAGGATTTTTCTGGGGAAAAATTTGTTGTTCTTTTGAGGTCAGTAAGGTGAGGGGGAGAGAGCATTTACTGATCACTCTGCCATTTTGGCTCCCAGAAGATCAAGTAGGTTACTTACACACGTTTATTCTGTGGGCTGAAAGTCTTGGGAGCAGCTACAGCTGATACCTGGGGCTCAGTGGCTTTCACTCACTTGGCTCTGCTTGTCTCCTGCCCTGGGATGCCATTTCACCTTTCCTCAGTGCTGCTGCTGCCTGAGGCTGCCCTGCAGGATGTGTCATGCTGTGTGCTGTGGGCTTATCCCCTGGAACAGATCCTTCTTGTTGATCTTCCAGTCTGTCCTGGTTTGTGAATCTGCCATGATCTGTCTCCTATTGGATTCTACACCTCCAAAATTTGGTCAGATTCTCCTTTTAGAGATATCTGAAGGAGTTTGTCTAAGAGCTTAGGTGAGAAATTGCTTTCTCTCTGCCATCTGGGCTCTGCCCCTCCCTTTCTTTTCTGAAGCTATCCCCACGCCAACAATGATAAAATCACCACCTGTGACTTTAAGACACTGATTTTCTTTTTCCAAGTTGTAAAACCAGTGAAGTCACAGACAAATGAAGTATCATGCCAGTACCCCAACAATTTACTCCAATCTGACCTTGTATATACTTTTTGCACATTACTTGTAGTACCTTCTTGAGGATGTGTGATTACAGTTATTCTCTGAATACTGCCTGTTACTTTTCTTCCCCTTATAAATACAATTTTATTTCTCCTCCCTTGCCTCACTAAATAATTGAGGGTAAGCCCAGTTTAAGAGCAGCTGAGATTTAATTTCTTGAAACTCCTCCAAAGTCTCCCTGTCTTCCTACTGGAGGATTTATTAACTTGCCATACTACAGAAGGCTTTTTTGTTGCTTTCTCTGATCTATTGATTTTCAATTTGTCATGTGAGATGTGTGATATGTGACTGAACTGTTTCAATTTTTGGTTTATTATCTAAAAACTGGTTGCTTGAAGATAATTTCCATTAATATAAACAGTAGCTTAGTTTTAAAGCATCATTGAAATGTGACAATTATCTGTCCCCAAAGTTCAAGATTAATCACTTAACAAGATTAATTAAAACAAGCCTGTCAATTGTGTATGTGCTGTTCTTATCACCTCTTTTCTGATATCTTTTCTGTTCTAGTCAGTTGTTTGTAGATCCTTCCTTCAAATTACCTAGTTTTGTCTTGTAGCTATTTTGGGTTATGTATATCCATATAGTTTGTAATGGAATATAAACTGCTGGAGTCTATGAGCTATTTCATTCTTATTGTCCTGTCTACAGGATACCTACTGCTTATCTATTGCTTACTGATTGATTGAAATTTTCATAAGAAAGGTAAAAAAAATACCTAATATACCCAAAAAGTATACTGTTCCTCTACTTTCTAGACTGTTGCTGCTTTTAATTTTTGGAATCCAGAATTCATTCATTTGATTATTCATTCACTCAAAAAATACTCATTTCATGCCACTGTATAAAAATTATCCTAGGTATTGGGAAGATATAATGATATATGAATCATGGGCTCTAGGGGGCCACATCCAGCCTCAAAATACAGGTTCAAATTGCCTAGATAGCATCACCTCTCTCCATTCTTACTACTTTTGTTACCTAGGACAAATCAATTAGCCTGCATAGGCTTCAATTTCCTCTTCTATAAAATGAGGGAGGACAGTAGACTAAATGACCTTCATAGTCACTTTCAGCTTTGGATCTAGGATCCAAAGATCTTCAAGCATGCCATTATCACCAACCTATGGCTCACATCTCCCCTTTGATAGATGCAAAGTAATATTAATGAAGCATCCTCTATCCTACCAATCACTTAGTTGGGTTCCACACCAACATTTGACAAACTCATTTTCCTCTCCATTGCTTTCTGAGATCTTGTGAGGTGATAGTGCCCAGAATCTTCAACTACCCTTCTCCATAAGGTTTAGCAAATGAGCCTTTAATCTAACTTCATCTTGTATTTGACTGTTATTATTCTATCCTGACAAGCAAATCAAAGATTTGTGCTCAAGATGATTTCTATGCTCTCTAGGTCTATTTGTTGTGGTGACAGTTACAGGTTTCTTCATCTCCTATAAGATATGGTAAGAATCAAGGTCAATGTCCCCTTCTTCTAATTTAGTATTGATTATACCTTCTCTTCATGGCCTTATTCTATAGAGACAGCTGATTCAGGAATAATTCCCATATAGGTAACCACTAATTTCCTGTCTGTTAAAATATGACTAATTACATTTTTGCATGTGATAAGTTTAGACCCTCTACTATTCTTCACCCCCCCCCCCCCCCACCATATCTCTCTTCTCTATGAAAAAAAAATGCTGCTGCTATTCAGGCATTGTGCTTCTGAGAATTTATAAGCTTTTCAACATTGTTCCTTTCTTAGTCTTAAACCATATTGTTCAACAAACTTTTCATTGTCCTTCCCTTTGGAAGGACTCTAATTCTTTGAGTGATGGACTTAGGGTCAAGAAGAGCAAAGCTTGAATCCTGTGTAGTTGAGTGACCCTGGATAAGTTACTGACCCTCTTTCAGTCTCAATTTCATCAAATGTAAAATGAGAATGAAAATATAAAGTGCTTTGCCAACCTTAAAGTATATTATAAACATTAGCTATTATTAGCCATTGTTGTACTCTACTTCTGAATTCTTCCTTAATTTCTGTCTCAAAACTTGGTTATGCTTTCTTTCATATTTCTTCTTGTTTGGTGCTATTATTACTACTAAGAGCTTGACCTTCACAAAGGATTTTATGATTGAATACTACTTTGTAGAAATTATCTTATTTGATTCTCACAACAACTCTGTAATATAGGCAGTGGAACTATGATTATCCCCATTTCCCAGAAGAAGTTAAGTGATTTTTCTAACATTACAGGTTCAAATTAATCTTCAAATTAAGATTTTATTACAAGTACAGTCATATTTCCAATACATCACAAGGTGTTTCTTGTTACCAAAGAAATAAAGAACCTTGTATCTGACATTTGAATTTTTTATATCCCAGAATCAAACTTCACTATTTACGTATAGGTCAATTCTTACTCAATGTCTCACCTCAATTATACCTACAAGAATTCTTTGAAATGGCCTCTGTTATGCCTTTTGTATTGTAGGATGAAAATCCATGGGCAGCATGTATTCATTCCTTCCTACCTGTCTTGATGTCTATCTACTTTGCTGTATGCCATGGTCTCCTAATGGACCCACTTTCCTAAGTGGGTGTGACATGCAGCTTTATGGTTTATATTCATCATTCTGTCTCTCATTCTTGAGCTTCTGGGCTACTAAATATAGTTGCTCTAAAAGTCCTCCAGTTTCTTCACATTTCAGTAAATGCAGCAGTTTGCAACATAGAGTGCTAGACCCAGCATCTAGAAGACCTGAATTTCAATCCCGCCTCAGATATTTATTAGCTGTGTAACCCTGGGCAATAGATGAACTTCTGTCAAACTCAATTTCTTCATTGGTAAAATGAGAATATATCTAATAATAGTACCTAACTCTTAGGTTGTTGTGGGGATCAAATGAGCTTTTATTTGTCAAATGCTTTTCAAACTAAAAAGTACTATATTGTCATTCATTCTTCCTTTTCAAAAAGGACCAATGACATCACTCTGTTAAAGTTAGGGTATGGTATGGTAGGCTTTGGCTGATCAATCTAATACCAGTTCAGAAGGCTGTACCACAGGTTGGGCAAAAGTAGTCCACTGGAACATTTGGAATGGAGGAGGCTCTGGATTTGTACAGCTTAAGTTTCTTTTGTACTACTATGATTCTGCTTTGCCTATGGAGTACAGCACTTTCTTTGATGTAGGCATGCCATCTGGAGTGATCCTGTGACAGTGTCTCCCACGTCACACAATGGATACTAAAGTTCTTCAGAGACTTTGAGAGTGTCCTTGTATCACTTCTCACCACTGTGTGAGTGTTTGCCTCATACAAGTTCTTTGTAAAATAGTCTTTTGGGTAAGCAAGGGTTTGGCAGTCAGATCATATGGCCAGTCCATTGAAGTTGCACTCTTGGCAGTAGAGTTTGAATGCTTAGAGGTTCAGCTTGAGAAAGGACTCATTTTATGAGAGCTTATCTTGCCATATGATCTTCAGGATCTTCCTAAGATAATTCAAATGGAAGACATTCAGTTTCCTGGCATAGCACTGGTATACTGTTTAGGTGGAATAGGCATATATCAATGGGATTAGCACAATGATTGTGTAGACCTTTAGTTTGGTAGACAGTCTAATGCTTCTTCTCTCCCTCACTTTCTTTCAGACTCTTCCACACATTGAGTTAGTTCTGGCAATGTATGCATCAACCCCATCACTTATGTGGATATCCCTGGAAAATATACTGAGAAGGTAAGTGAACTTATCCACAGCATTCACAAGTTCTCGACTTGCTGGTTTCATGCATGGATGATACAGCATTGGCTGGTGGAAAACCTTTATTTTCTTGGTGTTGACTATCAGGAATAAATTAGCACAAGTGACAGAGGATCAATCCATACTTTGGTCCATCTCAGCCTCAGAGACTGCACTGAGTGTGCAGTGATCTGTGACAAAAAGCCATGGACCAACTCTCACTCCACTTTAGTCTTGGCTTTTAGCCTTGTCAAAGTTTACCACCATTGTGGCAGCTGACCTCGATGCCCTCTTCATATCCATTGAAGGCATCTGATAACAAAAGACATCACCCAAAGTATTATATGGATACTAGCTATCATCATCATCATATGAGATGTTGAATGAACTTCATAAAACAAAGAACTTAATAAATAATATTATTGTTATTGATGCTGTTGCTATTGCATTATTATTGTCTTTATAAAAAAAATTTCAGCCTGAGGGGCAAGATGGTTATAGATTTATTCTGAAGTCCCCTCGAATTTTTATACAAATTTATCAGATGTAAAAACAACCACAATTTAATTAATTCACACCAACTGGGTTGTGTTATTCTCAATCAATGTGAAGTTGCATATTTAGTTCTAGGTGTATCATTTTAGGAGTTTGATATTTGGAATTAGGAATTTGGAATCAGACTCATCTTCGCAAATTCAAATTTGGCCTCAGACACTTACTAGCTGTGTGACCTTGGACAAGTCATTTGCTCTGTTTCAGTTCTTCTTCTGTAAAATGAGACATCTGTGAAAAAGGAAATGGCAAACCACTCTCATATCTGCCAAGAAAACCCTTTAAAAGGGGGTCCTGAGGAGTCAGAAATGACTGAAATGACTCAACTATAACAAAAATAATAATGATAATAGTACTTAAAATATTTAATTTATTCTTTCTGTGAGAATTAAATGAGTTAATAGAGGTAAAGCAAACTTTAAAATTCTGTATCTTGTTAATAATAATAACAATGAAACTATCAACAATATTCTTCCCATTGTTGACACTGGAAGGCACGTCATCCTAGGAATCAAACATGATTATATCCACTGATGACATTGAAAATCAAGTTAGATTGACGTACAATCTCCCTGGACCTCAACCTCCCCATCTATAAATTCAGTTTCCATCTACTTCCCTTACAGGTCTCCGAGTAACTTAGGGGAAAGCAATATGATAAACATTCAAAGCTGACTATTGCTAATACCCAACTGGGATCCATCCTAGCTGAGGTAAAAAAATCCCATCTGTGCTCTTTACATATTTTTCTCTGAAAATTGCTTTCCTATTTTGGAGTTTTTTCCTTTGAGAGACTTGCCTGATAACATAACCCACTTTAACAGCTAGTCATAAATGTAGATTACTGTCTACTAGTTGCTAAACTGAGAACACTATAGAACTTTAGTTTCAAAGCTGCTGTTGTGCTGTAATAAGCCACCCTCCCCTGTAGTCATGAGCTCAGACCTGACTCAGGCTAAGGCTGTACATTAATGGTCCCCTGAATCATCTAGATTCCCATTATTCTGGTCTTTTGGTAATAAAAATGTTTCCCCATGTGTTGCCAATTTTTCACTAATGGTACGTGAAATGTAATGAGATCCACACATATCCAGAATCAGGGCATGGCCTTTAGTCTTTTGTCTCCCAGGATGCCCCAAATTGGCGCACTGCTCATGAGTGGGGATGATTGCTTATACTGTTCAGTAACCTATTCTAATAGCAACATAGGAATGGGTTGTAAATGGTGCTGCCTGCTAGTCTTCGTTTTCTATTTAGTTTGCCTCTGCAAGTAGACCATCATCTTTTCAGAAAAGATAGATCATTCCTGTATCTGAAAAAAAAGACAATTATTTCTTTAATAACAAATTGGTTTCCTTACCCTCCTACTCCCCTCCTACCCCCGCTGTTCCCTCACCCTCCTGCCCTGGAGAGATAAGCCCTAGTAGTCAAGGTTGAGAACCTCAAGGCTACTAACCTACCCATTGTTACACTTTGATTTGCTTCATGCTATCACTGTTAACTGTTCTAGCATGTCTGTTCCTTGTTACCCACTCCTTTTAGGTACCCCTTAAAAGTGTATAAGGATTGAAATACTCAAAAGTTTCCTGGAAGCTTCTGGAAATAGCACTGGTCTTAAAATCAGAAGACCTGGGTTCAAGTGCTAGTACGGATACTTCCTAAGGCAGTGTGATGAGGGGGAAAGAGCAAATAGATCATTCAACCTGGAGTTGGGAAGCCTCCATTCAATTTCAGTCTCTGATATTTGCTAACTGGCCTTAGTCTCTCCTTTGTGTCATGTGCTTGTTTGTTTTTATCTTTCTTTTGTAGTGTAGTCTAATTGTTTTCATTTCATTGGCCTAGGGAACTCCTAATAAGAAAACTTCCTCTATCAACATAGATAGGAAACACTCCTTCATGGTACATCCTAAATGCAATTTGGTAGGCTCTAAATGCAATTCTTTAGCTACAATAGCTAACTTCCTGTTATAAAGAACAAATTACTTAGCTAATCTGATCAAGATAATGATCCAAGACAATTCCAAAGTACCCTTGATGAAAAATGCTATCCCTCTCTAGATAGAGATCCCATGAACTCTGAGAGCAGAATGAAGCAAACATTTTTGCTATTAAAAAAAAATCAACCAACAGCAAACTCCAAAGATCTATAAAGCACAACAGGAGTTTCAATCTGACATGATGGAAAGAATATCCATAATGAAAAATAACACACATCTTTTGAAGTTTTGATATAAGTCATTTGACTTCCTGGGGCCTCAGTTTTATCTTCTATAAACTGAGGAGACTGAAGCAGAGTCTTTGATTTACCTTTCAGCTCCAAATGTATGAGCTTATGATCTTCTAAGTACTGAGAACCCATTGGGAACATCTCTTAGAAAGGGAATTATCACCAATTCCACATAAACACACCATGGGAAAATTTTCTTCAATTTCCCCCATCAACAACAGACTGTTCTCACTTTCTATTATTAACCCAAATGTCTCGTATTATTTGCCTTATATTCTGGCACTGAGAAAAGGGACTAGTTCAGATAAATACATTTACACACACAATTCTACCTTAATAACAATAACAATAAAAATATCAAAGTATCAAAAGTAATGATGACAATTATTATTGTGGATTAAATTGAAGTTGTATTCATGTCAAGTTATGGAAAAAACACGACATTAGATAGTATGCCATAAAAGCAATTATTGAGATAAAATGAAGATCTTCCTTTAGTGAAGAACAAATGAGGTCATTAGTTTTTTTTTAATACCATTAGCATTATGAGCATTTATATCATTTCAGTTACACAAGAAACTCAATTAAAAGTACTCTGACTTTCTTTTACTAAGAGATATAATCCTCTATATCCGGTAATTATCAGCCCAAATATGACATCAAAACCTTGATGAATCAGGGGGTTACCTGAACTGCAGCATTTTGGTTAAAAAATAAAATTCTCAGCTTTCCCAGTGTCGTACCAGCTTGAGGATGCCATGTCAAGCTTACAAGATAAGGGAATTTGAGTTCATTAAAATGATGCTGAACACTAAACCAATGCTATAACCATGAGAGTTCAATTATGGATAATCTGTGACTAATGTTTGCTATTATGCTTAGCATTTAGAGCAGCGTTGTGCAAAGATTAGACACTTAATGCTAACTTCATGAATAAATAAACCATTAGGACACATCTCATGATATTGGTGTATGAGGATTCTGGTGTGTGTATGTGTGGGTATGTGTGTGTGTATGTATGTGTGTTTTGTGCATGTGTAGATGGGTGTCTATGAGTACAACCAGACTTAAATCTAAGTGGAAAACGAAGATATACATGATTTCAGAGGAGCTAAGAACTGCTATATCTTGGATCCACTAATTACTTGTGTGATCTTAGACACAATATTTCTCTCAATCTTTAGTTCCCATTCTTAAAGTAAAGGGATTGAAATCGATCATTTCTGGTTGTTTATTTCAAAGTTAATCCAGGGTCAGTCCTGGTGGTGGAGAAACATAATGTTTATTTAATCATATTGTTTGTACGATCAGGACTTTCCTGTGCATGGGCAGATGCTTATTATGTTGTATGCAGTATAGCAGCTAGACAAGTATACTTCTTGCCATATGAGTTCATGGTCATGGCTACACTCACCCCAATCCTCTTCTCCCCCCAAGAGAAGATAAATATATTCATTCTTTTTTAAACACCTTTAATTATTTTGAAATTGTGAAACACCAATAAACATGAAAATTTCCCTACACAAAGAACAGGTTAAAAAGAAGACTATGTAAAACCATAGCCTCCCACTACAAAGGTCTACAGATAAAATTTGTTGCATTTAGGACCTTCTCTGCACACAGAGCTTCCTAAAGTGGTGAGAATTTAACTGATTTGTTTAGGGTCCGTATATGTCAGACATATGGGAAGGAGTTAAGTGGAAGTTTCTCTAGGTCTGTGGTCAATTCTAGCTAATACAACAAGTTGCCTCATGGTGCCACTATATAATAATGACTCTTTGTATAGTTTATTTTGGATACTTCAAATTTTACATGGTAGTCCTAACACTGTCCTCTTGTTTCTGTCCCCTTCTAAGCTTTCTTATCTCTCCTGTTTTTTTAAAATGATTCATTTGCACTCTTCCTTTTTGGGGGATGAGGGCGTAGTTTCAGTAACATTACAACACCATTCCCTTTCTCAGCTCTGCACCTCCTAATCAATACCTTCCTGTGTAGAAAAATACATAATTATGCAAAGCAATGTCACGCATTGACTGTGTTTGAAGATGTACATGTCATTCAGTACCTCTAGCTCATCAACTTTCTACCAAGAAGGAGAAACATGACATATCATCAACTTTGAGGAGTAGTGACTGGTCATTGATTGATCAGAGTTCTTTAACCTTTAACAGGTATTACCTTTTACAATGCTGTACCCATGGTATAAATTGTTTTTTAACTTACTTCACTTTCTATCAGTTTATAATATACAAATCTGCCTAGGTTTCCCAGAATCCAACAGTCTCATTATTTCTCATGGCACAATGATTTTCTGTTAAACTCATACATTCATAACTTCTTCTTCCATTGTCTAATTAATAGATATCTACTTAATTTCTAGTTGTATATTACAATAAAAATCCTGACATAATTTTCTTTTTGCATTGGCTCCTTTCCCTCTGTCCTTTTTGCAGTATAAGCCTGGTAGTGGTACTGATAGGACTAAGTTTAGCAACTTTTTGCATATGGTTCAAAATTGCTTTCCAGAATGATTAGGCCACATTATAACAGCAAAGCTTTAGAAAATATCTATGTTAAGAAGAAAGAAACGAGAGACAGGCTAGCAAAGGAGATAGGAAGGAACAGTTAAGAGGGAGATGAATTTGAAGAATAGGGTGTTATTAAAGTCCAGAATCAGATGAAAAAAAAATAAAAACAGGAAAATGGGAATAATAAAAGGCATCAAATGCTATAGACACATCAAATGGAGGAAAGAATAAAAGAAAAAAATAGTGGTGATGATTATGTGGTCATTGGTAACCTTTAGAAGGACATTTTTTTCGTGAAAACAAGTTGCAATGGATAGGGAATCAGAAGTGGGAAAATATAGAGCTCAGTAACAAATTTAGAAATTGACAGCAAGAAGAAAACATATGGTATTATTGTTTGTCTTTTGTTGGTTTTGTTTGTTTGTTTTGAAGAATTGAGAAGGCCAGCTTAGTTGGTAAACATGGGTAGGGTAGAGGAACAAAGTTTGTATATGCAGAACAGAGAGGGGATGATTGTTGAAATGATCCTGGAGGAGGTAAAAGATAAGACCCGGTCTTCTTACATTTGCTCTCCTCCATGAACTCTAGAATCCAGACTCTCTGGCCTTCTCTCTGTTCCTCAGAGATAATGCTGTATCTTTGGTCTCCATGCTTTTTCACTGGCTGTCTTACTTACTTGAAATGTCCTCCAATATGACTTTTCTGGCTTTCTTCAAAATTCATCTCAAATCCTACCTTCTATAAGAAGCCTCTCCCAGGCAGAGCAGCTGCTAATACCTTCCCTTTGACATTACTTCTTTGTATATATATCATCTAGTATATGCCTAATTCCTTACATAAGAGCGTAGGATTATGGGATCACAGATTTGTAACCATAACGGACCTTAGATTAATCAGCTAATACTTATTAAGCATAACTGTATTCCTGGCACTGTGCTAAACACTGGAGAAACAAAAAGAGCCAAAATATAGTTCCAACCCTCAAGGAGCTGAAATTCTAATTTAATTCTAATTCTAAACATATGTACAAAACAAGCTACTATATACAGGAAAATAGGAAATGATTAGCAGAAGGAAGGTAGTAGAATTAAGTGGACTTGATTAAAGCTTCCAAATAAAATATGTGATTGAAGTTGGGACATCAAAAAATCCATGAGGTCAGTAATCAGCTGCAGAAGAAGAATATTCTAGGTATGCAAGCAGCCAGAGAAAATGCCAGGAGTCAACAAATGGTGATTCTTGTACAAGGAACAGTCAAGAGACTAGATCAAGTCACTGGATCTAATGCTACATGTTGAGGAGTAAGAAATAAGAAGACTGGAAAGGCAGGAGGCTATTAAGTCTCATGGCCTCACTTTACAGATGAAACAAGTGAAACTAAGTCACTAAATTACTTGCCCAGGGTGACATAATTCATGTCAGAGCTGAAATTTGAACAAGGTTCTTCTCTCTTACAAGAATATGTGCTTCTTTGTGGTAGGGACTGTTTTTGCTTGTCTTGGCTATTTAGTGGATGCCTAACAAATAGAAAAGCTTAATCAAAGTACCCCTTGATTAATTGACTAATCAATGGAAGAGTTTGAATGGCATGGAAATAGATTACCTCTTCCTTTGAAACTGAAGGGAAAGAAGAGACTGACTGAACACTGGGCAAAGAGAGTGATATGTGGAGAAAAAGGTCTAAAGGGAACCCGCTCAGCATTTAAGGAGCAAAACTGGTCAGGATTTTGCAAGTCTGAGAGTTAGTGAGGCAGAAACAGCAGGAGGCCTGAGGTGAGAGTTTCTAGATTAGTTTCTAGCAATGCAAACTAAAAAATAGGGCAGATCCCCAAAGTCTAATGTGGTTGAATTTGATCCTATTAAGACAATGGTAGGAGGATGGCAACATGCAGCTAGTTAATAATTCTAACATGAATATTTTATCAATTCAATTTACAGAAATAAGGAAGGCTGCTTAAGAAATAAGTTCATGGGATAACTGTAAGAAGCTGATTTTGTTAGAAGATGTGTCAAAAATATTTAATGCAAATCCATCCACAGTCTTAATTCAGACTAGGCTACGCATTTTTGAATGCTGGTCTTATTTATACTTTATGGGATCTTTTTCACTGTGGCAGTTTCACTGTGTAACCATCTTTCTCAGAGTTTTGGAATATGTTTTGATATATTCTGTGTTCTGGAAATTCTCTCCATGAACACCAACAAGTCAATGGATTTCTACAAACATTTCTACAAACCATTTAAAAATTGAATTCTAGCACATGCTCTATCTGGAGACCATGCCAACAGGAATTCTGAGCAAAGGGCATATTAAACTTGGTCCAGGCTTTATTTCTGCTACATATGTATAAAAAACCTTTTGTAGATACAATACAGTTATTGTGCTGCGTACGCTACACTGGTAATTCACTGGGAGTTTTGAACAACTTTTGTAGAATATCTGTTGCTTTAAGACATACGAAGCTTAATATTAATCAATAAACATTTATTAAAGACCAACTATATGCCAGGCACTATGCTTAGCACTAGGAACACAAAAAGAAGTAAAAGATTGTCCCTGCCTTGAAGGATCTTACAGTCTAATAGAGGAGACAACCTATAAATATATACATATAAATATACATTCACATACATATATATACATTATATGTGTGTGCATTATATATGTATATATGTACACATATATAATGTATATATGTATATTTCTAGGCTTTATCCTCCATTTGATTATTATATGTATGTGTATACATACATATATAGAGAGAGAGAGAGAGAAGAGGGAAACATACACACACTTACTTTCTATGATGAATTCACTGAGAGAAGAGAATGCTATTTTCTTTTGCAACTATATTTTCCCCTGTAATAAATACTATTTTACTTTTCACTGTAATAAATACCACTTTACCATACTCCTATCAAGCACATTCCTCTAAGTTAGCGGTTAGTATGGTGAAGCCTGTCACCACCTTCTCATAATAAGGTTTTTAAATAATTGAAAGAAATTCTAAAATTCAGTTAGAACTTACTTAAACATCAGGATGTATATCACCCCACTCCATTTGTGTCCTCGGATACTGTGAAACTCCTATATAGAGTCAGATTAAACATGATCAGGACAAAATGTTAAGAATATTTCAAGAGATCCAGTGCATTTTTATATCAATTGATACGTCAGATCCTGGTGCTTCTTTAAAAATTCCTACTTTAAGCTCATTAGGTCATAGGTTTGGTGCTATGAGAGATCTTAGAATTTGTCAAGTCTGAACCTCTTATTTTATTAATGAAACCAAGACAGGAGATGTGTGACTTGCCCTGGATGGTATAACTAATAATTGTCTGAGGCAGGATTTGAATCCAAGCCTTCATGAGTCCAAGTCACGTTCTGTATAGAGATATGATTGTTAATGAGGAAATGTATCATTTTGTATGAGGGCTGAGAAAGGTAAAATCATCTTAATTTTTGGAGGGAACTTACATGCATGAATTCCCTTTACAACATCTTTGAAAAGCCTCTATCGAACTTCTGAACAGTCATGAAGAACTTCCTTACTTCATGAAGTAGATCATTTTATTTTTGAGGTAGTATCAGTAGCTGAAAATTTTCTGGATGTTGGGAAATATTCTAGAGTGTGTGTGTGTGTGTGTGTGTGTGTGTGTGTGTGTGTGTGCGTGTGAGTGTGCATGTGAGTGTATGTGTGAATGTGTGCACTTGTCTCTTTGACTCTCTGTCCCTCTCTATGTCTCTGTCTCTGCCTTTGTCTTTGTCTCTGTTTTTCTCTCCCCCTCTTTGATTATATATATATATATGCTCAAACACATATATATGTATGCACTTCTATGTGCATACGTATGCACATGAACATACACATATGTTCTCTTAACTTAGGACAGAGCTGTTTCTTGACCCATTTACAGAATGCGGAGGAGAATACAGGCTTTTAAAACATTAGTCCAAACCTTCCCTACTGTACTATGTATGTCAAATCATTTTTATGAAGGGAAATTGAATATTTTCTAGGCAGTTGCAGTGGAAAGTGCAGGGCCTTGAGTGTCAGAAGATTCAACTCCCAGGTCTAATATGTACTGCAGGATCTTTAGCAAATCACTTCTCCTCCTAGTACCTTGGTTTCCTCAGCTGTAAAAGGAGTAGGGTAAACTAAATGGTCTCTGAGAGGTCTCCTCGTGCTCTAAATCTATGATGCTATAAAAATAAATATTAAGGATTATCTATTTTTCTAATATTTTTTATAAAGTTTATTTTTGAAACATTTGAAAATGACTTCTTTAAAGTCATAGGCCTTATATCTCTTGATAAGCCTTAAAGTACTATGTAGGCATGAGGCCATACTGACAGCTCTAGAAGGCTGTGCCAGCTGAAGTTAAGCAAGCTGTGAAAAGCTCTTACAAGCTGAAAGTTCCTTGAGGTTCGGTGATGGACTATGAGTCTGTCACCCACGGGTCGTCTGGTACTGAGTCTGGTACATAGCAAGTACTTTTTAATTGACTTCCTAGGACCAAAGGATCTCATAATCTGAATATTAAAAAAGAGGTTGATAATAAGAAAAATGAATATTAAAAATTTGAAGTAATAGAAAAGTTTGGAAGTAAGGGGGATTGGGGAGGACAATAATGAGTTTTAAAGCTAGGAGGATTTGGAGAGAACAAGAACAAGTTAAGTTTTACATATATTGTGTTTAAGATTTCTGAAAGATATTCACGTGGAATGAGAGGGAGGAGGAAACAAGTATTTATTAATACCTACTGTGTTCCAGTCACTGTGTTAAATGCTTTTCAAATACTCTCTCATTTAATCCTCACAACAATCCTGCAAGCAAGGTGCTATTATTATTTCCATTTTACAGTTCAGGAAAGTGAGGCAGGCAGAGGGAAAGTGACTTGCCCAAGGTCACACAACTAGTAACTATCTGATGCCACATTTGAATTCTGGCCATCTTGAGTCCAGTCCCGGAGCTCTATCCAGTGTATCATTCAATGGCTGCGTCTCATTGGCTATTGGAAGATGCATAACTAGAGATGTTAGGGAAGACATTAGGACTCAGTAGATCTGGGGGCAGTTAGGAGATGCAGTAGAGTGCTGGTCCTAGAATCAGAAAGCCCTGAATTCAAATGTGACCTCAGATGCTAGCTGTGTGAACCTGGGCAAGTCTTTTAACCCTGTTTATTTCAAGTTTCCTTATCTACAAAATAATCCAGAGAAGTAAATAGCAAGTCACTCCAGTATATTTACTAAGAAAACCCCCAATGGATGTAGTGGATAGAGCACTGCCCCTGGACTCAGGAGGACCTGAGTTCAAATCTGACCTCAGATACTTACTAGAGGTGTAACATTGGACAAGACGTTAAACCCCAATTGCAAAAAAAAAGTCATAGAGATTGAAAATGACTGAAAGAATAATAGATCTGAGAATCATGAGCATAGAAATGATAATTAATCCATTAGAGATGATAAGATCACCAAACCAAATATATATATGTACATATATATATAATATAAATACATACATACATACATATATATACATATACAGACATGGTGTGATATGCATGTGTGTATGTGAATATAGTTATATGTATTTATATGTGTGTATATATGCATATATGTATGTATTTATGTATGTATAAAGGTAAAGAGAAGAGGGCATAAGAAAGGTTATAAGCTGGATAAAGATCTAGCAAAGGAGAATGAGAAGTGATACAATAGGTCGGAGGAGAATCAGAGGAGAGTAATACATTTAAAACTTAGGAATAGGAGAGTATCCAGGAGAAGAAAATGATTGACAGTGTCAGAAACTACGAAAAATTCAGGCAGGATGAGAAGCTTGAAAAAATCATTACAGAGATCACTGGTAACTTTGGAGAGGCAATTTCAGTTGGATGAAGAGGGAGACAGACTACAGAGAGTTAAGATAAAGATAAGGAGGAGCAGCTAGGTGGTACAGTAGATTGAATACCAGTAGTGAGTTCAAATCTGGTCTCAGACACTTACTAGATGTTTGACCCTGGGAAAGTCATTTAACCCTGATTACCTCAAAAAAAAAAAAAGAGGGAAAATGGAAAAAATAAGGAAAGGAAGTTAAGGCAACAATTGTCAGTCTTCTCAAAGAATTTAGCAGAGAAAGAAGGATACATATCTATCTCTGTCATCTATCTGTCTGTCTATCTATCTCTCTACCTATCTATCTATCTATGTCATCAAACTTTCTTTTTCTTGTCATTCAGCAGTGGTTTGGGAGCAATTTGTGATGATTGTTCAATGAGCTCTAAGCCTGGCATTCTAGCCACTGCATCACCTAGCTGTCCTAGAGATTAGCATTAGATTTTGCTAATAAAAGATGCTTATGCAATGGAACGTGTACCGAATTTAAGTCATAAAGTCTAATGTAATCCTAATTTAATTTACTACCCATGGATCAAGTAATTTAACTAAATTTCCTTACCTATAAAAGAAGATAGTTGGATTTCTGACAATAGACGTGTACAATAGTTGCTCAAATGTAGGTAGACCTGGAGGAGTTGCAATCTGCATAGATGGAAGGAATATCCACATTGATGGGACTACCAGTCCATTTGATTATTTGACTGTAGGGTAATTGTCATATAAATAATACTTCCAGTTCCACAGAACACTGATAGTACAGATCATATGTGATTTTATTATGGTAATTTAAGGAATTATGTGTGAACTTAGATCCAGAATAAATGCTTTAGATGGAAAAAAAATGTTTCCAGAAATGTAATTTTCATCATTAAAAAAAAAAATAGAATGCCCTGTCATCATTATCTGCCACAATGCATTTCTTTAAATCGTGTTATCAGAAAAGTAATCATGCATTCATTCATACTGGTATGGAGTCAAGTTATTACAACCAGTCATTTGCATACTTATTAAACCTGACAGATCATCGCACTTTCTCTTTCTTGTTGCTCAGCAGTGGCTTGGGAACAATTTGTGATAATTGTTCAATGAAATGGAACTCAAAAATTGTCTCAGAGAGAAAAGCACATTGTCACCTTTTTATTCTCCTCTAGTTCATTCTAGAGGGGAAAAGAAACTTGCATTTATTGAATTCTATTTTGTATTTTAATCTGCTGTTTGGGAGAAGTAACAGAATGGTCTTGAAGGATATATGTTAAACATTTTTTTCTAATACAAAAGTAGGGACCTTATGCCCAGAACTGCAGATCACAATTAAAAGAAAGATAGCTTAGGAGCATTTACTTGGAACTGGTAATATTTATGATCACAATCTATCTGCTTTCCTTTCTCTTGAAAAAAAAAATTTCCCTTTTTTTCCTTCCTAGTTTATATCTATATTATGTACTCAACCTAAAGATAGAACTCAGAAACACAAAATGTCTACCTAATACAGCATTCTGCATGACAGGTTCAGTCCTTTCCACTGAAAAATTTTAATTGTTTTTTAACATTCCTTTAAAAAAAATTGAGTTCCAAATGCTCTCCCTCCCTCCAGCCTGTCCCCCATCCATTGAGAAAGTAAGCAATATATTATCCATACATGTGAAATTATTTTCTGTATTGGCAAAAAGAAGAGCAAGAAAAAACAACGTGAAAAAAATATACTTCAATTTGCATTTAGAATTCGTCAGCTCTCCCTCTAGCGGTGGATAACATTTTTCATCATGAGTCCTTTGGAATTGCCTTAGAAAATTGTCATGATCAATTAGGTAAGTCTTTCACAGTTGATCATCATTATAATATTGCCATTATTATATACGATGATCACCTTACTTTGCTCATTTCACTTTGTATCAAGTTGTATAGGTCTTCCCATTTTTCCCCTGAAACTCCCTTTATCCTTTCTTAAAGCAAATAATATTCCATCACAAGCATATACTACAACTTGTTCATTTATTCTCCGCTTGAAAGTCATCCCTTCAATTTCCAATTCTTTGCCCCCACAAAAAGCTGCCATAAATATTGTATATTTAGGTCCTTTTCTGTTTTCTTTGATCTCTTTGGGATACAGAGTATAGGTATTACTGGGTGAAAGGGTATTCAGTTTTATAGCCCTTTTGGCATAGTTCCAAATTGTTCTCCAGAATGTTTGGACCAATTCACAACACTACGAACAGTGAATTAGTTTCTCTATTTTTCCATTCCCCTTCCAGCAACTGTTATTTTTGTTTTCTGTCATGTTAGCTTATCTGATAGGTATGAAATGATATCTCAGAGTTGTTTTAATTTGCATTTCTCTAATCAGCTTTGATTCAGAACATTTTATATGAATATTGGTGCCTTTGATTTCTTCTTAAAACTGTTTATATTTCTTTTAGGATTTTGCCGTTCACCCTTGTTACTATATGTCAATGATGGGATTGATTAATTGGTTATAGCATCATGAATTTAGTAATGGAGAGGACCTCAGAAGTCACATAGTACAATCATTTTACAGATTATGGAACTAAAGACCAAAGTGATTAAGTCTCTTTCCCAAGGTCACTCCAAGTTATATTTTGTACCCATATCATCTCGCTTCAAATCCAGTATGTTTTCCTTCACTGTAGCATGATACTTCTCTGACACATAGGATTTGACAAACCTTAGGAAAACTTGGAAAACGGTCACACAGAAATGTCATGAATATGTGATAAGAAAAAATAATTGTATACTAGGAGAAGCGGAGTCATCATAACTTGAGATTTTTGTCCTGAAGCAAGTGATATGATTCCACCCTCCCTGAAGTCCCTGCTCTGGGAATGGAGGAGACAGACACTGGGACACCAGTTTGAGATTATTTTTACAGAAGCCATCAGATATAGTTGGGGAGGGTAGAGGAGGAAGAAAAGGTACTAAGTATAGGGGAAGATGCTATCCAATATTAGACAGCTTCCACTTTTACCTACTTGTTTTTGGTCACTAAGGAATAAATAAGCACGTGCTTTTAGTACCCTATAGATCTGGTACATTGAGGCTTGGAATCTAATTCAACCCTCTCTTTTGTAGATGTGGCACTCAAAATCCAGAATCAATAAATAAATTGCCAGTAGTTATACTTAACTCATAATTAGAAGTTTGGAAGAGAACCTTCAAAAACTGAAAAGCTTACATGAATCTATTTCAAGATTGATTAAGATATTTTCTCTAACAGTGTAGACCATGATCCCTCTTGTGTGACTCTATCCTGTATTCTCCCTAAATGTCATCATGGAGGTGTCACTCAACATCTTGGGTGTCCTCCTGGTTTTCTCCTCAAATTGCAAGGATGTCACTAGATCACTTGAACTGGAATGCTTCACATTCAAACATGTCAGCACCCTACCTTCTTTACCTATCCTGCATTTTCCTGGTGAAGTATTTGGCTCATGTTTTTCATTGAAGCATCTCATTGGCTATGTGCTACAACCTGCTCATGACTGCCATAATCCTCTCCTTCATTCTCTAGATGTTACTCATTCTCTCCATGGTAAAGTCCTCTAAATGTACATTTTGGCATAGAACATTGTTCTGGTTTCATCAGTCCCTGGAACACGGCAGAGCTTTTCTGGAAGAGGTCCATAACCACTCACAAGTACTTGGCATGACCATTCATAAGAGAAAGACTGAGTAGATAAAAGTTGGATCCTACTCAGATTATGACATAGAGTTGGACAGACAATCAACTGAACTTTCTAAAAAATATTTACATGTGGGACAGATAGTAAACACAGACAATGAGTAGGGATCAGAGTTAAACAAAAGGTATCTAACTGGGTGGAAAAAACAACAGAAAAAGCTTTGTTCTAGCTACACAAAAAGGGATTCTGGAGTGAATACTTGAGTTTGTTTCAGAGGGAAATTAAAATAATTGAAATTAAAATAATTGAATAAAAATGTTTTCATTCAAAGTCCAAATGGGAATAATTGAATGAAAATAGGATTTGGAATTTTGAAGAGTTTCTTAATCTCTTTAGGTTTTAGTTCTCTGAAACTGTGAAGTGGAATAACAGAAAAAAAAAAATAAGAAATTTAAAGCCAGAGAAACTGGGCTAGATTCTTGATTCGATTATGGCTTAATATCATAACCATAGGCACTTATCTCCTCTTGGCCTCACTTTCTTCATCAGTTAAATAAAGGCATTGAATTTGTAATTTCAACTTTGACACCTCCCATATCTAATCACCAAGAAGTGATCCACTCACCTCACCTAAGTGGCACCTTAATTCAGGTTCTCATCACTTCTCCCCTAGATAGAAATGAAAGGAAATATTAAAAGTTCCTGGGTTAAAATTCCAGATGTGACACTTGTTCCCTGTGGGACCTTGAACAAGTTATTCTTCTTCCCTGTGCCTCAGTTACCTAAATTAGGGTTTTGATCTGTGCCACTGAAGGGCTCATCTACAATGATCTGATCACAGAGTCACTGCTATATGCCAAGACATGTTGTTGCTTGTTCTTCATTCTCAAAGAGGACCATGACACCAGGAAGGTGATGCCATGACTTCAAGGGAATTGGATTTAAGTGAGGCAGGGCTGTGCAAAGTCACCAGCCTCACTTTCTTCCCTGGAGCTATCTGGGTCTAATGGCAAGATATAGATGACTAGAGATGATCCTGGATGTAGTGGGAGATCATAGCCTTTTTAAGCTAAGGTCTTTCCCAAGTCTCAGTGTGATGGAGGCAAAGCCCTTCCAGTAATTAAGACTAGGTAAGAAATGAGGCAAAGAATGGCCCTTTTACCAAGTCAAGAAAAATTAATCTGGGAAGGGGAGAATTTACATTCACTCTAAGCCAATCAAGGCCAAAGCAATGAGCCAATGGGCTTGGGCTGGGACCTATTTGTTGGCTAATCAATGAGAGACAGAGTGATTTGAGTTTAGGGCATGATACTTAAGAAAGAAATCTAGCCCATAAATACCAAGCTATCTTATGAGGTTTCGTTGATCAAAATTTACATTGCTTTGGGCAGAGCACCCTCAGGTAAGGGTATGATACCCTATGTAGACAATGACAGTGAAGACCCAAAGCCTCTAGGGGAGAGAAAGAGCAACATACAGAAAGTCCAAGGTTCAAACCCTCCTTCTGGCACCTAAACCTTGTCCTACAATGAACTGAATCTACAAGAAGAAAAACATAACAAAACTACAGTGAGAAAAAAAAGTAGTTTAAAAATCCTCAAACATAAAAAGACCTGAAGTAATTTAAGGATAAACAAGCATTGTCTTGTGTTAAAGAAAAAGGGCCAGGTTGCAGGAATTTGGAATGTTGGCAACTGGCTGGTGTCTGAACTCATTATTGCTTCATTTGCCTAATCCATCAATGGGGAATTTGAACCTTATTAACTGAGTGATTAAAGATCTTAGTGGAAATGTCATTGATGTTTTGTCATCTTTCATTTCTTCAAGTTACTGAGTCTATTGCATTTCAAAATCAGAGATTAAGAGGTAAAGTTTTAATAAGGGGGATATAGTTGAAGGCAATGCATGACTTCACATGCTGGTCTATCTGTCGTGCCAAATTTTCATTCATAGGTCTATAAAATGGGTCCATTTTGTTGTTTTGTATTTTCATAACTATTGTGTCTTTCTTCTATGTTAACCACTCCTTCTCAAGTTCCTTGACAGAATTATCACCCATGCTTTATGTACAGGTACACCCCAGGGTTCTGCGTTGGCCTCTCTCTTCTTCTGTATACACCTCATCTCTTGATGATCTCATCTCCCACAGACTTAATTATCTTCTCTTTGCAGTTGACTCCCAGATACACACTTTCAGTCCTTGTATCTCTTTTGTGTTTCATGCCACATATTTCCTTTCTAGACATCTATACAGAGCTGTCTAACATACATCTCAAACATTATGAGTTCAAACTTAACTCACTATTATCCTCCTTAACCTCATGCTTCTTTTTAACTCCCCATTTTCCTTCAAGGCCCCTGTCATTCCTCCAGTTTTACAGATTTAGAATGTGTAAGTCACCCATCCTTATCTTTTCTTTGTCACTTACTCCTTATATCCAATCAGTTGCTAAGTTATTGATTACATCTCATTTTTTGCATATGTCACCCTTTCTCTCCTTAACCACTCTAGTTTAGAGCCTTATTATCTCTCTCCTGAATTATTACAGTGATCCACTAATTGGTCTTCCTATATTTAATCTATTCCTTCTTTAATACATCTTCCATCCACCTACCCAATCTATACCCCCTGAGCAAATATATGACCTTGCCATACTCTTGCTCTAGAAGCTTCAGTGACTTCCCATTGTCTCTGGGACAAAAATACTCTGATTGAAAATTAAAATCCTTCCCAGCAATTTAGCTCAATGTGGTTCCAGTCTATCTCTCTAGGCTGATTACAAATATTCCTCTTCATGTTTTCCACACTCAAGCCAAATAGGTTTACTTACTTTTCCTTCTAAGCTACATAACTTAATACACTGCTCAGACTGTTTTCTATGCCTAAAATGTGATTCCTCTTCAGCTCTGCCTCTTAGAAGCTCTGGTTTCCTTCAAGACCCAACTTAAGAGGCATTCTGTTGAGAGGCACTCTTTGTTCCTTCAGTTGTTAGTACCCTTCTACCACTAAAAGAACTTAGTATTTATTTTGTATGTGCCCTATGAGTATAGTGTGACCCTCTCCACCATTAGAATTTAAGTTTCTTGCCAGCAGGGACTATTTTGCTTTCTTTAATATATTAATTATTAATTACTTTTAATATTTCTTGTTATTTCTGTCTCAGTAAGAGGATATGGGAGCCTGAATTAAAGTGACACTTGACACTTCGGTGAGTGCATCACTTCTCAATGCATTTTTACTTCCCAAACTTAGATCTTCGAGTTTATCAAACACTAAATTACTGGGTCATTTACTGCTGTGCATTATGTACCTAATCTATTTTACTGATCCATCATTCTATTTGTTAGCCAGTGCTAGATTTGATATGTGTTCTGTAATACAGTTTAAGATTTGGTGCTAATAGGCCACCTTCCTTCACATTGTTTTTCATTAATTCGCTTGATATCCTTGATTTTTTCTTCTGCCAGGTGAATTTTGGTAATTTTTTTAGGTATATAAAATAATTCTTTGGTGGTATGGCAATGCATATGTAAATTGACTTAGATAAAATTGT
The DNA here is from genome assembly GCF_028372415.1 of Notamacropus eugenii. Classification (NCBI taxonomy): domain Eukaryota; kingdom Metazoa; phylum Chordata; class Mammalia; order Diprotodontia; family Macropodidae; genus Notamacropus; species Notamacropus eugenii. Next base: position 266,823,696 of record NC_092874.1, read on the forward strand.
CATTTTTACTATATTGGTTCTGCCTATCCATGAGCAACTAATATTTCTCCAGTTGTTTAGATTTGTATTTTTATAACATGTTACAAAACAAGAATAACACCTAGTCTTATTCAAAATGCTAGAAAGCATGGGAATCAATGGAGCCTTTTTAAAAATAACATGCAGTACCTATCTAAAACAAATAAAAAAGCAACAAGCATTACCACTGAAGGAGATAAACTTGAAGACTTTCCAGTGAGATTAAGATTGGAGCAAGGATATTCATTATCACTACTATTATTCAATATTGTACCAGAAATGCTAGGATAGAAGTAGGATAAGTATTAAAGGAGAACTCACAAAGGTCAGGCAATCACATGGTGGTCAGAAGAAGCGATACAAGGACACTCTCAAAGTCTCTCTCAGGAACTTTGAAATTGATCGTGTGACATGGGAGACACTGGCACAGGACTGCTCTGTACGGTGTGCCCACACCAGAGAAGGTAGTGTGCTCTGTCAGCAAAGTAGAACAGAAATGGCTCAAGGGAAACACAGGATGTGCAGATCTGGGGTATCAACCCCAAATGTTCACATGGACTGTTTGTGCCCAATCTGTGGTAGAGCATACTGAGCTTCTATTAGTCGGATCAACCACAGTTGGACACATTGAAACTTGACTTTATCATAGTGATGTCATTTTATTCCTCTTTAAGAATGAAGGCCAACCAACCAACCAATTAGAGGAATAAAAATAGTCAATGAGAAAACAAAACTCTTTGTAGATAATGTGATGATATACTTAGAAAGTCCTAGATAATCCCCTTAAAAGTAGTTGGAACAATGAATAAAGAACTTCAGCAAAGTTGCAGGAAATAAAATATACCCGTATAAACCATCAGCCTTGCTATATACTAAAAACAAAACCCACCAGCAAGAGATAGAGAAATTTCATTTAAAATAACTGGAGAAAATATAAAATAATTGGGATTTTATTTGTCACAACAAACTCAGGGTCTATATAAACATAATTACAAAACACTTAGCTGAATGGAAATCTTTGCTCTCCTCTTTTCATCAGGAATGCTTGAAATTACTCTATTTCATTAAGTGACACCTCTTTTTTTCTTGAAAGGGTTAACTCAGTTATTCTCAGTTCTTTTGCCTTCTAGAACATCGTATTCCAAGTCCTCCACTTCCTTAATGTGATAGCTGCTGAATCTGGTATGATTCTGACTGTGGTTCCATGGTTTTTGAATGGTTTCTTTCTGCCTGAATGAAATATTTTCTCCTTTATCTGGAAGCTCTGGAATTTTGCTATAATAATCCTGGGAGTTTTCATTTTAGGATCTCTTTCAAATGGTGATGGATCATTTCCATTTCTATTTTACCCTTCTGGTTCTAGAATACCAGAACAGTTTCCCTTGATAGTTTCTTGAATTATGATGTCTAGGTTCTTTCTTTGATCATGGCTTTCAGGTGTTCAAATTTCCTCTCCTTGATTTGTTTTCCAGGTGAGTTTTTTCAATGATATATTTCATATTTTCTTTTTTTTTAATTTTTAACTTTGTTTTATTTTTTTCTTGATGTCTCATGGAGTCAATTGTTTATACTTGCCCAATCTAATTTTTAAGGAGTTATTTTCTTCAATGTGTTTTTGTACCTCTTCTTTTTTCTTTATATTTGGCCATTTCTGTTTTTAAAGTGTTACTTTCTTCAGTAGTTTTGCACATCTTTTACCAAGTCATTAATTGTCTTTTCATAATTTTCTTCCTTTGTTCCCATTTCTTTTCCTTCTTATTCCTCTACCACTCTTATTTGATTTTGAAAATAATTTTTATCTTTTCCTGGAATTTTTTGTTGGACTTTTCTCCAATTCACCTTTTTTTTTCCTTTGAGGCTTTGCTTATGGCTGTTTTGATTTCATTGTCTTCTTCTGAGTTTGGATCTTGATCTTCCCTGTCACTATAGTAATTTTTATCATCAAATTATTTTGTTGTTGTTGTCATTTGCTCATTTTCAACTTGATTTCTTAATTTTGAACTTTATGTTAATGTTGAACTCTTCCATGCATGGTAGTGGTAGAGGATGCACTGTCTCAAGCTTCATGTTTATTTTTGCACTAATGTTTTTGTATCTATGTCTGAGTGTTTGAAAAATTTTGGTGCTCTAATATTATGTAATCTGGGGAAAGATGTATTCAGTGCTCTCTAGTCTGTACTCTGGTTCTTCCCCATGAAGGGCCCCTGATCCCTTGGTTTAACAGTCAAAACTGTTCTTCAGGGCTCCTGATCACTTAGAACCAGAAGCAATAAATTCCTCAAGTTCACTGAACACATATGACCTAAAGCAATACTTCTTAGGTATCCAGTTCCTTCTTAATCTAAAATTCTCCTCTCTGAACTTAAATTATGACTCATAAATGATTATAGATAATGGATTTGCCAAATGGCATCTGGTCCTATATTCAGTGCTAGCACAAAGAGCCCCTGTAATCAATTTTTAACCAGTTTCTAGGTTCCCTTACCATCTCCAGCTTGAGAACTCCCCAAAGTGGTACTTCTGTCACTACCACATAGCCCCAACACTGGTGTGGAATTCATGTGGGCTCTGAACCAGCTTCAAATCCCTCCCCCCTAACTCTCTCCACCAAATGTCACAGATCTCTCTTTCCAATACTTTAAGTGTCTTGGGCTGGAAGGTCTCACTTTGAACTTTTGTTGGCTCTGCTACTCAAGAATTAGATTTCAGGCATTATTTTAAGTTATTTGGAAGAGAATGTTGACAGAGCTCACCTGAGTGCTTTCTCTATTTCACCATCTTGACTCTACTCCTAGAAGTCTCAGAACTTTTACTCTGATCAAGTACTCTTTGTACTCTACCATGCTTCCTCTTGTCCATGGGCTTTAATAAATTCCCCATAGAAGATCCACTCAGCACAGAGAGTTTCCTCTAAGCTTCTTAATATTTTCTTCTTATTTCTATACAATTCTGTATTTAGTGTAATGTCAATGTAGAGTGTCTGTCCAGGATAGATGTAGCTACAGATTGATTGAGTGGACTGCCAATGCAACTATATTTCATACTTTGGGCAATAGGTATTCGTCATTCATTTGACTTTTCATATGTTGGGTGACAATTGTGACATTGATCTTTTCTGAGTCATGATGGGTCTCGTTATGGAAATACTGCATTACTAAGGGGCTTGATATACTCAACACCATGTTTTCTGACAAAAACACCTGGAGGAATGTACCATCTACAAGGAATATGTCTCCCAATTAGACTCGGTACAAGACTAGCACTTAGCACAGTGTCTGGCACATAGTATACCCATAAAAATGTTTAATGACCGATTGACATCCTTTATGATAGTGACATTACATGTGTATCAAACTCAGACTTCCAAGCTGAGTGCTTTCCCTGATGCTGTTATTCTGAGGATCATTATACAGAATTAGATCTGTGGCTAAACTTCTCAAGGAATTTTTTATGATGTAAATCATGCATGCGATAAAACTCATTGAACAAGTGTTAGGGATGTATTTTGATCCAATGACTCCAATGTCTTTTTGTGATCAACAAAGAACTCAGAAGCATGATGCATTCACTAGACATTTAAATTTGTGAAGATACAGTCTGTAATAGAAGATTTCCCACAAAAATCTGTCTCTTCCTATATTTTCATCAAGGTTGCCCTTGATATGTGTTCAGGTCAGAATCTTATATATTTTACAAAAAATAAGAAAGTATATATTTGACTAGATAGCTGATAGTATTTTAATCATCCAAATTCTTTTGAATAATAATATGCTCCCCAATTTTAAAAAAAATCTTTTAGTACCTTGGCCTCTTTTGGTTAGGTTGGAAATTAAGTGCTTACTGCTGTAAAAATTATTTGGCCTTTGGCATAGTTTTCTACTGCTGTCATTTAGTTTCGACTAACAGCTCCTTTAAGTTTTATGCAGTTAAGTGCCATTTCTATATCCACAAACAATGCATTATATATTAAGCTGACTACAGTCCAGCATGTTAGAATGTGAACTTTTGTAGCTAAGGGGTTGTTTTTCTTTTTTTGTATCTCAGCACCTGGCACAGTGCTGGGCACATGGTAGGTTACATGTTTGTTGATTGGTTGGTTGATTGATTCAGTACTTTTCATAGTTTTGTCAGGTAATACTGTTCACACTACCCTTCCATATTCCTCTGTAATGTGTTTCAAATAAGTTTTTACTCTAAACTGTTATCAACCTTAGCTTTTACGTCTCCTAAATAAAATTAATTTGGCTGGAGTGATTGGTGAGCTCTTTTGGCCTCCTAGTTGTAGTAATTATTGTACATTGGTTCAAGCCCTTCTAGAATTGGGTAGTCAGAGTGAATATCTTTACCTTGTCCATTTCCCATTTTTCAGTGACAATACTTTGTGCGAGTAGGTCAGAAGTGAACTACTGTCGTGGCTACAGTGCCTCTTCATTTTATTTGGTATTGTTTTATATCTTTTTCTTCCCCAATTAGTTGATTGTCTCCATACAGACAACACACATTGGCAATTAGTCATTTGTGTTTGTTATTACCAATTTCATTTTTTATTGATTCTTTTCTGGATTTGCCATATCAAACACATTCAAAATGTTTTCTTAGGAAAAAACCCAAAGGATAAACATTTACATTCTTTCATTTCTTAATCCTGAAACATTTTCCCAACATCTTTTCCCAGTGCCATTCCCTATACCCACTTTTACATTGAAGTCAGCAAGTGTCAACATATTTTTAGTATCTAAGGTTTTACGTTCCCTAAGTTCTCATGCTGTGCAACAGATGTTGGTATGTAAGTTATAATTAACTTCATGGGAGTCTTTTTTGCTTTTCTTTCTCATGAGCATTGCAAAGAGAGATGATCAAGTATCTCATGAAATAATGTTTAATGCTTAATGAAGCAAAACTCATTAATTCCTTTAGTTACCTCTCTAAGGAGACTATGAACGATTTTTCCATTTAGTTAAGATTTTTTATATTATTTTGATTAATTTTAATAAAAAAGAAAATATTGCTAGAATTTCATTTATAAGTATTCTATCAACTTTTTATTCTATGTAACAAAGGATGGCTGTCTTGGAAGAAGAAAGGAGGACATACTTGGAAAGAAATATGTTATAAAAATAAAAGATACCAAAAAATAATTTTAAATAGAGATGCACATTCTTTAGCCCCTCCCAGATATTATGGGACCTCATATGGTTTTCTATCTTGTCTGCCCCCTAGTAATAATTCTACATAAGTCTGCGAAAGATAAAAGCACAACTGTTATGCCTTTTACTGTAGAAGCCAATATAACTAAAGACTATTCATTCCATTCGCTACCAGAAAGTCTTCATTTACCCCCATTAAAACATAAATTCCTTGAGGGCAGAGACTATTTTATTTAATTACATTTATATTCAGAACACTTAGCAAAATGCAAGATCTGTCTACCTATGTATCTATCTATCTCTCTATCTCTCTCTCTCTCTCTATCTATCTATCTTTTTAAATCTATCTTTCTAATCTATCATCCATAATTATCTATCATCTATCTAATCTATCATCTATAATTATCCATCCATCCATCCATCCATCCATCCATCCATCCATCCATCCATCCATCTGTCTATATATCTCTCTATCTGTCATCTATATTTATCCATCTGATATTCAAGCATTTTAAATTTTAGTTAGTAATTTTGATTAACTTCTGATGCTGATTAAATATTTTCTTCTGAAACTCTTTTTTAAAGCATCATGACACTTGGCCTTCCAGACACTTGTTTTCAATAAACTTTTATGTCAGAATCATTCCTCAACATTTTGAATTTTTCCTCTGCCTACCAGGGCAAAATCCTGGTTTTTGAAGATTTGCTCAATAATAGAACAACATTGTGCAAATGTCAAATAATAAATGTCATTGTCACAATCACAGCCACGATTCTCCCAATAGTTCAAACAATAGACTTTGTTAGTGCCTCCTACCATCAGATTCTGGGGCAATACAGTAATGTCTGTCAAGGACAAGGCTGTAAAATCCTTTCTAATTAACTTCTCTAGCACTCAAGAATGTTCCCCAAATTTTTAGCAGGAAGAATGAATGGTTAGGAAACATATACCTTGTTATTTTTAAGAGAAAAAAACTTGGCAATTTGAAATTTTTACCCTACAATGAAATTCTCAAGAAGCACAGAGAGCATGCCACCCTACCTTATTCCCTAAAGAACACTATTACTATTTTAAATATCCTCAGTGGGTTTCAACTGGAACCTAACTCCACTGATGACTGGCTATTGAGAGGCTAACTTCTTTTTTGTCTCTTGGAAAGTCAAAGCATATTCCATTAATTTAATTTGTTTATGAAGTATTAACCTGAACACAAATCATTATTAATCAGGCATGAACTAATATTGAATTTTGTCACATTTGGGGCTTATAGTGGTAATAGCTGTACCTCAGTGTCCTACAGTTTGGTGTACCTAAAAGAGTTTGAGCACTGTATACACACACACATACACACACACACATATATATGTTATATGCACACCTATATATGTATATATGTGCATATATATAATAAATTCTTTTTTAAAAATAGATTTTAATGACATCTCTTTTAATATCTATTTGTTTCTACTGGATTCCCACTTACCAAAATGCCATCCCTTACAGCAAAAGATTAAAAAAAATAAAAAATATATCTGACATATGTAATATTTCATACAAATGCACCTCCCCACATCTGCAAAGGATTGGGGAAGATATTGTCATATATTTCTCATTTGGAACCAAGGTTTTTTCTTTGTAATTTTTTCAGTATTTATTTTCAGTTGTTTTCTAGTCACTATTGTTTCCACTTACAGAAATGTAGCATTTATATTGTTTTCTTGGTTCTTCTCACTTTACTTTACATCAGTTCATATTAAATTTTTGTGTTTGTCTCTTTCTCATATTTGTTTCTTACCATATAGTATTATTTTATTACATATATGTCCACATGTTATTTAGACATTCTTCAAATGATGGTGATCTACTTTATTTTCCATATGAACCATAATCCCCTCATTTATTTTGAAAGCAACAAATTACTCCTCTTCTCTATCCCTAAAAATTTGGAAATTTGACCAATTCAAAGGCTCCTGTGCAGGACAATTTTCCTGGTGCTGATTCTTGCTAGCAGCTAGATTTCAGGTAAAACAGATTAGGATAGAATGATAACAAAGCCTTGGGAATATTAGGAATTTCATTGGAGACTGAGTGTAGTTTCAAAGGGCACGGTGGAATATACTTGGAGAGGAGGGAGACTTTGTTGGAATAGGTATGGGTGGAGGAGATTAGTATAATAAAGGATAATAATGAGTATTCAGTGCAGGGAATGTGAACAAGGACCTCATAGCTAATGCAATAAAGTGGCAACCCTAAACTTAGAGGAACCACTAAAATGCATGATAGAGCAGGGGTTCTCAGAGTGTGATCTGCAGCTCCCTAGACATCCTTGAGATTTTTTCAAGACTATTGTCATAATAATACCAAGATGTTTTCATTTCTAAAGTGGTAAAAATAAGGATAGATATATTCCACAAAAAAAAAATCTCTTCGGGAGGTCCTAAATAATTTCTAAGATTGTAAAGGGGTAACCAAGTTTGAGAACTACTGGTATAGAAGGCTATGTGCTGAACTTAGAGTCATGAAGACCTGAATTCAGATACCACATTAGAAAATTATCAACAGTTTGACTGTGGGCAGGTCATTAATCCTCTCTAATACTGTCTGAATCAACAAATTAGGAGATCAGACTAAATTGCCTCTATGGTTCCTTCTATTTCTAAATCTGTTATGTTATAATCCCATCATATGAGCAACACATGGACAGTAGGGAGAAGGGGAATGGGGAGAGACACTTACTCTGTAGAAAATTACATAATTTGAAGGTTTAACTCCACGACCAATTTAGAAATGTATCATAAAATACAGATATTTTAAAGTATTTATCAATCAGTCAATAAGCATTTATTAATCCCTTACTACATACTAGGTGCTATGCTAACCGTTTGAGATACAAAGAATGGCAAAAACAGTACCTGATCTCAAGGAGCTCACATTTTAATGAAATGTTTCTATTCTAATGAGAGAGTTACTTGCTTAAACAACTATGGATTCATAAAATTCAGTTTCAATAGTTTTCAGTCATGTCTGACTCTTTGAGACCCCATTTGGAATTTTCTTGATAAAGATACTGGAGTGGTTTAATATTTTCTTCTCTAGCTCATTTTACAGATGAGGAAACTGAGGCAAAAAAGTTAAGTGACTTGCCCAGAGTCACACAGCCAGTAAGTATCTGTGGCCAGATTAGTTGAGACATGAAGGAAAACAGAGATAGCAGGAGTTGGAGATGAGGAGAATAAAGTGTTCCAGACCTAGGAAAGCCAGTGAAAAACTCATGGAGTCAGGAGACGAGGTATTTGCCCAGAATCTCATTCCTTGGTGCCCTTCTGCCACTGTGAGTGACCTTTGTGAATATCCAGAGTGGTGGTGGCAGATGATTCAAGACCTGCGTGAACTATTAGACCTGGGTTTATTTCTAATCCAACAACTTCGGTGATCAATTCTTTACCATCACTGTTCTTATCCCAAGGAGGTTTAACTAACAATCCCAGGCTTCCTTCAAAGTCCAACCTAACTGTCAACCACTGCTTTCCCTGAACCTTTTGGCTGACATTCGTCTCTTTCTCAAATTCCTTTCCCTCTCTTTTTCACATCTCATTTCTACTCCAATATTTCCCACCCACTTATCCCCAACCTTTGCCCTGTGTAATGCTTGCTTGAGAACATATAATTGTTCTTCTTACTTAGATTTAAGCTTCTTTTTAAAAAAATAGCTTATTTTTAGTTTTAACATTCACTTCTATAAGTTTTAAATTTTTTCACCTTCCTTCCTCCCTCCCTCCTCAGGATGGCATGCAATCTGATCTGGCTCTACACATACATTGCTATTAAACACGTTTTCACATTAGTCATGTTGCATAGAAGAATTATAATGAATGGGAGAGACCATGAGAAAGAAAATGAAACAAAACAGAAAAAGAAAAGAGTTTTCTTTACTATGCATTCCAGTTCCATAGTTCTTTATCTGGATGTGGGTGGCATTTACCATCATGAGTCCTTTGGCATTATTTTAGGTCCTTGCATTGCTGAGAAGAGCTAAGTATATCCAAATCAGTCACCATACACTGTGGCTGTTTCTGTGAACCATTTTCTCTGAGTTCTGCTCACTTCACTCAGCATGAGTTCATGTAAGTCTTTCTGGGATTTTCTGAAGTCTGCCTGTTCATCATTTTTAAAGCACAAAAGTATTCCATTACATTCATCTACCACAACTTGTTCATCTGTTCCCCAATTGATGGACAGTCCTTCAGTTTCCAATTCTTGGCCACAACAAAAAGAGCTGCTGTAAATACTTATTGTATATGTGTATCCTTTCCCCATTTTTATGATCTCTTTCAGATAGAGCCCTAGATGTGATATTGTTGGATCAAAGGGTATGGACATTTTTATACACCTTTGGGCATAATTCCTAATTGCTCTCCAGAATGGTTGAATAAGCTCACAGCTCCCCCAATAATGAATTAGTGTTCCAACTTCCTCACATTTTCTCCAACGTTTATCATCTCCCTGTTCTGTCATGTTAACCAATCTGATAGGTGTGATGGGGTACCTCAGAGTTGTTTTGATTTGCATCTCTCTAATCAATAGTGATTTAGAGAATTTTTTCATATCATTATGGATAGCTTTAATTTCTTCCTCTGAAAACTGCCTATTCATATCTTTTGACCATTTATCAAATGGAGAATAACTTGTATTCTTGTAAATTTGACTGATTTCTCCATATATTTTAGAAATAAGGCCTTTATCAGAGACACTCGTTGTGTCGCTAGTTTTCTGCTTCCCTTCTAATCTTGTTTGCATTGAGTTTTAAGCTTCTTGAGAGCAGGGACTGCATCAGATAAATCTTTGGATTTTTAGCCTCTAGCAACAAAAGCTGATATGAAGTAGACCTTCAGTAAATATTTGGGGAATTAGATTGCTAAATCTTTTATTTGGACTGCTATTAATTTTAATTTTTTTCTCTGGAAAAATTCCTTTTGGAAATGTGTTCAGTGGAGTATAAAGCATCAAAAATTAAAATATAAGGGTGCATTATCACTGATGGAAACAACAATAAAATTTGTTTAATAGTAGTTGTTTGTTAACCACTGAAGATTATATTGTCCATGTTTTCATATCATTTTTCTAATTTTATACCTCAGGGGTAATACACATTACTGGAAAACAACTCCCTCTTCTAGAAACAATCCTTCTCTGGTAGTTCTTCCGTTATTATTATTATTATTAGGATGTATAACATTTTAGGATATATAACAGAATGTTTGAGTAATTGGAGAAAAATGAGGAAAGCTAATACTGAGATCTGTTGAACCCTTCTTAAACTTGGAGAAGGTTTTGTTTTTACTTTTTTCCTTTTATAAGCTGAATTTGTGACTAAAATTACAGTGGAAACACCAGATTTGGAGGAAGAGAACCTAGGTTTAAATCGTAGCTCTATCACAACCTTCAGCACCTTGGACAAGTTATTTCACTTATTTGAGTCTCAGTTTTTTTATGGAGAAAATCGTGGAATTGACCACAATAGATTCTAAGGTTCTTACAAGCCTTAAGTCTCCAATCTTGTGATACTATCAGTTAAAAAAAATTTAAAGAAAAGAATTCATCCTCTGTTAGTGATTCCTTTCAACCATCGTCAGCCTCTCCCTGCTTCTATTCTTAGCATATGTGGAGGTTAGAGCAGCATGAAAAAGCAGAACATTTCTCATCATAATGCTATCAAAAAGAGATCTGAATCCTATCCTAGGAACATCAGAATGAAATACAAAACTTCAGAATCAGAGACTCTCAAAATTCATCTAGTTCAGATCTGTTAATGCATGATTTTCACATGAGCAAATGAAAGAAAGTAACCTAGATTTATAATAGAGAACAATGTCTATTAGAATCTTCAGAGTAGGCTGAATTTGTTGGTTGTAACGTTGTGCCCTGCAGTAGAAAACATTTTCAAATCACTTCAGAAAACATAAGCATCTGCTACATTCAAGGAACTGTAGATCTAAAGATGGAACCTCCTGGTCATTATCCTCAAAGAGCTTACAATCCAGAAAGTTTGCTTAATATATAAATACATACATATATGTATACACATATACACACACATACATATATATGCATATATGTATAGATGTACATATAGCATATATTATATTTTATATAGAATTTAAAAGTTTTCAAAGCACATTATAAATATGCCATTTTAGCCTCATAATAACTATTATTATCCCCATTTTACATGTGAGGAAACTGAAGCAGGTAGAGTATATGGTTTTCCTTGGGTCACCTAACTAGTAGGTATCTGAGGTTGTTTTTGAATTCAGGTCTTATTGACCCCAAGTCCAGCACTCTATCCACTTCATCATCTACTAGTAAATAGAAATATTGTTGGGGTACAAGTCAGGCTTTATTTTTTGTTCTTAAACTAGAGTGTTAGACATTTAGTAGGCGTTTGTTAAATGCTTGATTGATCACTTCTTGAAAATTGGGTTTATGACTTTCTTCCCCCAATAACAAAGAAAAATTAGCCAAATTTTAGTTACTCAATTAAAAATGACTATACCATTAGGAATTAGACTAGATAACTTCTAAAGTCTATTACAGCTCTAAATCTTTATTTAAAAAAAAAAGACAGCCTCAAGAAACTATCATTATTCAACCCAGATAATGATCTAGTTTGAATATTTCTTTCACATACTAATCAAATTATCTTTAAATATATTCTACCATTTTCAATGCATTGAACCAATGTTTATAACAATGAATTAAAAAATTAAAAAGTAAAAGCTGGTTCATCACCAACTTGCAAAGAACTAGAGGGTGTGCTGAAAAATGTTTAACAACTGGCTCTCTGGAGAATAAAAATGTTCAGGACACATTTTAAATATAATCTGCCTTGTTAACATTCCTTTTCTTACTTTCTTAAGTCTAGAAAATCTAACTAATGAATCAACCTCCTGATGTATATTGTTTGTTGATTTCTGAAGTATAAATGCTCATATAGACATTTTAACAACTGGCTCTCCTGAGTTGGTTTGAAGCACATTCTTGAGGAGAATTAATATTTACAAAGCTTTCCCCAGAGTACGAGTAGAGTCCATGCCTCTCTTCCTACCCTCAACATGAGTTAGGCTAAACTCTCTTCCATCTCTTGCAATAAGAATTAGTTTCCCTAAATGGTAACAAAATAGTCCCTGCAACATGATTAATTTCTATCTCCCTTGGATATCTAAGGGCACAAAAAGACCCACTCCTGTGGAGTCAGTGAACTTGATGTATTTCTTTGTACTGTAATATCTTTATACTCTGCCCTAATGACTACCCCATTCCCATATGGAGATGAGGAGGGCCATATATTGGTCTAGTGCACCTCCTTCATTTTATAGAAGGGAAAATTGAGATCCAGAGAGGTTGTGCTAGATCTCCTAGATTTCTAAAATTGGGGTAATGATAGGACTTGTCATTGTGAGAGTTAGTCAAGATAACTGCATGTCAAATAGTTTGTGACTGTTACCCTGTCTACCGTTGTGAGTTGTCAGTAACAAACTAAGATGTGTACTCATATTGCCTGTTTGTTAATCTGAGATCTGATTTTCTTTCCATCATACAAAACTACCTTTTTCTGGATTCCCACTGTGACTCATCTCATTTGAAAATCCTCTTGACCATTGGGTACAATCTAGTTGTCTAATGTAGGAAAGCTAATTGTTTTACAGTTATGCCTGACTTTTTGTGACCCCATTGAGGGTGTTCTTGGCAAAGATACTGGAGTGGTTTGCCAACTCCTTCTCCAGCTCATTTGACAGATGAGAAACTGAGGCAAACAGGGTTAAGTGATTTGCCCAGTGTTACACAGCTAGTAAGTATCTGAGGTCAGATTTGAACTCAGAAAGATGAATATTTTTTACTTTGGATCCAACACTCTATCTGCTATACCACTTAACTACGCTAAAGACAATTTGTCTATGGGAATAAAGGCTGGGTCTGAAATTTCTTTGATGTAGGGAACACCAATGTCTTTCATCACCCTTTCTGAAAACTATGGTGGTAGAGATTTTCCCAAAACACTGAGAAGTCAAGCAATTTGGCCAGGGTGACAGAGCCTATAGATTTTAGAGGCAAGACTTGAACTCAAAACTTCCTGTCTTTGAGGCCAGTTCTCTACTATTATATATCTGTAAATGATCTTATGGGAGGATCAAATCTATTTGCTTGATCCCCTTAGTCTAATAACTAGATAATATTATTATGAAAAATTAATCAAAAAAAGGAATATAGAAAGGAGGAATTAGAGTGTATGGTGTTATATTTATCTGGTGGCAGTATGTGGTTTTCATTATTCCTGCTTCTTCTTTGTTGGGGTCTGGGCATCCGGAAGAATACATATTTATACAGCTGAATTTCTATATCTATCAGCTCCCTCCCAGTATTCCCCTTTGGCCCCAAGACATTCTCCAAACATTTGCTTTTCATTCCTTTCAAATTGTGTTTAACTAAAATATCACCTTTTATATTTGTCTTTATCTAAGTTATATGCATAGTGGGTTATAAAGTCAAAGTTGGCAGAGAGCCAATATAGCACAAAGATTCATACAGTTTCATAACAAATACTTGCCTGGATTAATTATTTCCATCATTATGAATTCAGTTTGCCTTTGTTCTTTAATTACATCTGCTCATCTAGGTAATCTCTATTTTAGAGACACTAGGGATTTTTGTTTTAACCTTACAATGCCTGATATACATAGGACAGATAATAAATATTATTTAGTGCTAAGATTAAATAAACAAAAGAATAAGAAATGATTACCAACTGTATTTAACAGCGTTGGAAATATATTGCATGCCACAAATCATGAGATGCTTCCTTTAGAATTTGTGGTCTGGTAGAGACCTTAATATTTCCGTGACATGAATTCTGACATTAAATTTTGACAGCATTTTGGGTCATTATTCATACATGTAATACCATTGTGATTGTTACCTTAAATGCCACCAAAGTGATTTTTCTAAACCACAGGTCCAACCATGTCACCCCTCCTTCTGTTAATTCAATAAACTCTATATATAACATCTAAGATCAAATACAAAATGTTCCATTTGGCATTCGAAGCCCTTCATGTCTTTGCCTCCTCCTACTTTCCCATTCTTACACCTCACTCTCTGACACTCCTTCATTGATTCAATAATACTGGCCTCCTGACTGTTGCACATACAAGACACACCATCTTTCAGCTCCAGGCATTTTCTCTGGCTTTTGCCCATGCCTGGAACACTCTGCCTCCTCAACCTTACCTGTTGATTCCCCTGGCTTGCTTTAATTCCTAACTAAAATCCCATATTTTACAAGAAGCCTTTCCCAATCCCTCTTAATTCTAGTGCATTCTCTATATTAATTATTTCCTATTTATCATGTGGATAGCTTGTTTCTCTGTTGTCTCACACATTAGATTGTGATCTCTCTGGGACAGAGACTACCTTTTATCTCCTTTTTGTATTACCAGTATTTACCATAATGCCTAACATATAGTAGGAACTTTATAAATGATAATTGATTGATTGATGCTCATTTGACACTGATTCTTTCAGAAATAAAGTCAAGACTTCTCATTCTATTACTAGGGCTTCTTCAGAGTTCAATCATTTGGGAATCAAGCAATAAGATTGTGATAACCTATTTAAAGTCACACTATCAAAATTATAATTACATAAAATATGATGATTGATTCTAGCCCAATGGAAATACCCTTGGTGTGAATTACTCAGTGTGAATTTAAATAAATCCTACCACTTCAAGGGATTCATTACTTGTACTAACTAAGACCTAACTACAACATCTTTTGCTAGTAGATTTGGATAAAGGAATAGGGGTAGTAAATGATGAAATGTGGCTTTAAATACCATATTAAATTGGATCATGAGTGTATCTTTATATAGAAGTAGCCTAGAATAATTTATAGACAGCTGATCTCAGATCCATGAAGAACTATATTCAGTCCTGCCTCTGATACCGTAACGTTGGTGTCACTCTGAGTAAGTGACTTAAACTCCTAGAAGACTGTGTATTGTAAAAAGAAAGAAATGGAGAGAGAGAGAGAGAGAGAGAGAGAGAGAGAGAGAGAGAGAGAGAGAGAGAGAGAGAGAGGAATAGAGAAAGAAAAAGAGAAAGAAAAAGAAAGAAAGAAAGGAAGGAAGGAAGAGAGATGAAAGAAAGAAAGAAAGAAAAAGAAAGAAAGAAAGAAAGAAAGAAAGAAAGAAAGAAAGAAAGAAAGAAAGAAAGAAAAAGAAAGAAAGAAAAAGAAGTGCTGGTCTGTTTTGGTAGAGGGAGTTTCCTCACTTGGGAGTTCCTTATGCCAATGAAATCATAGGTCAGTACCTGTCCTATCATATGCTTATATAGATACAATAAGAAAGATAGCATGATATAGAGGCTACTGCCAGCCTTGAAGTCAGGAAGGTCTAGATTCAAGCCCATTTTTCATATATACCGCCTGTGTATGTACTTAAATGCTAAGTACTCTCACATAGATTTTTCTTTCATTCTTTCAGTTACCTGTCTCTTCTTATTAGTCTTGTTAGCCCCACTACTCTGCTTTCCAATTTCTTTTGTGTATTAGTTTTTTTTTCCTTTTTCTCTTTTTCCTCTAAGTATTCTTAGATACTTCATTTTCTTCATGAATTTAATTTCCTTTCTGTCTATTCTGAACTTTTATTCCTTGATTCATGTTTGATATGCTTATTTATTTCTTCTTCAATTTCTTTGTGTTTCAACTAAAGAGCACTTCCATGGAGGAAAGAGTTATATATCTGATATGAGAGATAGATCCCTTGAAACTGAGTTGGTCTGGGAGGCATTAGTGCACAGGGGGATCATTGCCTCTGAGAGAGTATTGTGCCTCAGAAAAAGGAAATTGAATTCCTTGGGGTCACTTTGAACCATAATAGAGAGATGGCATGGAACAAAAATGATGACTTTGTCTCTGTCTTTCTATCTCTGTGACTCTCTGAAGACTCTGTGTCTTCATCTCTCCAGTTTTTTCAATTTCTTTCTGTCTCTCTCTCTCTTCCCCATCATACACATAAAAATAGGAAGATAGTGTCATAGAGAGGACTCAAATGTGATATCCTGAAGTACTGTTAAAATTTATATTTGAAATAGCAATTATTCGAGAAAAGCCTGTCTTCTGGAAATTTTCGTGGAAATATATTTATAGAGTTTAAACCTATAAGTATTTGAGATTTCTCAAGTAAAATGCAAGCCTTCCGTGGACCCAAATGTATCACCACATATCACCACATATTTCAATCACTTGAAAGGAAGAAATTTGACTCAGTTCTCAGTGAGTTGGTCAATATGAGTACCAATGATAATAACATAATAGCAGATATTAAAAATAACTTAAAAATTAATAGGATCTCAAGCCTATCATATAGACAGCTATCAAACTACTCCAATATAATTTTTTTTTCCTTCATCAGCAAGCAATCTATATTTCTTCTTTCAATTTCCTCACTTGGCCACAGACTGATTATCCAAAGGATTCCTTTTAAAACTGTCAAAATAGTTTGTCTTACTACATACAAACATCTGGCAGTCATTCAAAATCCAAGAGAGAACACAGTCCTTTATTCTTTTGACGCTTCTCAAAATGAATAATATTACAACTTTTACTGCTACAATATGAAATGGTAAAACATGATTCAGAATGTGGCAGGCATCCAAAAATTTGACCATTAGTAGAATAGTTCCATGATATTCAGCACATTTGCACCTGATTAACCATGCTTCCAAAAGAGTGGATTTTTAAACTCTGGACCCTAAGAGTATCCTATGACCAGCTGGTAACTATAAGATGTGCTACTGGACATTCCATTAAACCTGGATTCCTAAGCTAGTACGTCACAAAGGCTAGCATATATGTTTCATGAGGTCATGCCAAAGGACTTTCTGTATCACCATAGTATCTCTAACATAGAGAGGGTTCTATAAATAATTTATAATAATGACAACTCATATTTCTATAATGTTTCAAAGTTTTCAAAGTGCTTGGATAACAACAGCCCTGTAAAATAAATAAGATGGGGATTTTTTAATCTTCATTTTATAGATGAAGAAACACTCAGAGAGTTGACACAAGTCATAAGTGGTAAGGTAGATCTAAAGCTCCACCAACTCCAGAGGTTAACTGGTTTAACCTCCTTATTTTACAAATGAAGAAATTGTTTCTGCCCAAGAAGACTGAGCAGTTTGTCTAAGATCACACACATGGTATCAGAGTAGAAATGTAAACCCAGGCGACTAGGTGGTGCGGTGGACAGAGCTGGCCTCAGACACTTTCTAGCTGTGTAACCCTGGGGCAAGACACTTAACTCTTTTGCCTCAGTTTCCTCATCTGTAAAATGAGATAGAGAAGGAACTGGCAAGTCACTCCAGTATCTTTGTCAAAAAAACCCTCAAATGAGTTTACAAAGAGTCAAATGTCACTGAGGGGACTGAACAACAACCATTCACTCAATATCTAATGCTTTTTCCATTATAACATAATGCTATTAGAAGCTATTTTCAAACCCACCTCTATCTCTACACCATAAAATATTTTCCCTTGTAATAAAGATCTTCTCCAGTGGTTTCAATGAATGAATGTTCCATGTCAAACTGGGGCTTTCTTACTGTTACAGCTCCTTCCTTGATTGATTGTCATGGTGACTGATCTTCATATTGTCCCCCTGGCTTCTCCCCATTCAAACAAACTACTACTTGCTCAGGACTAGATTCAGGCAATATGTGATCAATACTCTAATTGTCCAAGTGACAGTTGGTCATGTCTTTTTTTGTTTCATAGTCAAGTATATCCTCTTCATAGTACTTCTTTCTAGCTTTCTCTATCAGTAGAGTCTAGACATATTCATCTGAATAAGTAGTTATGGAGTGAGAAAAAATCTCCCCTCCCTGGTGAGGCTACATTACAATCAGTTATAATATTTGCAAGTTTCAGCAATGAAATATTTTGGCAAACTTTGAATCATATGACAAAATGGTAATTCAATAAATCAATTAAAAATAGGCTGAGTAGCTATACTGTGCTAGATGCTAAAGGGTTGCCCTCAAGGGGATCATAATCTAGTATGGAGAGAGATTAGCATGAGAAAGAAAAAAAAGCAAGCAATAAAAGATAGTATAAAGTTGAAGACTAAATTACATAGTCTAAAAGGAAGGATCCATGAGGGCCGGAATAATCCATAGAAATTTGGGAAGGAAGGGATCCTGGAGTTTGAAGGACAAGCAAGATTGAAATAGGTGGCCATAACCAAAAAAAAAAAAAAGGTAAAGTAAAGGCATTTCTGGCAAAAAAAAGATAGATTGAGAAGACCAGGAGGAGGAAACTAATGCCTAGGGAAATTGTAGCTTCTCCTGGGTCACTGGTAAACCTGGACTCCAACTCTGGTCCTCTGACTTTCAATGCTGCATGAGCTTGAAATTTTTATGAGACAAATGTGATGACTGACCTGATGAACAAAGAGAATTCCCTGGGAAATGGAGGGAAATGAGAATCAATGGTAAAAATGGGGTCATGTTCTGATTTGAAAAATTTGAAAAATAAGAAGAGACTTGATATGGTAGGAAGTAAGGGGCCAATAAATGTTTTGGGTCAGGAAAGTGAAAAGATGACAATGATATTCAAGAGAAATTAAATTGGTAGCTTGATACAGGATGGAATAGAAGGGGCTGAATTTTTAATTGAAGGAATTGCTAAGAGGATTTTACAATTTATACGTGACATAATTGGCTCCAGGTCTAGGCTGGCAGCAATAAGAATGGAGAGGAAAGATTAAGTAAGAGATACCTTTGAATTTCGAGATGTAACAAGACAGTGACAGATTAATTTAGTACACTAAAAAGAAAGCTGACTTTCAAGTCAGAGGACTCTTGTTAATATCCTACATCTGACATTTACATGCTATGGAAACTTGGACAAGTCATTCACCTTCCTTGGGCCTCAGTTTCCTCATATGTAAAATGAAGGTTTTATACTACATTGCTTCTGAGGCTCTTTCCTCAGCTCCTTATGAGCTCTCAACCTCAGATACCATGGAAAAAGCAATAATGGAGAAAAGTGGGGAATCAGGATATATCGTTTGAGGGGGTAGCAGTAAGGCTAGGATTCCCAGAGAATAAATATCTTTAAATTTCAGGACATAAGTTGGGATGAGAGTGACAGAGTGCCGCTCATGATTAAAGAGTACACACTAAGAACTAGACTGGTACCTGACTGAAAGCCAAAGTACTTTTCAGAAAACCTGAAGCACATAGAAGTAAGAAATGGAGATGCCTGAGTGATGGGGGTGATCTTGTCATTCCATGTATAATTGCTTGTCTAGATGCATTGGAAATAGCCAGATAAATGAGGGTTTGTCCCAAAGTTGTCTTCAATTAGAAGGCATGCAAGAAGCACTGGGCATCTTTCAAATGTCCTATTCATGTTGATGTTGACCAGATATAAAAGTGGAGAACTGAGGTGCTTTCTCTTCAGTAACAGAGGTACTAAAAGAGGCTATATGATCTAGTGATTAAACCAGGTAGTTGGTCTCAGAGTCAGGAAAATGGGTTCAAGTCCTGCCTCTGGCAGTATAGATTATGTCACCCAGAGCAAGTAATCTCTTGGAGGAAGGGGAGCAGTTAGTGGGAGAAAAGAATCAGCCTTTACAAAGCACCAACTATGTGCCCGGGCTATTTTACTTTACAAATGTTACTCATTATTTTATAAATATTATCTCTTTCAATACTCACAACAAACTTGAGTGGCAGATGCTGTTATTATTCTCATTTTGCAGTTGAGGAAACTGAGGAAAACAGAGGTTAAGTGACTTGCTCAATGTCAGCCAACATGTCTAAGGCCATATTGGAACTTCATTCTTCTGGACTCCAGGTCCATTGTACTATCCACTGTGCTACCTGATTTCACTCAGTGCCCCCATGAAATTCTTTAAGTCTATAAATTATAGGGCAAGTATGAGATAGATTGGTGGAATGAGTTTTCTCAATGAGAGTTCTTTATATCAGTAAAAACATGGATCTAGTCGCCCCCCTATGCACACATTCCTACACACAAATATACATTCTAGCTACCCCAGAGACTGGTTGTCAGGCTCAATCCCTGTCTATCCCAATGATTAGAAAGTACAAAGCCATGCAGCATCCAAAAATGTGAAATATTAATTATCATGTAAAGGTCAGTTTCTTTACATGTGAAGGTCAATTTATGAACGTTCTGACTGAGATGAGTCTCAGGCAATAAAATACAAGACACCTAAAATTTCAGGTTACTTGTGGAATTTCAACTACGGTTTTATTTAATAGGCAATGAATGCAGACTATTTTCTAGTCAATTCAAAGGTAGAGAGACCCTTAGAGAATATCTATTTCAAGTCATTCCTTATATAGATGAAGAAACTGAGGGTCCGAGAAATTAAATGATTTGCTGAAATATTCAAAAGTGGTTAGAATCAGGACTTGAACTCAGTCCTCAGATTTCCAAGTCAGGGCCTTTCTACTGTCTCATATTATTATTTTCGTTGCAGATTTTATCATAATTAGAATTGACAAAATGCAAACAGGTCCCTTTTGGGAAGAATATTACTTAATGTAGTTACTCAGTCTTGCCTTCTCAATTTTTCTCTCCATTTTGCTTGCTACAATCTTAATCTGTACAATGAACACATAGATTTTATAACCTCTAAGGTGCCTTCCAACTTTAAATCTGTGATCCTATTATTCGTGGGCTATCAATCAGTTTCTTGGGTCCTGTTTATGCACAATTTTTTTCGATTAATAATTTTATTTAATTTTAATTGTTAGAGGTACAGCTACCATAGAGTAAAACTAATTTCAAGAAAAGGAAATGTCAGATTTTAATCATTTTGTCCTTCCTCAACTTCCAACCTATGAAATGGGATCAGAAAGGATTACTCCAGATTTCAAATATATATGAATATAATATACACACATACATATATAGATATACATATATATGCATGCACATAGAAACATGTATGTATATACATACACATATATACACAGATTTATACATACATCATCATAAATATACATACATAAATATGTATATACACACATCCACCAATTCCCAGTTATGTTTTGAGGTTAAAGTGTAACCTTTAGAAGAAGGAGAGTAAATAAAGTTTAGAAAGAAAGCAAAGAAATCAGATAAATATTAATAAATTCCTCAATGTATTTTAAATAGTTATTCTTTCAATATTTAAAATTATGATGATTGTGTCATGATCTAACTTTTCCCTTGATTTTTGCCAGCACATTAGTATATTTGAAGGTCTAATATTGTTCGAAAATGATGACTTTCTGAGCACCCTACCGGACCCCATGTAATAAAAGGATTTTTTTTGAAAATTTTCCAATATCATTTGTTCCCTTTCTCATGCTAATCAGTACAAGAAAATTTTACAATTCAGAAACATCATTTCTTCTCATTTTATTTTTAATTTATCAAATAAACAACATTTCTATAACAATACAATGAAAAAAGATCATTGTACATGAAATTTCAAGTCTACTATGAACAACTTGCTATTCTTTTCAAATATGCAACAGAATGATCATGTAAATTTCTTTCTTCCCCCCCCTCACCCTTGCCTGGAGAAGGTTACTGTTACACATGCACACTTTTACTCATCAGTTCTTTCTTTGGATGCAGATAGCGTTTTCTTCATATGTCCTTTATAGATAATTTGGGTATATATAATAGACAAAATAGCTTATTTGTTCAAAGTTATTCCTAAGACAATATTGCTATTACTGTATGCAGTGTTTGCTTGGTTGTTTTCATTTTGTTCTTCATTATTTCATGCAAATCTCTTCATGTTTTTCTAAAAATCATTGCACTCACCATTTCTTATAGCACAATAATATTCCATTACAATCATATACTACAACTTGTTCAGTCATTCTCAATTGTTGACATCCCTGCAATTTTTAGTTCTTTGCCACCGCAAAGAGAGTTTCTACAAACATCTTAGAACATACAAGTTCTTTTCCTTTTCCCAAAATCTATTCTGGAAATAGACCAAGTAGAGGTATCTCTGGATCAAAGGGCATAGGCAGTTTAATAAATATTTGGGTATAATTCCAGATTGCTCTCCAAAATACCTGGATCATTTTATAATTCCACCAACAATGAATAGTGTCCCAATTTTTCTATATCTTCTTCAACACTTGTCATTTTCCTCTTCTATCATTTTAGCCAAACTAGTAGTTGTAAAATGATATCTCAGAGTTGTTTTGATTTGTATTACTCTAGTTAATAATCGTTTAGAGTATTTTTATATGACTATAAATTGCTTTGATTTTTTAATTGGAAAAGAACCACCATTTCTTTGAGAAATAGATCAACTTAGATCAGACATCATTAATATTTTTTTAACATCATGGTTCCTTTTCTAATCTGCCTATAAATCCCTTCTCAGAATAATGATTTTTGATGTATAAAATTAAATGCAAATGAAATAATCATATCAAAATACAGTTATCAAAACATTTTTAAAACCTAAATAAGTTCATAGACTACAGATTAAATAT
Source organism: Notamacropus eugenii (assembly GCF_028372415.1). Classification (NCBI taxonomy): domain Eukaryota; kingdom Metazoa; phylum Chordata; class Mammalia; order Diprotodontia; family Macropodidae; genus Notamacropus; species Notamacropus eugenii. The sequence continues at coordinate 266,846,461 of NC_092874.1, forward strand.
TCCTGAATAATGATTTTGGGGAATACCAAATTCATTTGTCTTCCTTGAAAATGAAGGACAAACAAAAACTGTATGTAGCTTTTTATCAATATAAAATTTATTTATTTTCCAGTTCTAACATTCATTTCCACAAGAATTTGAATTCAAAATTTTCTCCCCATTTCTCCTCACCTTCCACCCCAGGATAGCATGCACCCTATCCACCCCTTCCTCCAGTCTGTCCTCCCTTCTATTACCCACCCTTCTTCCATCCTCCTTCCCCTCCATTTTTCTGTAGGGCAAAATAGATTTCTACGTTCCATTGCCTGTATAGCTTAATTTCCAGTTGCATGTGAAAATAATTTTTAACATTCATTCTTAAAGCTTTGAGTTCCATATTCTCCTCCTCCCTCCCCACCCACCCTCATTGAGAAAACAAACAATTCAATATAGGTCATACATGTGCAACAATGCAAAGCACTTCCATAATAGTTATATTGTAAAAGACTAGCCACATTTCCCTCTGTCCCATCTTGCCCTCCATTTATTCCATTCTCTCCCTTGACCTGTCCTCCCACGATAGTGTTTGCTTCTGATTATCCCTTTCCCCGATTTGCTGGCCTTTCTGTTATCTTCCCTCTCCTATCCCCTTCCCCCTTGTCTTTCTGCAGGATAAAGTAGATTTCCATATCCATTTGAGTGTGTGTTATTCCCTCCTTAAGCCAAATGCCATGAGGGTAAAGCTCAATTATATCCTTTGATCTCCCTGTCTTCCCCTCCATTGTAAAAGTTCTTTCTTCTCTCTTTTATGTGAGATGATTTGCTATATTCCACCTTTCTCTTTCTCCTAGTACATTCCATTCAACAATAAACTTGATTTTTTTTAGGTATTCTCTCTTCATATTCTACTCACCCTGTGCCCTCTGTCTATATATATATATGCATATATGTCTCTCTCTATATATACATATGCATATACACACATATGCATTCACATATGTGCATATAAATACCTACATATTTATAATATACACTTATCCATATACACCTACTACATATATATATATATATATATTCCCTCTAACTACTCTAATACTGCAAAAGGTCTCATGAGTTATAAACAACATCTTTCCATACAGGAATGTAAACAGTTGAATTTTAATGAATTCCTTAAGGATTCTCTTTCCTGTTTACTTTTTCATGTTTCTCTTAATTCTTGTATTTGAAAGTCAAATTTTCTATTCAGCTTTGGTATTTTCAACAAGAATGTTTGGAAGTCCTCTATGTCACTGAAATTCCATTTTTTTCCACTGAAGTATTATACTCAATTTGGCTGAGTAGGTGATTCTTGGTTTTAATCCTATCATCTTTGACCTCTGGAATATCATATTCCAAGCCCTTCAGTCCCTTAGTATAGAAGCTGCTAAATCCTGTGTTTTCCTGATTGTATTTCCACAGTACTTGCATTGTTTCTTTCTGGCTACTTGTAATATTTTCTCCTTGACCTTGAAACTCTGGAATTTGGCTACAATATTCGTAGGAGTTTTCCTTTTGGGATTTCTTTCAGGAGTTGATAAGTGAATTCTTTCCATTTCTATTTTACCCTCTGGTTCTACAATATCAGAACAGTTTTCCTAGATACATTTTTGGAAGATGATGTCTATGCTCTTTTTTATCCTGCTTTTCTGGTAGACTAATAATTTTAAAATTATTTCTCCTGGATCTGTTTTCCAGGTCAGTGGTTTTTCCAAAGAGATATTTCACATTGTCCTCTAATTTTTCATTCTTTTGGTTTTGTTTTATGCTTTCTTGGTTTCTCATAAAGTCATTAGCTTCCATCTGCTCCATTCTAATTTTAAAAAAAACTATCTTTTTCAGTGAGCTTTTCAACTTCCTTTTCCATTTAGCCAATTCTGTTTTTTTAAAGCATTCTTCTCCTCATTGGTTTTTGGACCTCTTTTGACATTTGAGTTAGTCTGTTTTTAAAGGTGTTATTTTCTTCAGCATCTTTTGGATCTCCTTTAGCAAGCTGTTGACTAGCTTTTCATGAAGAAAATACCTTTTCACCTAGAAAGTAACATTCTATAGTCTTATTTTCCCTTTTTTTGGGCAGTTAGTTACTTGAGTTTTGAGTCCTTTGTCAAGTGGAGGGTACACTCTAGGGACCTGCACATTTTAAGTTCCTCCAAGGTAGCACAATCAAGGGAGAGGAGTTTCTTCCTCTCCTGGCCTGCACTCTGTTCTGTGAGCAACCACAAGCACTATTTTCTGCCCAGGATCTGTGAGTAGGATTGCCTCTCCACTGCCACCATGAGTTCCACCACAGCAGTGCTCCTCCTCACCTCAGGACTGACACTCAGAACTGAGATTCAGATCAGTGGCTTTATTCCCACAGGGTATTTAGTGGATGACTCCAAAAGTGGATGCTGCTGCCACCCTGGGGCCCAGGCTGGGATCAGACTGCTCTCCCCTCTCACCAAGGTGAAAAAGTTTCTTACTAACTTTTGATGCTGTCTTTGGCATTTGTTGATGTAGCTTTTGAGTTGTAAGAAAAAGTATTCTCACATAACCTCTCTTCACAATCTCCATCATTCATTAGACTAAGGACTGCAGTCTTTAGATCTTCTTGTGATACTGAAAATCTCCTAAGTCAAAAAAGAGCCTTGAATAATTTTATTCTTCCTTTTAGTTTTCTCATCTGTAAAATGGGAGAATAATACCTATAGTTGTACCTACTCTTCCTTCCAGGGTTGTTGTGAAGCTCAAATAGGAAGATACTTGTAAATGGCTTTTTAAACTTTATAACATCATAACTTAAGAGCTGGAGAGGAACCTTAGAGGCCATTGATTCCAATCTGCTAATTTTTCTAGGGGAGGAATCTGTCTGAGGAGCATGAAGGTAAAGTGGTTTCCCCAGGATAACACATGAATAAATATCTGAGGTAGAATTTGATTCCAGGCGAGCCTGACTCTAGATCAAGTACTCTATCTATCAGGCAATCAATGACATTTAGTAGGAAGTAGCTAGAAGGGGATGTGATTTTGTTAGGACAGGAAAACAGCTGTCACAGAGTGATCTGGGGATCCTGAAGAGGGGTCTCTGAGATTATAGCTATTTTCATAAAATATAAAGGTGTTTTAATTTCCAATACAGTAAAAATCAATAGATCTATAACTCACAAAAGCACAAGCTCTGGTCCTCAGTGATTTTTAACACCATGAAAGGGGTTCTGAGATCAAAAAATTTGACAATTACTGGGCATAGAGAATAGAGGAAACTGTCAATTCAAGTCAGTACCATCTCTGTAGCATAAAGTTTTAGAACATAGACTACTAGACCAATGAGGGGTTAAATGACTTGCCCAGGGTCATACAAGTATGTTTCAGAGACAACACTTGAACACAGATCCTATTGGCTTCAATATCAGGATTCTATCTACTAAAACATGCTGCTGTTTGTTATCTAATTATTATCGTCATTAATATTAGAAGTAGTTATTGTTCTTAGTGATATTAAAATCTAGCTCTCCTTCCTAATTCTAGTCTCAAAAAGTAGAGACTTGAGGGGGTTTTTTTTGTCCTGGATTAAAAAAAAAACAAATAATAATACATTATAACCTCCCATTTCTACTTGTTCAATATACAGCTTATATGTCATCATCTTCTCAAATTCTTTAATTTTTCTACCTTAATGACTAATACAGAGTTGGAAATACATTAACATGAGTTCAAATCCTTTCTCTTCACTTACATTGCTCTGCTGAGGTCTGCAAGGTTGTTTGCCAATCTATAAAAGGAGGGAGTCGAATTGGATGATTTCCAGTTTGACTTGTAGCTCTGGGGTTTTTATGACTCTATGCTGAGTGATTGGTCCCTCCCTTTCTTGAACTCTCACCTGGCTTTTTAGTTCAGTACTTAGGTTCTTATTACACTTGACTTTGTATTATTTTTATTTGTGTTCATGTCTTATCTCCTCTCCTGGATTATAATCCCCTCATGGGACCTTTCAAGATGAGTTAACTTTCTCTTAAAGTAAATGGATGATTTCCCCACAACATATCTTAAATGTATTTGGAGGGTCTATTTGTTTTTTTAAAAAAACGCAATTAAATGCTCTTTACTCGATAATGAACAATTTTAGACAGTTTCACTCATTTTTTTTATTCCCTAGCAATTTAATTATAAGAGTGTATCCAACTTTTAAAAGATTTGGTGTAAAATATTTCTCTATTTCTTTGGGAGAAATGATTTTTATGCATAATTTAACACCCACTTACCTCTCAAAAAAAGAATCAAAAGCATTTAGGATAATCGTTCAACTGTTCATTTCTTTAATATGACTAATTAGTCTAACATTATGAGTCAGATTTCCTTTAAGTGACTAGGAAAAAGACATTAACCTGCATATGCTGCTCCAAGAAGACTAAAAAAGCATTATCTGATGGGCAAAAGCCACAGTAAAAGCAACTCATTTGGTTGGTAATTTGACCTCTACCTTGATAAGAAAGAGGAAGTGAATTTTTCTGTTTGCTGTCACCAAGGCTACAATCATACACTTTTATTTTTTTAAGCGATCTCTTAAAGAGGTAAAAGACTTTTGTCAGGTGCCCAGAGATCTAATGGACCATAGAAATATCAGATGTTGCACCAGGGCATGGTTTTGGCCAAAAGTGTAGTTTATCTCCTAGGATGCTGGGGGATAAAAATCTGAGTGCATAAGAATGAAAGAATCGATACAAGTGTAGTTAGATTTCTATTTAGGTCCAATGGTATTGGTATAAGTTCAAAAAATAAAGTTGTCTAAGACTTTTTCTTTGCTTTTTTTTGTGGGGGTGGCATTATGTAATTCAGTTAGTCATTGACTCCAATGAGCCATCATCTTATCAGTGAGAGACAATTTGTAGATAGCAGAAAAGAATATAGTCCTGGAATTAGGAAGATATGGGTTTGAACACCCTCTCAGACACATTAGTTATGGGAGCCTGGGACGGTCATTTAACTTATCTCTGAAAGATAAAGGAGTTGATCTGATGACCCATAAGTTTCCTTGGAGTCAGGAAGACTTCAGTTCAAATCTGGGCTCAGACACTTAATGGTACTGTAACCCTGGCCAAGTCATTTAACCTTGTTTGCCTCACTTTTCTCTACTGTAAAATGAGCTGGAAAAAAAAAAATTGCAAACCACTCCAGCATCTTTGCCAAGGAAACCCCAAATGAGGTCAAAAAGAGTCGAATACTACTGAAACGACAACAACCATAAGCTTCCTTTCAACTCTAAATCTGTGATCATCCATACAATACCCACTTGCAGCAATCAAATCTAAGCACACATAAATTAATATCTTGAGTGGGCCTTTAGTAACACTTTCTCCATTACTTGTTTCGTTGACAATTTTACTGATCTTTATGTTTTTGCTTTGCATTCAGCTAAGAGGGAAGTCCTTTGAAACGCAAGAACTTTACCTATTCTGCTCCAGGGAAATTTTAGCTAGGGTGAAATTTGTAACTGATTATGCAGGTTATTTATAATGTGGAATGATTTATGTAAAAAGAAAAAAAAAATGGTGAGAAGTGGCTCATTACCTTTGAGGTTATTTAGTTCAACATCATCATTTTACAGTTGGGGAAACTGAGACCTCAGAAGGTGAAGGGACTTGGCCAAGGTCACCATACGTAGTAAATAATAGAGCTTAGATTTGTTGCATTTAATCATAAGAACACAGACCCAGAGTCACAAGATGCTTGAAAGGATATCTGATCAAATCCCAATACTACAGATGTGGAAACTGAGGTCTAAGGAAGGGAGGTAATTTGGCATAGGTAACACAATTAGCAATTAACAAAACCAGTGATCTGTTCTACAACATCATAAGATCATGGAGAGTTATAAGGTAGCTCAAAGGTCATCTAATTCATGCCCATAATACTACTTATGTCAGAAGTGAAGACTGGGTAAAGTGACTTCCCTAAGGTCACACAGATTGTAAGCTTTAAAGGCAAGATGTAAACATAGATTCTCTAGACTCCAAATACAGAGTTATTTCCCACAATACCATGCTGTAGAATGGAAAGTATGTTGATTTCAAGTTGTACCTTATTTTTGCTTACCTGAGAGATTTTAGAAAATCATTCTCCATCAGCTTTAGTGTCCTCTTCTATAAAAGGAGGAAAAGTGGACTTGAAAGAATCTGAAATCCCTTTTCAGATTTAGACCTATGATTCTTTTGACAATTTTTTACTTTCTTGTTTTATTTGAAAAGAAATAATTTTATCAGAGACATTTTTATTCAAATATAAATCAGATAGAATATAAGCACTTTGAAATCAGATACTGGCTTTTTGTTTGTTTATTTTCTTTGAAACCCATTGTCTTTCTGTGATTAGCTGCTTAATACTGATCAGAGGTCTAATAAGAGTTTATTACATACTTAACATTGACTAAATAAACATGAATACATAGTTCATAGCCAGAATTGTTTTTGGACTGACAGATTATTTTCTCAATATCTAATGATCTGATCTGTCCAAGTATATGCTCCCCCTTTGTGTGAATTATCAAAAATCTACTATATTAGAAAAAGGTCTCAGTTTTTTCCTCTTCAAAGTGAGGGAGGAAGAAAATAATTTAGAATGATCCTTCCAGTTTTAAAATTTGGATAGTCTCTATGAGAAATTAAGCAGCCATCTTATTCTTTTCATTGACTTTTCTAAATCAATCTTCTTGCATCCTCTAATATTAATAAGGCATAAATGCAAATATATTTGAGATCTGGGGACTTTTTCCATGTGTCAATGGCATCTTGGAAAGATATTTCTAGGTCACAGTGTGGGAGAAATTGTTTCATGTACTTTTCACATGGCTTTCCTCTGAGGATTCCAGAGTTATGAAAGGCACCCCTTGTCTCTCTCAATCTCTATGTACCCAGCAGAGAGCTTTGTATTCACTAATAATTGATCAGAGAATGACAGTTTTAGAATCATAAAGAATCTGGAGATGAAGTGTTGCAATGTCCTCGTTTTACAGATGAGGAAACTGAGGATCAGAGAACTTACCTAACTAGCCTTGGATAGTGAATCCTATAGGAAATCCATTTTGCCAGGATGAGCAGTAGGTATTTGGAATTTGTATTGAATTAATCTGTTCTCACTAATTCTCATTCAACAAGTAACAATGGGCTTAATTTCTCCCTCCTATCTTTTCCTTAAACAAAAATTCAATGAAAATGTATTCATTTTCATTAAAAACCACAATGGCATTTTAAAAGAAAACTTCATATAAAGAAGATTTTAAAAAATATCTGGTTTTCTTCATTTGAGTTCTTCAGAGCTTCCCATGTCCCTTCTATGACACCATTAAAAGTAATCCTATTTTCAGAATCATTTAGAGACAAGCATATCCATTTTTGATATCTTATCTCCCCTAACTTGTTCCCTTATTTTCCTCTCCTCTTCACTTTTTTCATTATCTTAGAAGAAAGAAACCTTAACAATCTGGCTCCTTTTGCTTTGAAAACTCTTTCTAGCATTCTAACAAATATTGAATCCCCTATGTCTATGCCTAGCATTTTGGTCCCATTGTGAAAATGTGGTAAAAAGCATTAGCTTTTGAAATTGATCACATTTTTGCTAGTTTTATAGCTTTTCATCATAGGGCCAAGAATTTTTCCTCTTAAAATTATTCAGAAATATTTAACAGACAGGATAAAATGAATAGCATACAATTATTCTCTAGTTCCTTTCATATGGGCATAGGAATGATGATTGTATGTTATTGTAGCTAGCTTTCAACATGTCCTTCTGGGAAGTAGGTATCCAAGACACTTCTTGGACTTCTGCACAAAATTCTGCAGCAAGACTACCTCACACATTTTTGTAGCTCCCCTGTATGTGTTTGATTTTCTCCCTTAGGATGGAAAGCATAGCTGTCTAATTTGTATTTGTGTCTCCAGAGGTTGGCACTGAGTTTGGCACATAGTAATGGATTAATGAATGCTTTGTCTATCTCTCTCCCTCTCTCCCCATTTGTCCATCATCTTTCTTTCTTTCTCTTTCTTTCTTCCTTCCTTCCTTCCTTCCTTCCTTCCTTCCTTCCTTCCTTCCTTCCTTCCTTCCTTCCTTCCTTCCTTCCTCCCTCCCTTTCTTTCTTTCTTTCTTTCTTTCTTTCTTTCTTTCTTTCTTTCTTTCTTTCTTTCTTTCTTTCTTTCTTTCTTTCTTTCTTTCTTTCTTTCTTTCCTTCTTCCTTCCTTCCTTCCTTCCTTCCTTCCTTCCTTCCTTCCTTCCTTCCTTCCTTCCTTCCTTCCTTCCTTCCATCCATCCCCCCACCCATCCATCCATCCATCCATCCATCCATCCATCCATCCATCCATCCATCTATCTATCTATCTATCTATCTATCTATCTATCTATCTATCTATCTATCTATCTACCTATCATCTTTTTATATATTCCTCTGGCTAGATTGCTACCTATCATATCTGTTTCTATGTCTCTATCTCTTTCTCTGAACTTTTGAAAGAACTTCTACTTAACCAGAATTTTTAAGTTTTTGGGGTTAAAAAAATGCAGAATGCCATATAGACCAAACCTCCCATTTTGTAGTTAAAGAAAGAAAAGCTGATACAGGTTAAATGTAAGGGACAGATCTGGGATTCGAATCTGTATTTTCTAACTCAAATCCGGCAGTCTTTCTACAACGTCACACCTTATTTCCAGTGTTGATGCCCTCTACAAAGGAGGTAGGTGAACTCTGAATCCAGTGGGTAGATTTCCAGTGGGCTCTAATATTTTTTCTTTGATTTATTCCATACTGCTCCAGTACTTTGATGCCTACAAAAGTATACCAAATATGCAAAAAAAAATATACCAAGTAGACAATTCACTGGGGAATGCTCAGACCTGAAATCAACTATTAAGCAGTAACTATTGTTATTTTAATCATCATTATTATTATAAGTATAACTATTCTTACCTTCTCTATGAAAATATTTGATGTTGCAATGGTTTAGATCAATGCTTCTCAAAATTTTGGTCTCAGGATGCCTTTATATTCTTTTAAAATGCATCAGCAGTGCCCCTGTTCAGATCTTTCATTTATCTAACCATGTATCATATTAGAAATTAAAATATCTTATTAAATGAAAATAGTTTTGACTTCAAAGACCTTGGGAACGAGTCTCAGAGTCCACCAGTGTTACATTTACCACACTTCCAGAACCACTGGTTTAAGCTATATTACAAATGAAAGCAATCCAAGATTCTGTGTAAAATAAAACAGACCCACATAATATCTTCATGAGGGTGGAGGAGAAGAAGAAGGAAAAAAAAAAGGTTTGAGATAGTTTGTGGTCACTGCAGGTTTTCAATGTCCTTTTTGTCACTTGTTAATGGGTCAAAAAAAAGAAAGGAAAACAAATGACTTTTTGGAATGAATACGGAGTAGAATATTGCAAACTCATAAATGAAAGCATTTTCCTGATTTTCTTCATCTTGCCCTTTCCCGTTTCCTGTTGACCAGTCTCACCTTACCCAGTGAATCTCTCTTTAAATAATGAAGCTAAATTTTTGGACTGATTATGTAAAACACTGAATAAAACTGTGAAATGTAGTTGAAGAGGATCATTGAATATAATTGGTTCAAAATCATCCTTCATGTTTATAAATTAAGGTTGTTGGAATTTCATGGTCTGGCAGATGGATAATTATACTCCAGAGCCTTTTACTTTTAAATTATTTATTCCGATTTTCTTTGGCAAAGTAATGACTGAACAAGGCTATTTTGTAGCCTGCAATTTCTCTTCAAAGATATCCACAATACTCATCAACATATCAATTTTTGTCAGGGACCTTTCTAAGGTGCTTGTGATAATATAGGCATAGAGATTATCACACCTAATAGCTTATTTCCTCCCTCCTTTCCATTCATTCTTATTCTCTAAATACAGATCATTGAATTGTATCTTGTTTGGAGCTGCAAATTATGGTTCTATAAACTTTTTAGCATCATAACTTTTACTCTTTCTGACTGTAATTGCCAAGCCTTATTTATGACTATTGTTTGGTATGGCAGCAAAACAGAATGGGTAGTAACGTAGTCTTAAAGTCAGACATGGGGGGCATATTTATTAGCCTGGCACTGTGTGAAACAACAGAGATACAATTATACAAGTAATACAATCTTTGCTCGCAAGGAGCTCAAATTCTAACAGGATTCTAACAGAAGATCCAAAATATATAATAAAGACGTTGACAGATAGTCAGATAGAGAAATCCCATGGTCCTGAAGTTTCAGTGGCAAAATAGATGATTGTGTGTCATTTTTATTGTCATTTCATTCATAAAGGTTCCTGCCACTGTCACTTAACACTGTCAAGGATTTTGGTGGGGAGAATTCTCCCTTTTTGATCTTTAGTTGTTGCAGTTACTGATAAGAGGGGGCTGTAGCATCTATAGAGGAAGTTGCCAGCTTGTCTCCTTAAGGTTTGCTCCTCTGGGTGACAGCTGCCAGAGCTAGCTAGGAAGCAGATACATCTGTCTGGGAGGAAAGCAGACCTGAGCGCTGGTTTTGGGTGCAGAGTCCTGAGCCATTTCCACCTGAGTCTAAGGGGAGGTAGTGAGTAAGCTGGTGATGGTGGTTTTGACCCACGAGGCACATGCCACCATTTTCTCTCTGAGGACACCTTGTTGCTTTAGCCAGCCAAGCTTACCTGTCTCATTGAAAGATGGAATATTGTATGTACAGAACAGTGAACTATTCAGAATTTAGATGGACCACAGAGTAGCAAAGTTAGTCCTTGACAAGAATTATATTCTTATTATGTGCTACCAAAAGTCCTAAAAGTTGGGATTGCAAAGAAAGGGGGAAAACACAGATTTTTTTTTTTCTGGTTACATTCTAATGGTTGCATTATAATGAGAGAAAAAACGTTTTTAAAAATAGTACATAGAAGATGGTTACATTCCAATGACTGAAATAGCATTTTATAAAATAGAAGAAAAAATAAAATGTAAATGGAAGGCACTGAGGAGTGAGAGAGGAGGATGGGTGGGAAAGGTCTCCTGCAGAAGAGGGGATTTGAACTGACTCTTCAAGGAAATGTTAATGTAGGCTCTGTAATGACTGTCAGAGCTTCCCTTCTTGAAAGGAAAAACAGGCCAAGGGAGTTACACAACAAACAGCCAATCAGAAAGGCTTCTGAAGCCCAAAATTGTTTGATGTACCAGTGGTCCTTTGCAAGTGAACTCTAGCCAATTGTGGAGATGCCAGAGACCACAGGACTAGTCTTGATCAACTCAAGGGTAACCTTGAACAGAAGCTGCAGACTTAAGACCTTGCTCAGTCTTTTCTTAACATCCTGGATTATTGTATCTACAGAGGTCTCTCTCCCCTTAACCCCTTCCCCTGCTCTAAAGCCTCTAGAAACTACATCATCTCATACTTTTTGCACTCCTCTTTGAGCAGCTGAGAACTCTCTCTTACTCGCTAATGCCTTATAGATCTCTCCCCTGCAAACCTTTTCTCAGACAATAAATGTTTTTTAGATGGCGTATCAGGACCTCTTTTATTTTAGGTCCATTTTATGGGCCTGAGGATCTTTTCCTAACAGAAACCAAGTAGAGAGGAGAGAGAAGGAAGAACATTTCAGGCATGAGGGACAGCCAATGAAAATGCTCAGTGGCTGGAGATGGAGTAAATTATGGGAGGTATGGCAAAAACACCAGAATCACCAGAAGTACACAGAGAATGAAAGCACTGTCTATGATTCTCCCATACACTCTATCCCACTGCATTTATTGGATATTTAATAAGTACCTGTTGATTCACAAGTAGATACTTTAAAAGAGACTCAGAAAACATTTTGATAAATCTTTCTCATTTAATACCAACATCAAAATGAATTATTCTGGCTACTGATCCAAACTAATTATTTAGAAGTTCTGTTTATAAGTTGCTGGAATGACATACAGTGCTTTATGACAGATGAGTGCACTGATGACTCATAAGAAAGATACAAGGGATTTCCATAATGGTTTGAAAGAGCTTCTTACCTATCATTTATATTAAAAACCAGGCAGGAACATATGTTATAGGTTGTTCAACTTGGCAAAATTAGAAATCTATGTTTGTGACTATATATGTATATAGATATATGTATATGTAATATATATGTATACCAATTGAAATACATTTAAATACATATAATGTAAAAGATACAAATATGCATATTCATGTATATACAAGTACATATGTAAGTAGATAATTATCTATAGATCTCACTCTATCATGTATGTATCTGTCTCTCCACCTATCTCAGCTCTCTCATTAATCTCTCTACCTGTCTCTATTATATCTCTCTTTTTCTTTCTTTCTTCTTTCTTTCTTTCTTCTTTCCTTCTTTCTTTCTTCCTTCCTTCCTTCCTTCCTTCCTTTCTTTCTTCTTTCTTTCTTTCTTCCTTCCTTCCTTCCTTCCTTCCTTCCTTCCTTCCTTCCTTCCTTCCTTCCTTCCTCCTTCCTTCCTCCTTCCTTCCTCCTTCCTTCCTCCTTCCTTCCTTCCTTCCTTCCTTCCTTCCTTCCTTCCTTCCTTCCTTCCTTCCTTCCTTCCACCCTTTCTTTCCTTCTTTCTCTCCATCCATCCATCCATCCATCCATCCATCCATCCATCCATCCATTCATCCATCTATCCCTCTATATTTCTATCTCATCTATCAAGCAATGTATCTTATTTCATTGGCACTGAGAGCTCCTGATGAAGAATTCCTCCCAATTCAGGGAAATAGCATCTTTGCAAGGTATAGTCTTACAGAGTAGCCTTGGGCACTGAGAATTTATGCAAGTTGTCAGGGTTGCATAGCCAGTCACCTCGATGAGTGAATTTGGAAATCAACTCTTTCTAAGCCTCAGGTCAGTTCTTTATCCACTATATCATGTCATAAAGGTGATTCAGAATCCTTCAAGACAACTTTGTGTAACTCTACCTCACTTAAATACAATTCACTTGCAAGGCAAGGGATCAACACCATGATGTCACTGGTACTCTTTAAAAATGAAAGACAAACAAGTTTTAGCACGAGGGAAAGCCTTGAATGTGATCTTGACAACAGATTCTATCAGAGGTCCACTGTCTGAAGACCAGTTAATTAAAGATGGACCGATAATGAATTTTTGGCCCCATTGTGTCTCATTTTCATTTTTTTAATATTAAAAGTTACTTAAAAGTTTTTATTGACCCAGGTGATAAGAGTTGATCTTAATTCTCCCTTGGCTTACAGAAATGACTCATTCTAACCTATTTAAACTAAATGGAATCTCTGTATCTCTTTGGTTTCAACCTCTCTGTCTCTCTGTCTCGTGTGTGTGTGTGCGTGTGTGTGTGTGTGTGTGTGTGTGTGTGTGTGTGTGTGTAAGTGGCAGAAGTAAGGTGGCAAAAAGAAAATCCTGGCATCATGAATCTGCCCAAGTTGAGTTATTTCAGAGGGAGGAGAGAGGGGTGAGGTCAATCTCCAGTCACTGTGTCTAAGGCTTTTATTGTTTCTTTAAAGGACAGAGTATTTACTAGGTTTACCCCTTTGCCAATCCATGAAAATCAAATTTATTACTTAGCACCTTTTTGAAAACTCTTCAGAACAGGTTGAACTAATCCATTGGTTTCCTTCTGTAGACAGCAGATAGATGCTGATGATACAATTTTCAATGGATGCATTTTAAATCTGGGGAAAGGGGAGGATGATACTCTTCTAGAAATCTCAGTTGCCACCTAAGCAAATTTTCCACTTAAAATGAGCATAAATTTTATACCAAGTCCTTGAGCATATAGAATATAATCTAGCAGATTTAGCATAGTGTCTGGCACCTAGTGGGTGCTTTATAAATGTTTATTGATTGAATGATAGCAGATTGCCTCAGAAGGACTGAACAACAAATTCAGAGGGGAGAATTAAAAACAAAGTAAAAAAAAATGACATCCTTCCTAGTTGAGTTTTTGATTTTCACTATTTTTTTCCTCCACTTAAAAATCTCTCCTACTTCCAATTTATCAATTGGAGTAAAACATATTGCTCTTAGCCCTCCAGGCCTATGATTGCTACTCAGAACTATCACCTTATTAAAGATAACAATCTGGTTGATGATTGGGGAAGATAGGTAATTAGTAAGACAATTTACATGTGATTGATAATGCAGTACTTTAACTACTTTGAAATATAAGAGGCAGTATCACAGAAGGAAGCTAATCATTGGAAAAAATATTATAAGCTCAGGGATAGATATTGAAGCAATGATTTCAGCAGAATCCGGAACTTCCAGGTGAGGGAACTTCATCCACTAAGTCAGATAGATACCTTCTCTGAAACTTATAGTCTTATATTATATCATATATATATATATATATATATATGTTATAGACCTAATATTGAGTTTGATCCTAGATAGACCCAAATAGTCAAAGAACCTGAGATCTAATTCACCTAGCTATGTAGCTATGATACTAATATAATTTCAGTTGAATATATCCTTATGGGAGGCAGCGTCGTGTAAGGTGTAGTAAACTGATCTTAGATTTAGAAAGCCCAGTTTGGAGTCAGGCCTCTGAACCCTATTGACTGAGTGATTATGGGCAACTCACTTAAATTTAGTATGCCTGAGCAATTCTTGAATTTTATAAATCACAGAACTAGTGCTAATTTGAATTGCCAGAGATATGTTCTTCGTGAGAAGTTCCTTATACCAATGAAATCACAAGTTCATTATTTTTCTAAATGGCAAAAATTATTAGGACACAACCATTAGAACCTAAGTACAACTTTTGACCAATAAAACACTAGCTGCATGACCTTGGACAAGTCGCTTGACTTCTATTTGTGTCAGTTTCCTTAACTATAAAATGGGGATAATAAACTTCCCAGGGTTATGGTGAGGATCAAATAGGATATGATTTTTAAAATATTTAACACAGTACTTGGTATATAGTAAACTCTCTTTAAAAAATCGTATTCTCTTCTCCCTCTTCTCCCTCCTTCTCCTCCTCCTCTTCCTCAGCATATCTCTGATGCAAATCACATATCAAAACTTATGGGATACTGAAAAATCAGTAACCAGAATATATATTATATATATATACATATAGATAATATAAATACATCAATAAAATAAAAAGCATATCAATGAACTAGGTATACAATTAAAAAAACAAGGAAAAAATTTAAAATCCTCAATTAAACACCAAATTGGAAATCCTGAAAATTAAAGATGAGCTTAATAAAACTGAATGAAAACCATTGAATTAATAAATAATTCTAAAAGTTCATTTCATGAAAAAAACAGTAATTGGTTAATATAATCTAAAAAGGAAGAAAACCAAATTAATAGTATCAAAAATGCAAAGGGTGAATAAATCAGTAAAGATGATGAAATCAAATAAATTATTAGGAATTATTTTTCACAATTATATACCAACAAATTTAATAATTTAAATGAAGTTAAAGAATATTTATAAACATATGTTTGGCATATGGTAGATACTTAATGAAAGTTTTTTGATTGATTGACTGGAGCAAGACTATCTTGGACAATACAGATGCTCACTAAATGTTTCCTATGAAATATTCACCTTCATGACATGGAGGAGCCTAAAACTACGGGGAGCTCAAAAATCATTGTAACCCAATGTTTTATTTCAAAGAGATTCTCATTTATCAACAAGGAAACTGAGACCCAAAAGATGTCATAGGATTTGCCTAGAGTAACATTTCTAATTAGAAACAGAAGACAAGAACCTGTCTCTTGAATCCCTGTCCTGATTCCCTCCAATACCCCATACTGATTCTTGAATTGAATTGAATTCAACAATTATAAAATATCTACTATAAGGAAGACATTTTTCTAGGGCTAAAGGCTAAGTCAAGTTTAATTGGGGGAGGAGAAATAGTCTCACCTTTCCATATGTCAAGCAATCACCCTACTTCCGTGAGATCTAGTGATTAATTGATAACTTTTGATTGCACAAAATTGCTCTGGGATACAAATTTTGAAAAACTAACTAAATTATGGAGTTATGTCAAAATTTTTCAGTTAAATTTCAAATTGAGCAGCAGAGATAAATAGCTGACAGTATTTGAGTTTGACAAATAGTGCTTTTTTGACATGAAAAAAAAGAGAACAAAGCACGAGAATTTCCCCTTCCTCCTGACTTCTTAATCAAAGTGCAACACTCCAACAACACTTTTTTTCCCCTCAACTCACTCCCACACTCCACACATCTGAGCTAATAAAATCCGAATGTGTGGCAGGAAGGAGGAAACCTGCTGCTAATCTTTTTCGCATGATTTCCCCACCATGGCATGTTCCCAATCAAAGGGGAAAACCATAAATCAGCTACAAATTAAGAGACCATCACATTTTTTAGAGAGATCCAAACAGACTGTTAGAATATGTTGTTTCTTTTTCTATTCTTGGAGAACTCTAGCACCCATCCTGTGGACAGGTGCCAATACTATGAAATACCATTGAAAGTTATATTTTCTGAAAATTCTCTGATATTATTCAGTTTTATGGTATTCCTTTTGTTATTCTTTTTCTCTTGGAAAGGATAGTGGGTCAAAACCACATAGATATTTGTATATACATATTTGACCAGCCCAGTAATTTAACTGTAAATAGTTTTTTTTTCTAATTTTCTATATGATACAGATCAAGATTCTGAATATTTGCCCTCTCAAACATTTTTTTCTGTGAAAATAAAAATTATCTTAATTTTACCTTTCTGGGTCATCACTTGAAAAAAAATATAAAGAAAAAAGGAATAAAAGTGGTTCAGTAAAATTAACCAATGAATTAATTAATGGTGACACTATATTCAGTGGTCCATATTTTAGTCCTCCACCTATGAAAAGAAACTTAGAAAGATTGCTTTCTCATTTCTTCTTTGTTGCTAAAATTGCTATTATATAACATTCAATTCTTTTGTTTTTCTATTTATTCTTGTAGTCATTATATATATATATTATTTTCTCAGTTCTGCTTGATTCATTTCCAATAAATTAATTGATAACTTACCATCTTTATCTGTGTTCATATTCATTGTTTCTTACAGCCCAGCAATATCCTATTACATTAATGCACTGATATTTGTTTAGTCACTCCCCAGTCATCGGGCATCCATACAGTTTCCAGTTCTTTGCTACTTATATAAAGTACAGCTCTAAATATTTTGCTGAATATGGGACCCTCATTTCTGTCTTTGACCTCCTTGGAGTACAGTTCTAACAGTGAGATCTCTAGGTCAAAAGGCATAGATTTTTAAATAATTCTTCTTTGAATATTTCCAAACTTTTTTTTTTCAGAATACTTCAACCACTTCACAGATCCACCTAAGGTAAGAATTTCTAATGCAAAGCAACTTCAGAAAAGTTAAAAAGCAGAAGTTATCCTTTAGTAGCCAACCAACAATTTCTACATACTTTATTAGAAGAAGTAAGTAGTAGAGGAGAGGAAGGCACTCAACCTGTTATTTCTTTGATTTATGTTCATGGGTCAGGAAACTTTTTTACCAATGAACCTAAATTATTTCTCTCTCCATATATATTATGTCTCTTAGAAATTTACTAGAACTAGAATGAAGTGACTTGTTTAGAATGCACAACCCATACCTTCCAGAGGATGAAATTGTGTCAAGGTTGTCTTAGTTCAAAGAACCGTTTTCTATATATTGCATCACCCTACTTCTCTTACTACTACATAGAATGATGGGAAAAAATATTCTTCTTTCCAGAAGCATCAGTTTATCTAAAAGAAAAAAAAAGAACATGATTTACCTTGAATCAGTGTTTCCATGCTTATGCTTTCCACCTTTCCTTTTCATCATGGAAGATTCCCAAATCATTGCTTTTGGGACTTTTCCCTTCATCGCCAGAAACACGTGCTTTTTCAATCTCATCGGTGATATTTACCCTCCATCTATCCTGGTCTTCACTCAAGATGGCCTATTTACACCTCTCCAAAACATGTCCATAAATTTCTCTTCTCATATTTTGTTTTGTATACTCCTCCTGAAGCCTGTAATTCCCACCTCACCACCTTGCTCTTCCTTACAATCTCTACTTTCTGGAATCTTATATTCCTTTTAAAAGAATATATTCAAATGATTCATCCTCTAAGAAGCTTTTCTCTGCCCAAAAAACTTTTATATCATAAAAACCTTAATATTAAAACAGGACCTCAGCAACTATCTGGATCAGAACTCTTAATGTTTTGGTGTCCTGGACCCTTTGGGTTGTCTGATAAAGCTTTGGGCCCCATCTAAGAAAAATGTTTTTAAATGCATAATATAATATACACAGTATTACAAAGCAGAACACTTATACTGAAATACAGAGGTCACAATGTTAGAATACAAATAAATTCATAGACCCATGGAGCCTAGGTTAAGAACACTTATCTAGAACACAAGGGCCTGATCAAGGATCCCCTTTAATGCCATTGCTAAGAAATGGTCATCCAGCCTCTCACTGAAGACTTGCTTTCAGTAAAAGGCAACTAACTGCATCTTAGAATCTCCCATTTCACATTTGGATAGCTCTAATTGTTAGGGAATTTATTATATTAAACCTGCATCTAGCTCTCTTCAATTTCAACTAGTTAGATATAATGGACAGAGAAAGGAGAAAATCTCAAATGGAAAGAAAACTTAGATCCTACCTATCCTTTTTACAACCCACTCATCAAGATGCCATTAAACTTTCATTTGACCATTTCTTGGGGAAACTCATTCTCCTTTGGAATCATTGTAAGTTTTAGGAAGTTGTTTTTCTTTTTTCCTGACTTCAACCCTAAATATGTTTCTTGGCAACTTCTAATCATTATTCCTACCACTGGCCTTTGGAAGGGGAAGAGAAACAAATCTAATCTCTTTCCACTGGATAGTTCTTCAAATACTAGAAGACAATCACAATGACACCCTTAAGACTTTTCTTTCCTTTGCTAAATCTAGTTCCATTGAACCAATCTTTATACGGCATGAAATTGAGGGATTTCATCATCCTAACTGCACCCTGCTGGACTCTCCATACCTTACAAATGTCTTTCATTATAGCAGAAGCTGAAACTGAATGCAGTTGTTTCAGATTTACTGTTAGTGGCATCATCAGCCCTTCAGTAGTTCACATGGCATGACTCCTGTACAACAGCCTCAACCTCCAAACAAGAACTCAAGCTCCTATCTGGACTCTGATGGATGAGTATTCACCTTAGCTTGTCAAGCATCAGGCCCAACACACCACTTGTCAGCCATATCGATGACATGTTGTTGTAGGAGGGCCCTCTCTTTTGAAAACCTTTTTTTCTAACTCATTTAAAAATAGTAATGAACTTACTCATTCCTTGAAAGGCTATATCAACCAACCAACCAATCAATCAATCATCATCATCAGAAACAGTCATTTATTAAGTTTTTACTATGTGCCAGGCATTGTGTTGTCCTGTGACTCCAATCACCATTCTCTCTGATGTCTTTGTCCAAAACAGGGGTAGGGAATCTTCAGCCTTAAGGCCACATGTAGTCTTCTAAATCCTTAAGTGCAATCTTTTACTGAATCTGAATGTTACAGAACAAATCCCTCTACCTGTGGCCTTAAGGTCTCAGATTCCCCACCCTTGGTCTAAAACATGGCTTTCTGGAATGAATCTTATATATATTTTGTCTTTGACTATTATAATGTAACTTGCTTGAGGGTAAAGACTCTCTTGATACTTTTATGCATTCTCTGTGCTTGGCTCAGCATAGTGTCTAGCACATAAAATCGTAATAAATGCTTTTTTCATTTATTCATTAATTCATCCATCTATCCATCCATCCATTCAAAATCATATTAGCTTTTTTGGCTGTCATTACACACTGGTGACTAATATTGAGCTACAGTTCACTAAGGGGGTAGCTAAGTGGTACAGGGGATAGAGCAGCAGAACTGGAATCAAGAAAACCCATCTTCCTGAGTTCAAATCTGGTTTCAGACACTTATTAGCACTGTGACTTTAAAAAGTAATTTAACCTTTGTTTGCATCAGTTTCTTCATCTGCAAAAGGGTGATAATAACTCTCCTGCTTCCCAGAGTTATATGAGAATCAAATGAGAAAAAGAAATTGGAAAGCACTTAACACAGTGCATGGCACATAGTAGGGAGTATTTAGCTGTCATTATTATTAATAATAGTAATTTATAATAATTGAAATGATAATCCTGTATGCTGCCCTGGGGCACAGAAATGTTAAGGGCTTGTCCAGGGCCCAGCAACTAGTATATGTCAGGGCAGAACTTGAAACCATGTCTTCTGTCTCTGAGCATATCTCATGCTGCTTTATGACTAAAAATCATGGAATACTCAAATTTCACAGACATCAGAATCATAGTCTACTCACAGGCCAATGGAGAGCTTGGCGGCCGTAGTAGGCTATGTATGGAACCAGTGAGTGCTTGCATGCAAGGTATGGTGCCAAAGATGTCACTCATGTAGGGGTAGGCAATGCTCAGCATACAACCCTCCCAAGTGGGACTGAGTGAGTAAGATGTAATTGGGAAATATTTAACAAAATAAATAAAAATATAATAGAACCTAGATAATGTTAACGTGTTCTTGCAAATGAATATACTGCTCATGGATACCTTTATTTGAGTTTGATAACACTGATTTAAATATGTGTATGTAATATTTATTTTAATTATTTTATCTACTATTATAATATATAATATATCATATAATCTATACTATGCATTATATTATAATTATTTTAATATATGTAATATTTTCACATTTATCACATACGCACATATATATTTATACACATACACATATATGTAAGCACACATGTCCAGAAACATAGATTAGGCATATTTTAAGAGGGGAAGGTAGCCACAAAATATTAAATAAATAAGCATACAAAAAACGCAGCTAGTGTAGCAGGGTTATCTTCTGCATGGGATTTATGAGAGGAAATAGACAAAAATTCAAAAGAATATATTGATGAGTTTCAGTTTTCACTGGTAAAAGGAATATTCATTTTGATGAGATCATTCATTTGTCAAAGTATTGAAATGAGTACAGAGAAGCGTTAAAAAAAAAACAGAAGGAAAATGATAAAAAAAAAAAAAAAAAGAACCAAGCTGTATGTTAGAAGTCAGCAGCAGGCGAATATGATAAGTAAATAAAAAAAGATGAAAGGTTTATGAAGACAGTTAAGCTATCGTACTGGGGAGTAAAATTGATAACATGCAATGTATAGACCAATTGAACTTTGTTATGTCGAGTTTTAACTCACATAAAGGAGAGCCAAGACCCAAAATGAGGCATTTAGAGACCAGAGTATGAGAGGTAGTCCTGCTCCTTTATTGGTTCAGAGGAAAAGAAGATCAGTCATGACTTGGGTAGTCAGGGAAACCTCCAAAGAAGAAAAAAAGGGGTTTGTACTGAATTGCAAGAGCTGTATATGAAAAACTGGGAGAGACAGAAGCATTGTGGATGAAGAGAAAAAAATATCCAATTCCTTAATCTATTTGCCACCTTTCCCCATATGCATTGTCATTTTCCAGTTGTGTCCAACTCTCCATGACCCCATTTTCTTGGCAAAGATACTTGGCAAGGAAACTTTTCCAACTTGTTTTACAGATGAGAAACGGAGGCAAACAGGGTTAAGTGGCTTGCCTAGGGTCACACAGCTATTAAGTGTCTGAAGTCAGGAAGATGAATCTTCCTGACTTCAGGACTGGTTCTCTATCCACTGTACCACCTAGCTGCCCTGAGTCTCAATTAAAGAGATATTAGGCAATTTGTGATGAGGGTTTATTCAAATTCAAAACAAAATGTATTTTATTTTTAATTTATGAAATAAGACAAGTATTTCCATAATATGGTACAATAAAAAAGTGATTTAGGAATAATATATGTGCCCTATTTTGTCATCCTATAGTCAAAAGAGATATTTTGGGGAACAGGTTCAGCAACCTACAATCTCTAATAATGATAACTTAATAATAACTTATTTCCATATAGTGTTTCCATGTTTGCAAACTGCTTTCCATATATTCTTTCATATGATTCTTACAAAGACCCCCGAAGATTGATAATGCATGTATTATTATCTCCATTTTACAGACAAGGAAACTGAGATACAAAATTGAATGACTAGTCCATGACTACACATTTAGAATATGTCAGAGAAACCTCTGGGCTCTCAGGGGAGTGTTCTCTTCATCATACCAGAGACACATAAGGTCATACTCATAATGATGTGACTTGCACTTGACTTTGTTTTGAGTGAGGGAGGGCTGTGAAGGTCACCAGCCTCACTTCTCCTCCACAGCCATCTGGATCCAGTGACCTGATATTCCTCAGGATGACTGGAGTTGACCTAGGATGAGGCAGTTGGGGTTAAGTGACTTGCCCAAGGTCACACAGCTAGTGATAGAACTGGAAAAAACCTCAGAGAATGTCTCCCTCACATTGTCTTGTTCTTCTCTGGAATGTGGCCTTACGGCCTAAGCTGGCCCTGGGAATGTGTGCTAGACATATCCTCAACCTTTTATCAATATTTTGTCAAATAAACTCATGCGTGAATCACCTGACATTCTTTCCTAACTGTATTGTCTTCCTTAGTGAAGAAAAAAAAGGGAAAAAAATGTGAAACAGTAATCATTTTACCTGAAAACTTAAGGGATTAAATGGTTCACTTCCTATGCAAACACCAAGAACTTGTGTTGTTCTCTACGTGGAAAGATTTTATCACTCATTGGTGTAATTTCCGAAATGATGACTGGCTAGAAAATGACAATATTGGTACAAACACACAAGATGAAAAAGTGTAGGTTGAATCCTTTTTTGCTGGAAAAGGGGAAGATCATTTAGCTGAAAGATACAGATTATCCTTTCACTTTCTAGGTTCCATCCAGCTTACTGTCTTGGATTGAATGGCTATGTCCTACCCATTGTAAGATTCAAAATTAGAAGTAGTAACTAGATGGTTGGTTTCTTTGCTTAAAGGAAGGTGGATTTATTCACCATGAGTTTTATAATTCAGTCTTTGTGGTTTGATAATAGAAAATATGGTACTGTGGGTAGCATGTGGGATTTGTAATCAGAGGTTCAGATCTTTCAGTTCTTTGTTTCCATTTGACCTTAGGCAAGTCATTTACTATCTCTAGACCTTGATTTCCTTATATCTGACCCGTGAAAGTGCACAATATATCTGAGTCCAAGTATCTACCTTCAGATCTCACCTTTGAACTCTATGGCCTGTATGACCTTCTCTGAGCCCCATTTCCTCACTTATAAATTGAGGTTTGATTAGATGCCCTCTGTGGTTACTTCTAGGCCCAAATATATGACATCTACTGAAGTGGATTCTATTGCAATCATAAATAACTTTTCGCAATTATTTCATGGAAAGTACCAGCTGCCAATGTAAAACAGAATATAATAGATGATCTCAAAGAAGTTTTACTTGGATTCACATTGTGTTTTTGTACTTACTTTGGAATATATGGGTGTGGTTCCATGGTCTTGCCTTACCGTTCAAGAGAACTGTTTGCTATTATTTAACAATAACATATATTGGAAGCGATGCGTGCCAAATATTTTTTTCTGCATTATGAAAATTAGAGTCTAGGAAGCCACCCAGTACTTAGGGGAGGGGCCTGAGCTATGATTCAGCAATCTGGGATCAAGGATGAGGGTCAGAAGGAAAAGACTGAGAAAAGTGGCCCACTGTTTGTTGACCCCAGGGGATTTCTGTTATCTCTGTCCTACCAAAGAATTAGGAACCAGGGAGGCCCAGAACTTGGCATTTAGAGAAATAGTGCCCAGTGGATGTGGGTTTTGAATAGGAAAAGAAGACTCAGAATTGGCAGCATGCTGTTTTAGATCAGGGTGGTGGAACGGAGGTAGTAGTGATCTGAAACTTATGGTGTCAGGACCAATAGACCAGGACCAATAGTCTTAGCAAATTTTCTAGAGAATATTGAGTGGTTAAATAACTTTCCACAGTTACACAGACATTTTGTGTCAGAGGTAGGTCTTGAACCCAGACGCTCCACTTTACACCTCTGTATCTACTATATCACACTACAATATCATGGAGGAGGGAGATGGACCTAGCATTTGGTGGGGTTGTGGAGTAGGGTCAGGAGAAGACTCGTGAAGGTAGTAGTGTATGAACTGAGCCTTGAAGGAAGCTATGGATTTTATGAGGTGAGTGCATTCCGGAAACAGGGGGACAGCCTCTCCACAGGTATGGAGATGGGTGATAAAATGTGTGTAGGGACCAGTAAGAAGCCAAGTTTGTCTGTATTCCACTGAACTAGGTTAGACATACCCCACAGAAAAGAGTGAGTTGATAGTGATCAGTGAAGTGAAGGAGAAAGAATTAAGAAAGGCCAAGGATATTTCCCCATAAATATGATTGTAGAACAAAAATTTACCAGAAAACACATATATCTTTACTCCTTATCCCTTTATCATTTATCCCCACCCATGTGGTTAACAGTTTAACAAAAACCAACCGTAGCACTTAAAAAATCCCTAAAAGTACCATATTCTGTTTTCCTAGGGCAGAGAAATGAAGTGTTTAAAATGTGTCACAGAAGTCAAATCCATAAAGAAGAAAAGGTGGGGAGGTACTAGCGAGGATGTGGTATTGATCACTAGATGGCAAGCTTGCTAATGCAAGAAAATGATGGGCATGGGGATCGGGAGATTTAGGGTTAAAGTGAAGTAACAGGATCATCATGGCACATAATGGATTTGGCAACACCTCTAGGAATTCGCAATAATTCAAGTTATAGAATGAAGCCACGCTGGGAAAACTTCATTGAGGATTAGCTGGAAAGACACTCAGTTTCCTTTAACTGCTCAGATCTGTATAAATGCCAACTCAAACAACTATTATTATGTTCATGGTCTCTCTGGCCCAAGACTTTTATAGGGCAGGAAAGGTAATGAATTTTCTGAATTTACTGATGACTCTTCTTTTTTTGCTTCTTCTATTGGCTATAAGTAAAAAGAAAAAGAAGGTAGAGTGACTAAAGAAGTGCTTGCCTAGGTGGCTCAGTAGATAAAGTGCTTGGCCCAGAGTCAAGAAAAGCAGAGTTCAAATCTACCTTCATACACTTCACTAACACTGCAGAAATTATTTAACTTCCATCTGCCTTAGTTTCCTCATCTGTCAAATAGAAGAAATAATAGCACCTATCTCTTAGGATGGTTGTGATGATCAAATGCAATAGCAACTGTAAAGCACAATGCTTGGCAAACAGAAAGTGCTTAATAATTGCCTTTTCTTTTTCTTTTTCCCCAGTCTGAGAGTCAAAAGCCCTGAGCTTTCTTCCCAGTTTTGCCACTAAGTAGCTTTGAGATTCAATTTCTTCATGAGGGATTTAGATAAGATTGTCATCTCTAAGGTCTTAATGTTCTAGGAAATGATTATGAAAGATTGAATTAAGCAGAATACAGACTCATGCTCTAAGAATTTAAAACTAAAATTTCCTGAGTAGTAGTAGTAGTAGCAGTAGTAGTGGTAGTGGTAGTGGTAGTAGTGGTAGTAGTAGTAGGAGTACCAGTAATGAAGGTGGTGGTGGTGGCAGTAGTAGTAATAGTAGTAGTGGTGATGATGGTGATGGTGATGGTGATGGCAGTAGCAGTTGCAGCAGTACAAGCAGTAGCAATAATGTTGCATAGCTAACATATATAGTATTTTAAGATTTGTTACTTATTTTACACATATTTCATTTGATCCTCACAATGACCCTGTCAGATAATTACTATACTATTAATATTCCCATTTTGCACTTATAAAAACTGAGACTCAGAGAAATTAAGTATTTGCTGATGGTGCTACACCTGTTCATTATCAGAATGATGGCAATTTGTTTTCTGGGTCTAAGGCTCCTCACTTGTAAATTGAGAAATTTGGACTAGAGAATCTCTGAGACCTCATCCAGAGTTGAAATAATAAAATTCAATGTCATCATCAAAAGTTGACTGGATTGTCCATTGTAAACAACTGAATCTTTTAAATGATTAGCTCTCTGCTTGCCTTAATATATAGTGACCCCTGAAGTGACTTCAAATTCTAAAATTCTGGGATCCGTTGATTGTGGTAAATTCATTTCACTAAAACCTTAGTAGCAGAAAAGAGTAGTTTCAATTGGCTTCTATACAATTCTGGTGAAAGATTGATTTTTTTATTAAACTATTTCTAAGTCTAGTTTTGCTTTAATTGAATGGCAGAATTCTAAACAGGATGTCAAAATATTCAGAGAAAAAGAAAAGATGCAGCCAGACATTGAGTTGTTTCCATATTTTGTAGAGAAATCCATTCAGATGATTGGCTGTAATTTTCTCCTTTCATTCAGGTGTTTTGGTATTGTTTTTACTGTCATGGTAGCTCAATCCCAGTTTCTGGAACTTTGATGATAGCTCATAATTATTTTGAGTTCTGTGGTCACATAGAGTTGTCGTAGAACTCATCTCAATCAGTTGATCAACAATCATTAACACAAGTTTGAAATGAAGTCAATGGAATAATCAATAGTCAATGTTATAAAAGAATAACCTGCTATTCATACATCTTTCTTCCTCATCAAGTTAGATGTTTTAATCCCAGATCAAACACTTGGTAGCTGTGTAATCTTGGCTAAATCACCTAGCCTTTCTTAGCCTCAATTCCTCAATCTATAAAATGGGAATAATAACCTACTTCAGAGTATTGTCATTAGAAAAGTGCTTCATAAACTTGGAAGCGTTGGATACATGTGAATAATTATAATTTGTGATATCATAGCAAAATATCTAAAAGACATTGATATATTGATTCACTTCTATCCTATCAAATGTGTATTTTGCCTTCAAGTAAAGGTTTATTAAAAAAAAAAAAAAACAACAACTGCTGATTTTGTTTGCTAGCAAGGGCCTGAAAGCAACTTGCTAATCTGCCATTTCATAACTGCACGCTGAAGTAGAGTATGGAGTGTTAAATTCGAAAGAACTACTACAGAGTGTGACAGTTTCATGGAAACACTATATGTTTTTTAATAGTAATGGCTAGAATGAAAGTAAAAAAAGTGCCAGAGAAAGGAGGTAAAGATGCAAACTCCAATGGGAGAAGCTTTGGTTCTGAGGTCAGAGGTTACTGTTGTTACTGCTGAGTCATTTTCAGTCATATCTGACTCTTGATGACTCCATCTGGGGTTTTCTTGGCAAAGACAGTACAGTGGTTTGCCATTTCCTTCTCCAGCTCATCTTATAGATGAGGAACTTAGGCTAACAGGGTTAATTGACTTTTCCAGCGCCACACAGCTAGTAAGTGTCTGAGGCCAGATTTGAACTCAGGAAGATGAGTCTTCTTGGCACCAGACCCAGAGCTCTATCTACTGCACCATCTTAAAGCTTTATATATAAATGCTGCATGTTACTTTAGGTTCTGATAATCTATGCAAGAAGAGAGCATGTAATAGTAGAAAGAGATATAGTTCTGAAATCAATGAGATGGGACTCAAATTTTATTTCTTTGTTTATGTTTATTTATTTATTTTTAATTTTCAACATTCATTTCCACAAAATTTTGAGCTCCAAACCTTTTCCCCATCTCTTCCCTCTCCCCACCCCAAAACATTGTGCATTCCGATCACCCCTTCCCCCAATCTACCCTTCCTTCTATCAAATTTTATTTCTGAGAATCACTTCCCTGTTTGACCTTGTATTAGTTAATCTCTCAGGGCTCAACTTACCTTATCTGTTAAGTAACTGTGTTTGGCTAGCTGGCTTCTGAGTTCTCTATGAGCCTATGAATACCTGTAGGTCATAGTTTCCTTATTTGTAAATTTAGTAGTTTGGAAAAGATGATCTTTTACTTCTCTAATAATGCGTACATAATTCCATGATAAGAAAAACAACTCAGCATTTACAATACAAACAGATATGCACTGGATTACAAATGAAATTAATATTATTGAAATAATAATCTAATTTTTCCTCCTAAATTCATATAATGCCTTCTCTATTCACAGACATCTTAAAGGTCTATGAACCCCAGAATACCCTGTTATTTACAGGTTCTTAGATCTAGAATTTGAAGGAACTTCAGTGTTCACCTAAGTACCCTCAAATTAAAAATACAGAAATAGAAATCAGAGGCAATAAACTGACGTGCACAAGATCATATGGGTAGATAATAAACAGCTTAGTAAAATATCTTAAAATGCAATAATAGCTACATGCCACTCTGCTACAAAAGAAGCAACAGCATTTCTTCCTTATTTGAAACAGTGTTCATCAATTTCTGTCAAAATGAGGTTTAAAAACCCCCAGATTTTTGGAAATGCATTCATTCTACAAAAGGATTTACTCTAGATGGCTTTTCCTGAACATTATTAACAGGCAGTACAGAAGCAGCCCTAACCTAACAAGTAAATCCATAAAATAGAGAGATCAGAAGACTTTGTGGGCTTTTCTTAAAGGCCAACCTATGACATTATTGGACTCCAAAAGTTGAGTTGTAGATAATAGTGATTTAAAAGAAAATCCAATGGTGACAGCAGGACATGAGTAGCTTTATATATACAGGATTTTTCCCTAGCTTGATTGGAGAAGAGGTAAGGCTCTCAGCATGAAGAAATCATTAAGGTATAAAGCTGAAAAGAATTCTTTAAAAGGATAGAAGAGGATGACTTGAGAAAAGCATGAAAAGTATCCAGAAGAACCTATCCAAGAAATGTATTGCATCCAGAATTAAGAATATGGCACATGAGGGAAATGGTAAACCATTTCATTGTCTTTGCCATGAAAACCCTAAATTGGGTCATGAAGAGTCAGACAAGACTTTAAAATGACTCAACAGCAGCAAATTAAACAATTTTGCTGGGCTTTGGAATGATAGGCAACAGAATTAGACATTGCAACCAGATGTCCAAGTCACAATGGCTTAGCAACTGATAAGGTCATCACATAGCAGCTGACATATGTTTAACACTCAAGGCGAGCACAGTTGGGAAGTAATGTACTTCTCAAGGTCATCTCAAGAGCAGATTCCCTGCAGTCATGCTTTATTGTCACTTCTCTAGGTAATTTTGTACTGCCACCACCTGTGAGCTCAGGTAAAGATTCTCATACAATACTTGTACACCCACGATTCATGAACTTTTCTCTAGGATTCATGTTTCTTGGATGAGGCTTTAATGAACCAGCAAGGAGCCAGGCAGGCCTAACCTTTTATACATTGGATATCAATTGGAAATGATATCCAATGTAATTTAATTTAACCCTATAAATTTACAGATGAGGAAACTGAGACTCATGGAGGTTAATTAACTTGCTCAAGGCCACATAGGTAATAAATTTCCTAAGTGAGTATTGAATCCATATCTTCTGTTTATAAAATCATCATTTTTATTAAAGGGGACCATAGTTCCTTTGGAAGTGGTGAATGGAAACATCCAAGGGAAAATAAAACAAGGGTGGAGAGATTATCTCTCTGTATGTGGGGGTGGGGGGACAAGATGAGGAAACTGTCATTCCTGCCCTCAGCATGCTGTTAGTGATCAACACAAAGATAATCAGAATTAATATATATTAATTAAAGTTTGCAAAATGCTTTACAAATATTATTTCATTTTATATTCAAGAAAACCAGTGAGATAACAGTACTACTATGCTCAGCTAGGTGCAGGGGATAGAGCACTGACCTTGAAGTCAAGAAGTCAAATATAGCCTTAGACATATCCTAACTGTATGACCCTAGACAAGTCACTTCACTTCTACCTATATCATTTTCCTCATATAAAGTGAGATAATAATAGCACCTTTTCTTATAGGACTGTTGTAAAAATCAGATGAGGTAATATTTGTAAATTATATATCATACTTCCTGGAACATGGTAAGCATGTAACAAATGTTTATTTCCCTTCCCTTTTACAGATGGGAAAACTTAGGGACTTTCCCAGAATCATACAGGGAGATTCCAAATCTGGACTTGAACTCAGGTCTGAGTAGTTCCTTGAGACTAAATTCACCTTGTTTTTGCTTGGGGCTGGGAGCTCTCTGCACATTGAATCGAGTTCCTAGGTTTCTGGGATCAGGACAGAGCTACAAAGCCAGAATCACTAGACCATAGTCCCTTAGACACAGACATCAGACACTTGAAACTGACCCTCTAAAAGCTGCTCAGGAACACCCTGTGAATCTGCCTTCCATGTACAACCCTTTCTCTTTTCTTCCTTTCCCCCTTAATTCCCCCTGACACAATTTCTCCTCAGATTTAGCAACTGGTTGGTGCTGTGGAAGCGGTGTTGGCTCTGAAGTAAAGACCAGCCTTGGATATCACCCTGCGATTCTGGGCAACTGTCTGCCTCAGTTTCCTCAGCTGTAAAAGAATATAATAAAAGTACCTATTTCCCAAAGTTATTTTAAGGATCAAATGAGATATTTGTAGAGCGCTTTCCAAACTTTAAATACTATACAAATGCTAGTCGTAGTTAATGATGATGCTGACGGTGATAATGATGATGATAACGGTGATGGTCAGTCAAGCACAAGACCCTATAACATAAAGGAACTTTTCCAGTTAATGGTAGTTTCCTTATTTTGTAGATGGTTGAGAACATGCATTAAATACAGGTTGGAAATGTTGTTGTTTAGACATTTCAGTCATATCCGACTCTTCATGACCTCATTTGGGATTTTCTTGCAAAGATACTGAAGTGGTTTGCCCTTTCCTTTTCTAGCTTATATTATGGATGAAGAAACTCAGTCAAAGAAGATTAAGTGACTTGCCCATGGTCAAACAGCTAATAAGTGTCTGAGACCAGATTTGAACTTGTGTCTTTCCAATCTAGGACCAGGGTACTATCCATCATACCATCTAGCTGCCCTGATGATTGGGCATACTCATCAGACCCAGGTTAGAGAGTGCCCACTAAAGACAAGGCAATCAAGACCCCAATGATGTAAAACACTAACATGATCCTCAAGGGAATAAAATCAAAACAGTGAACTACAGGTTTCTCAGGATTAATGATGATGATCATAGCTAACATTTAGAATATATCATGTTTTAAGATTTGTGAAACACTTTACAAATATTTTCTTTCATATATATGTTCTATTTGTATATAAACATAGGTTAACATTGATATATACCAATTAGAAAGATATTTTCTTATATATCAACCAATAAGACTTTATCAAATGCTTACTCTGTGTGCTGGGGAGATAAACTAGGGCAAAACAATAGCTGCGACAATAGATCCTACACATTTCTTCCCTCATGGGGCTTCTATTCGAACTGAGAAGAACGTATGTAAATAGATACTTGTGAGGTACATGCAAAGTGTGTAATTGTCTATTTTCTATTTATCTATCTTTCTATTCACATATACAAATAACTAGGATAAAGGCTGATCTTATAATTTCATTAATATAGGGAACACCTCTTGCAATGCAGAATGGCATATTCTATATAATTTAAAATGTTAGAGAGTGATCTAGGGACACTGAGAAGTTACGTGACCTGTCCAGGGTCAGAGAGCCAATCAGAGGTAGAATTGGAATCTAGATTCTTGATCCTCTATATCTCTTTTCTTTTGGTCTTTTCTGGTTTTAAGTAAAGGACTATTGGAGGAAGGAGGCTAGAGAAGCATTTGCTGAAAGCAAAACTTGGAGGTAGCTAAGATGAAGACTCATCTGATGGTTCTACTGAACTTGAAAGAGAACTTCATAGGGGAAGTGCTTTGTAGAAATGGATTTGCTTGATTTCCCCTTCCCAGGGACTGAAGTCATACAAGGGAATGTGTTTCTTTAGGTACTAGGGAGGGATTTGGGGACTTCTTGCTCTGTGTTCAAGTTAACTGGTCAAATGATACTAGGGATCTAATTAATAGTGATTGATATCAAGGAGACTATCACAATGGGGCTCAAATTGATGACATTAAATAGGAATCATCTTGATAACTCAGAGATACCCCTATAACACCGTAGAGGAAATAGAGCCTTGCTTGGAAACCTGACTCATCAATGAGAACAAAAATTAAGAAAAGAAATCTCAGAGTCCATAAAAGTCTACAGAAAAATAGGAAAAGCATGACTTCTACTTCTGGTGTTCTAGCCATTATTACAAGATGTGAATAGTATAGTACAATGATGAGAGAGAGACAGACAGGCAGAAACAGAGACAGATAGAAAGAGACAGAGAGAGAAGGATCCTTAATCAATGAGGACAGTAGAGTTTCCAGGACAAAAGTAGCAAAATCATCTGTGTTCTCTGAGAGTTCACTTTAAGGATCATGTGGGATTCATCAAACTGCTAGCTGCCTCAAATATTTAGACATGTAGAACAACAAGAGGATTTAGATGTGATGAAACCATTATGGGATCAGTGGGAACTATTTCCTTGAATACCTTCTGAACAAATCCCTATTTTGCTAATGTCTATGTTAACAGTCACTTAACTCTGACCATGGACCTGATTCTTTGGCTCATAGATTTAGAGTTGGGAGGAACCTTAAAGATTATCAAGTCTGGCTCACTATTTTTACAGATGAGGAAAGTGAAAGACAGAGACTTGCTCATGGTAACACCATCAATAAATTGATTCTTGTTTGTTCATAAAACACTGATACCAACCCCTGGATTACAGAGGATACACATATGACCACAACTGTTAGCATTAAGTACCTATATGCCTGGTTTGCCATTAGGGTGAGAAGCCTCATCAACAGAAATTGTTAATGATACCTAAGGACTTAGAATAATTGGGTGGAAGATTTAGAGGGGCATACCTGGGAATCTACAACCAATCAGATGTGCTGTTTGTGTTTTAGGACCAAAATTCCTATTCCACATCAGTTTTGTCTTGCCCTTTATACCCTGAAGAGTTAACAGTTCATTGGAACACATTCCTAAGGTTCTAGGTAGTCAGTGCAAGTTAATAATGAGACATCATGTCCAAAGAAATGAATGTGATGTTAGTCTAAATTTAAATAAAGAGATAGTGTCTAGGAACTAGGTGGATGTGATAATCCTGCTGTACTCTATGGTTAGGGCACATTTGTATTTGTTTTGTTTTGTGAGTCAGTTTTGGAGAGGGACATCATCATCATCATCATTATTGTCAACATGATGAACAGCTACGTATGCAAAAGGGAGACCAGGATAGTGAAGAGCCTTAGGACCATGACAAATAAATGTTACCATAAATAAATTGTAGTTCTTTGTATTTTTTTTCAGAGGAGTGGAAAATTCATAAAGACTAACTGGGTATAACCATTTTCAAGACTGTCATAGCTAAAAGATAATAGCCTTCCCTGACTTGTCCACAGAGTGTCAAACTAAAAGTAATGAATGATTTATTCTTTTGTTTTTGTACTTTTTAGTTCTTTTATTTGTTTTCAGTGTTGTACAATCACTTCCATATGTCTTAGAATTTTTTCCCATACCTCCCCCTACTTCTCCCTACCTCCCCACTCCCTCCCTGAGGCAGCACACAATTTTATACAGGTTCTACACACACATTCCTATTAAATACATTTTCACCTTAGTCATGTTGCATAGGAGAATTAAAATGAATGGGAGAAATCATAAAATGAAACAAAACATAATACCAAAGAACATGTTCTGCTTCATTCTGCGATTGAATTCCATAGTTCTTTCTCTGGATGTGGAAGGCATTTTGCCTCAAGAAGCCATTGGGAATTTATTAAGTCTTGCATTGCAATTTAGTAATAAGTCTACCAGAAAAATTCCTCACACACTGTGGTTGTTGCTGTGTACAGAGTTCTCTTGCTTCTGCTGCTTTCACTCAGCATCAGTTCATATAAGTCTTTATAGGCCTCTCTGAAGTCTTCCTGTTCATCATTTCTTACACCACAATAGAATTCCATTACATTCATATACCACAATTTATTCATCCATTCCCCAATTGATGGGCATCCCCTTGATTTCCAGTTTTTGGCCACCACAAAGAGTACTGCTATAAATATTTTTGCAGATTTGGGACTCTTTCATATTTTTATGATCTCTTGATGATATGGTCCTAGAAGCAGTATTGCTGGGTCAAAGGGTATGCACATTTTTGTAGCCCTTTGGGCATAGTTCCAAATTGCTCTCTAGAATAGTTGGATCAGCTCACAGCTCCACAAACAGTGAATTAGTGTTCCAACTCTACCACATCTTTTCCAACATTTATCACTTTCCTGATTTGTTGTGTGTGTTAGTTTGAGAGGTGTGATGTGGTATCTCAGAGCTGTTTTGATTTGCATCTCTCTAATCAATAGAGATTTAGAACATTTTTTCATATAACTATAGATAGCTTTAATTTCTTCCTCTGAAAACTGCCTGTTCATATCCTTTGACCATTTATCAATTAGGGAATGACTTGTATTCTTGTACATTTGACTCAGTTCTCTATATATTTTAGAAATGAGGCCTTTATCACATAGTTGCAAAAATTCTTTCCCGGTTTTCTGCTTCCCTCCTAATCTTGGTTGCATTGGGTTTGATTGTGCAAAACCTTTTCAATTGAATGTAATCAAAATTATCCATTTTGCACTTCTTAATGTTTTCTATCTCTTGTTTAGTCAAAATGTTTTCCATTCTCCATAAATCTGATAAATACACTGTTCTGTGCTTGCTTCACTAATTTGTTTATAGTATCAATCTTTATACCTAGATCATGTACCCATTTGGACTTTATTCTTGAGTATGGTGTCAGGCATTGGTCTATGCCCAGTTTCCTCCACACTGTTATCCAGTTTTTTCAGCAGTTTTTGTTGAACAGTGAGTTCTTATTCCAGAAGCTGGGGTCCTTGGATTTATTCAACAATAGATTGCTATATTCATTGTCTACTGTATCTTGAGTATCTAGCCTATTCCACTGGTCTACCCCTCTGTTTCTTAGCCAGTACCAAGTGGTTTTGATAATTGCTGCTTTATAATACAACGTGAGATCTGGTACAGCTAGGCCACCTTCCCTCTCATTTCCTTTTATTAGTTCCCCTGATATTCTGGACCTTTTGTTCTTCCAGATGAATTTTGATATTATTTTTTCTAGCTCTACAAAATAATTATCTGATAGATTAATTGGTATGGTACTGAATAAGTAAATTAATTTAGGTAGAATTGTCATTTTTATTATATTAGCTTGAGCTACCCATGAGCAACTGATGTTTTTCCACTTACTTAGATCTGACTTTATTTGAGTGACAAGTATGTTTTAATTGTGTTCATATAGTTCCTGGGTTTGTTTTGGCAGGTAGACTCCCAAATATTTTATAGTGTCTAATTTAGCTTTAAATGGGATTTCTCTTTCTTTCTCTTGCTGTTGGGTTTTGTAAGTAATATATAGAAATGAAGAAGATTTGTGTGGGTTTATTTTGTAACCGGCAACTTTACCAAAGTTGTTTATTATTTCAAGTAGTTTTTTACCTGAATATCTGGGGTTCTCTAAGTATATCATCATATCATCTGCAAAGAGTGATAACTTAGTTTCTTCTTTGCCTATTTTAATTTCTTCAATTTCTTTTTCTTCTCTTATTGCTACAGCTAACATTTCTAGTATCATATTGAATAGTGGTGGTAACAGACATACTTGTTTCACCTCTGATCTCACTGGAAATTCCTCTAGCTTATCTCCATTGCATATAATGCTTTCTGAAGGTTTTAGGTAGATACTGATCATTATTTTATGGAAAGTTCCATATATTCCTATGTTCTTCATGTGTTCCTATGCTCTCAATAGGAATGGGTGTTGTATTTTGTCAAAAGCTTTTTCTGCATCTATTGAGATAATCATGTGGTTTCTGTTAGTTTTGTTGTTGATATGATCAATAATGCTCATAGTTTTCCTGATATTGAACCAACCCTGCATTCCTGGTGTAAATCCTACCTGATCATAATTTATTATTCTCATGATAAGTTGCTGTATTTGTTTTGCTAAGATCTAATTTAAAATTTTTTGCATCTATATTCATTAGAGAAATTGGTGTACAATTTTTTTTCTTTGTTTTGTCTCTTCCTGGTTTAGGTATCAGAACCATGTTGGTATCATAAAAAGAATTTGGGAGGACTCCTTCTTCCCCAATTTTCTGAAATAGTATATGTAGTAATGGAATTAACTATTCTTTAAAAGTTTGATAGAAATCACCTGTAATCCATCTAACCCTGGAGAGTTTTTCCTAGGGAGTTCATTGATGGTTTGTTCAATTTCTTTTTCTGAGATGGAATTATTTAAATATTCAACTTCCTTTGCTGTTAATGTGGGTAATTTATATCTTTTAAAGTAATTATCCATCTCATTTAGATTGTTGAATTTATGGGCATACAGTTGGGCAAAGTAATTTCTAATTATTGTTTTAATTTCTTCCTCATTGGAGGTGAGTACATCCTTTTCATTTTTGATATTGGTAATCAGGTTTTCTTCTTTCTTTTCTTTTCATCAAATTGACCAAAATTTATCAATTTTATTGGCTTTTTCATAAAACCAAATCTTAGTTTTATTCATCAGTTCAAAAGTTTTCTTAATGTCAATTTTATTAATCTCTCCTTTGATTTTCAGTATATCTAATTTGATATTTACTTGAAGATTTTAAATTTGTTCTTTTTCTACATTTTTCAGCTGCATGGCCAATTCATTGATCTCCTCTTTCTCTATTTTATTCATGTAGGCATTCAAAGATATAAAACTTCCACTAAGAGGTATACCTTTGCAGTATCCCATAAGATTTGGTAGGTTGTCTCATTATTGTCATTTCCTTGAATGCAGTTTTTGATTGTTTCTATAATTTGGTGTTGCACCCACTCATTCTTAGGATTAGATTATTTAGTTTCCAATTAATTTTTGGTTTATGTCTTCATGGCCTTTTATAAATTTTATTGCATTATGATCTGAGAAGGATGCATTCACTATCTCTGCCTTTCTGCACTGGATTGTGAGGTTTTTATGGGCTAGTACATAGTCAATTTTTGTATATGTGCCATGTGCCACTGAGAAAAAGTTATATTCATTTCTATTCCCATTCAATTTTCTCCAGAGATTTACCATATCTATCTTATCCAGAGTTTTATTCATCTTTTTAACCTCTTTCTTTTTTGTTTTGAACTTAGATTTATCAAGTTCAGAGAGGAGGAGGTTGATATCTTCCACTAGTATAGTTTTGCTGTCTATTTCTTTCTATAACTCTCTTAACTTCTCCTCTAAGAATCTGGATGCTATACTTGGAGCATATATATTTAGTAATGATATTACTTCGTTGTCTATGGTGCCTTTTAGCAGGGGGTATTTTCTTATCTTTTTTTGATTAGATCTATTTCTGCTTTTGCTTTGTCTGAAATTAAGATTGCTACCCCTGCCTTTTTTACATCAGATGAAGCACAATATATTCTGCTCCAAGCTTTTACCTTTACCCTATGTTTATCCCCTCCATTTCAAATGTGTTTCTTGTAGACAACATATTGTTGGATTATGGTTTTTATTACAATTCTGAAATCCATCTCCATTTTATGGGAGGGTTCATCCCATTCACATTCACAGTTATGATTGCTGTCTGTGTCTTTCCCTCCCTCCTCTTTCCGTGCGTTTCTGCTTTTAGTTCTTCCTTCTCCCTTCCCCTCCACAAGTTTTAATTTTTGACCACCACCTCCTGCAGTCTTCCCTTCCTTCTTTCAGTCCCCCTCTCCTTTACTCCCTTTTACCCTTATTACTTCTTCCCTCCCTTTTAGCCTCCCCTCCCTTTTCTTTCCCCCTTCCCCTCCTATTGCCTATAGAGCTAGTTAGATTTATATACTTAATTAAGTTTGCATTCCCTCCTTGAACCAAATCAGAGGAGAGCAAATATCAAGCAATGCTCATCTCCCTCCCCTCTTTCCCTCTACTGTAATATAATTTTGTGTCTCTTCCTGTGATGTAATTAACCATTTTCTGCTTCCTTTTCACATCTCCTTTCACAGTCCTTTGCACCCTTAAATCACATTTTCATTATCACATCATTTACTTTGTACCCAAGCCCTGTATCTGTGTATCTTTTTTATATATCATGATAAATATACAATTCTCAAGATTGACAAGTATCATCTTCCCTTATAGGGATGTAAACAGTATGCCTATATTGAATAATAAGTTTGTTTTTTTCCCCTGCTTGCTTTTTTATGCCTGTCTTGAGACTTGTGTTTGAAGATTAAAATTTCTATTGAGTTCTGGCCTTTTTATCAGGAACATCTGGACATCCCTTATTTTATTGAATGTCCATCTCCTTGCCTGAAATGTTATGCTCAGCTTTGCTAGGTAACTGATCCTTGGTTGTAGTCCCAGCTCCTTTGCCTTATGGAATATCATATTCCAATTCCTTTGATCTTTTAATGTAGGTGCTTCAAGGTCCTGTGTGATCCTGACTGTAGTTCCTTGATATTTGAGTGGTTTCTTTCTGGTTACCTGTAGTAGTTTTATCTTCACGTGATAGTTCTGGAATTTAATAATATTACTTGGAGTTTTTAGTTTGGGATCCCTTTTGGGAGGTAAACGGATTCTTTCGATGACTATTTTGCCCTCTGGATCTAGCACTTCTGAGCAGTTTTCCTTGATGATTTTTTGGAAGATATTATCCAAGCTCTTTTTTTCATCATGACTTTCTGGTAGGCCAATAATTCTTAGATTTTATCTCCTGGATCTATTTTCCATGTATTAGATATTTTACATTTTGTTCTATCTTTCACTCTTCAGATTCTGTTTTACTGATTCTTGATGTCTCATAGAGTCATTAGCTTCTACTTGTCCAATTTTAATTTTTATCAAATTTTATTTATCTGTTTTCTTCAGTTAACTTTTACATCTCCTTTTCCATCTGTCCAATTGTTCTTTTTAAAGAGTCATTTTCTCCAGTTAGGTTTTGTACTTCTTTTTCCATTTGTCCAATTTCCTCAGTTAGGTTTTGTCCTTCCTTTTCCATTTTTCCAATTTTCCTTTTTAACAAGCTATTTCTTCTCTTCGGTGCATTCTTTTTTCATAGTTTTAAAATCAATTTCCAGTTTTTCTTCTCTTCCTCTAATTTGACTTTTAAAATCCTTCAGCTCTCCCATAAATGCTCTTTGTGCTTGCAACCAATTCATATTTCCTTCTGAAGTTTCAAATGGGAGTACAGTCTCATTGCTGACCTCTGTGGTGTTTGTGTTTTGGTCTTTGTACCCATAGAAAGATTCTATGGTCTTTTCTTTTCTGCTTTGCTTCTTGTTCATGATGATGATGATCACCCTTTTCCTGGCTTTTAAAGTAGATCTCTGCTTCTAGGGCACAAGGGGCTCTGTCCGGCAGTTCTTGTGCTTTGAATTTGAGGCTTTGTGTGTTGTGGCCTGTAGTTCTTTCAGCTAGAAGCTAAAATACTGCAGCTTACCTGGTGTTGAGCTGGCTGTTGTGAGCAAACATAGGCCAGGTGAAGTCTTTCTGGATTTCCCCAGAGCTGCCCTGGGGCTAGCTGTTTTAAGTATGAGGGAAGGGTGGTCTGGCCACAGCAGATCTCCTTTGCTGAGCTAGAGCATAGGCAAGGTCAACAGTTGGTGATCCAGTCTGCCCTAGTGTCTTCCCAATTCCCCTGGGGTGCTGATACATGCCTGTGGTACTGGTGTTGGTGGTTGCAGGCTCCATTCTCTTGGGGCTCAGGATCTTCTCCCAGTTTGCTGAGGTGGGGCTTTCTGAGACAGCTTTGATCCTGCACTGGTCCTCTTCAGCCACAGCAAGAGGGACCCTCCTTAGCGATTTTCCTAGCCTCACATGCTAAGAGACTGTTGGCCCCTTCTGCTGATCCCATGGTTCCAGGATTTTTTCTGAGGAATTGTTTTATAATTCTTTCAGTGTCAACAAGGGGAGGAAGAGAGAACATTTACCAGTCACTCTGCCATCTTGGCTCCTAGAAGTTCAAGTAGATGACTTACAGACATTTAATCTGCGGGTTGATAGTCTCAGGAGCAGCCTCTGCAGATACCTGGGGCTCTGTGGCTCTCACTTACTCAGTCCTGCTGGACTCCCATCCTGGGCTGGTATGCCCAAGATTTCACAGTGTGGCCACTGCTTCAGAGCAACTGAGGCTTCCTGCTTGGTCCTACTATGGTGGGGATGTGCTCATACAGCCTGTGTGCTGTGCGCTATGTGCTCCTCCAGCCCAGCAGAACAGATCCTTCCAGTCAACCTTAGAGTCTGTCCTGGGCTATGAATCTGCCACAGTCTGTCTCTTATTGGATTCTGCCCCTCCAAAATCCCATCAGATTCACTTTTTAGAGGTATCTGAAGGAGTTTGTCTAAGAGCTTAGGTGAGTAGTTGCTCTCACTTGCCTATCTTGACTCTGTCCCCAAATGATTTATTCTTGATACACAGATAACTCCCCTTTCAACA
Source organism: Notamacropus eugenii (assembly GCF_028372415.1). Lineage (NCBI taxonomy): Eukaryota > Metazoa > Chordata > Mammalia > Diprotodontia > Macropodidae > Notamacropus > Notamacropus eugenii. The sequence continues at coordinate 266,886,841 of NC_092874.1, forward strand.
ATTGGATCTGTTCAAAAGTGGAACGAAAAGCTTAATGGATTCTCTCTCAATGGGAGTCTTCTAGCAAAGGCTAGTTGATTTCTTGGGATCATAGAAAAAGAGTTAGATTTAAATCTAACCTACATATGAATTTCCAACTCGCCCAATTATTGCCTGTATAACCTTAGGGAAATCACTGTTTTCCAGCTTCCTTATACATAATATGTATTTGTGTGTGTGTGTGTGTATGTGTGTGTGTGTGTGTGTGTGTGTGTTTGCAGGTGCACAAGCATGAGGCTGAATAGAACTTAGCTGTGTGTAATGTGACAGCTCAATTAGCTTATGTGACCTTGGGGTACATTAAAATGTCATGATGTTCAGGAATAACGAGATGAAAGTTCTACTGTATTCCATCATCAGACCTCCTCATCTGCGATATTGTGTTGAGTTCTGGGCACCACAATTTTAAAAAAGTCATTGATAAGTTGAAGACTTTTCCAGAAAAGAACAATTAAAATAGTGAAGGACCTTGACCCTTGAGGGAAGAGACTTTTGGGGGGAAAGTATGAGGGGATTTTCTTCACATCCATAGCATTTAGCTAAGTGTTTTGCATGCAAGAGATGATTAATAAATGTTTGTTGCCATGAATTGATTTGAAGGGGAAAAGACTCAGGAAGTATATGGGAACTCTCTTCAAAGATCTGAAGGACTGTCATATTGGAAAAGAAGTTAGAGTTTTTCTCTCTAACCTTTGAAGGTAGAAACAGGAACAATGACTAGAAACTGAAAAGAGATATTTAAACTTCATGTAAGGAAAAATCTTAATGATGATTTAATCTGTCCAAAAGTAGAATGAGTTGCCATGAGAGTTGATGGGTTAAAGATCTTCTGTCAGAGTTTGAATAACTACTTGACAGGAATGTAATAAGAAGGGTGGGATGGAATACAAGCAGTTACATACCAACTATGATGTGCTGGGCACTGTGCTATGTTTTTTACAAATATTATCCCATTTGATTCTTACACCAACTATGGGAGGTAGGTACTATTATTATCCCCATTTTACAGATGAGGAAATTGAGGCAAACAGGGGTTAAATGACTTGGTCAAAATCACACAGCTAATAAGCATCTAAGGTCATATTTTTAAGTCAGGTCTTCCTGGTTCTAGACCTGATACTCTATTGCACTATCCCACCCAGCTGCCTCTGGGTAATACTAAGGATTTGTTTCTTTCATGGGTATGATTAGATGGTTCAAGTCCTTTCCACATGTCAAATTCTACCTTCTGTAATTCTTACCTTTTTAACTCTGAGATTGGTGACTTTTTGAGAGCAGAGTGCCCTTTTGTGGCCTCATTGGTTAGTAAGTGCTTTCTAGGGTGGGTTGTTCTCAGGAGGTAGTTGTATTACCAGAGCCCCTGGCAACTAAGTGGTCTATGAGCAGATCTATTTCTTTTCTGTGTCATTGATCTGAGTTCCCACTTCACCTGGTAATAAGTCAGTGTGGAACTGGTGAACCAAAAGACTCAGCTAACATTTCCTGGAAATCCAAGCCCCAAAATGCATGGTCTAGTGCTAATGGGCAATAAAAATGGTTTCTTATTATGAAATCCTGAATGGCATTATCCATTTAAGGGCGTACCATAGACATTAGAACATTTTCTAATAGATGAGGAACTATTATGAAAAGGATGCTGTTAAGTAATTTCCCATCTGGAGATGAGTTTAAATTTTAGCTGATGGGATTAAGATTAGTCACAATCATTGTCATTAATACTGATGGCACATTTCTGGGGAACAAATCCAGATTAGGGTACAAACTGTGCAGGAGAACACACTTGTACGGGGATTGTTTAAGCCTGACATGGCGTGTGTGCAGCTTTCCAAGAGGGTAGTGACTCCTTAAAGTTGGGGATAGTGTACATCCGATCATTCCTCCAGCAGAACTGATTATCTAACATCCTGAAATGCTATCAAAGCCCATGACAAATAGTAAACCTTCCCCATTCCTTCTTAGTGCCACTATCTATCTCATATATATAGCCTGTGTTGTATATATATTTGGTTTCATGTTGTCTGTCATAAGATTGTAAGCTCCATGTGGGTAGGGACTGGTTTTTGCCTCTTTTTGTATCCTCAGTCCTTAGCACAGAGCCTGGTAAACAGTAGGTGGTTAATACATGTTTATTGATTGTCTAACAACACAACACAAGGAACAGAAAATCATGCCGGATACTATAATATTAATATTCTATGAGATATTTTATTCCTTTCAAATATAGTAGAAACCATGATCACTTATATTTAACAGAAAGGTATTCTGTTGATTTTCAATTATCTGTCAATATGTATTGTATGTCGTATTACCCATGATAATCATTATTAACAGATTATCACATTTTTCTGAGTAGTTACACACACACACACACACACACACACACACACACACACACACACACACCATATATAATAAGCCTTAAAGAAAAAGCTGGTAGCACAGTCGTATTTATGAATGCCTTTTGAGTTGCATGATGTCAATCTCTTTTGGGGATAAACAACTATCCATGGGAGGGATGTATTGTAAGATCATAGATTTAGCTCTGAAAGGGATCTGGTCATTCATTCTAATGCTCTTGTTTTACAGAACAGGAAACTAAGGAGAATTTAAATGGCTTAGGATCACATAGTTAGTAAGTATCTGAAACAAGGTCTGAAATCCAGTCTTCCTTACTTTAAATTCAGCGTTCTATCAATAGCACCAACTCACTAGTTCTTGGCACATGGGAAAGTAAATATATCAGAACGCATTAATAAAGCTCTCCTTTTATTTTGCTTGATTAAACAGGAGGCATTTGTTGCTTCCTGTTCTGTTTTCTCCTCATATTTCACATGCAACTAAGAGTTTCGGATAAGAATTCTTTAGGAGTACTAAGCCCCGGGGTTCTACCTGGACTTGTGAAATCATCATGATCCATGTCCCCTTTTTCCCAATCTCCAACCCAGCCAATTTTCAACCTAAACTTTAAACTGTTATCTTTACCATAAATCCATTGGGTTCCATTATTTTTTTTACCTTGAAGGAATATCATGGCTTTCTGGATAAGGAATCCAATATTTGGAAATTGCCCTCATTGAAATATGCTATTGGACAGGTCACATAAACTTTTAAATCTGATGACTTGCTAGGTTGCATGTGCACACTCCCTGTCTCCATTTTGAAGTAACTCTGTGTGTGTGTGTGTGTGTGTGTGTGTGTGATGGTTTATGAAGCTTTTTCAAGTTAGCTTCCTGCTTCTCAGCAGCTTTATTGGAATCTTTTTCAAGATTGAAACATGCTGTTGCAATTGAGAAGGAAGCTTTTAAAGCTTGGGAAAACAGCAGGGACCCACTGCTTTTATGGAGAAAATTCAAATTCATAGGCACAAGCTGGCAGGGCTGGATGTTAGATCTCTCACAATATGTTGTGAGGCTCAGCAGGTGTTCTAACACTGTCCCATGTTTAAACTAACATTAACAGTATTTCTTTTAAGCCACAGAATGGAATGTTGACATTATTCCATTCTACCAGTTGCATGCCAGTGACTTCGTGGGACCCAGTTAGAGGTATGCTTTGAATTCCCACTAGGATTTCTGCATAATGCTTTTTCTCCCTCTCTACCCCCTGCTTGTTTTCTGAGAAAGTTCTGGCCTTTAGTTACTAAATTCCATACCATTTTACGTATTTAGTTGTTCATTCTCTCAAACACAGGAAATCAAACTATGAATTTCAAGCACCATGCTATGTTTTCTTTACATTCATTCTTTTCTGCTTTCTCTGCTGCCTCTTACTTTGATTCCAAGAATAGTCTAAAAGACAAGAGTTGTTGGTTTGTCATAGTTCTATAGATAGATTTAGGGACTATTGAGTCCAACTACCTTATTTGTCAGTTGAGTAAACTGATAATTGGGGAGGAAAAGTGAGTTACCCAAGATCATAGGATGAATGCCCAATTAAGAATTCACACACAGTCTTCTTACTTGAGAGACCAGTGCTCTTTTCACTACTCCATTTGTATTTTTACTAATTAGATTTGTAAAAAGTAAGGAAGCAAAGATACATATTAATTAGAATAATTAAGTGTGCAATCTGGATTTGAAGTAATAAGACAATTGGCATTGACTTTCCTCGTAATTTGGGGTAGTGGAGAAAAGAATGACATATCTTAAAGTAGTTAAATGATGGGCCAAAAGTGTTTAAATATATCATAACTTTGGCTTTTGCTCCTGTTTGTGGAAAAAAGAAGGCCCATTATAAAGCATGTGTGCTGAAGAGTTGCTCAGGAGAACCTTGAAAACTGAGTGTGCCATTTCATTTGCTGAAATTACAGGATGTGAAGGGCAGGGACTCAAATCAATCATCCACTGCATATGCATGGAATGGTTAGAATAATGGAGATGAATATACATAGCATATGCAGAGGTATGTAAATGGATTTTCTGCAAGGTATTTCACAATGGCAGGGAATGGGGGCATTGTCCATGTGTGTGAATTTCTGAATAAGGTGGAGAAATGAAAGTTCACTATTTAATCCAGCTGCCCAGATATACTTCAGCAAACATATAAATAGAGATTAGGTTGAATAATGATCAAGAAATTCAAAGAGAAATTATAAGGTCTGTCATTTAGACAAGGACTATACAAAAAGATAGCTAGAAGCTTATGAGATATCTCCAACAGGGAAGTCAACATGAATGTAGATCAACAAGATGGAAGCCTGCCAGTAATGAGACCAACCATGCTCTGGGAGACCCTAAAGCCTTCAGTGTTCTTTGCCTGATGGCCAGCAGTCCCAGAAGGCTTGGAAACTTACAATGACCAGAACATTCTGAATACTCTGATTGGAGACATAAGGAAAGACACAAGCAATTACCTTTCATATGTTAAGTGCTGGGGATACAAATAGAAGCAAAAAGAAAGACAGTTTCTGTCCTGAGGAGGCTTACATTCTAATGGGGGTAGAAAAGATAGCTCACAAAAATGAAGCTAAAAATCAAAAGAGAAGGATGAATTTCCAGGATAAGAAGGCTGTTAGTGAAGAACGAAGTTCCAATGTACGTTTTTATGATATGTTGGATGATGAAATAGGGAGAGTCAAGGGTGGGGTCCAGAGATAGATTGAGAAGTAAAGTCCAAGACAGAGCATTCAAAAATCATCAGCCTCCTTAAATACCATGACTTAAAATAAGGAGCTAAAGAATATATAATGCTTTCAGTCAACACAAAAAAGCAGTGGGTAGCAATCATGCTCTCACACAAGGGAACAGTAAAAAGTAGACATTGTTGAATGAGATTAGAGGGAAACTTCATCATGCTTAAAGCACCACAGATATAGAAATAATGTCAATGCTTAAAACACTTGCTATACAACAACAGTACTTCAAGAAAAACTGAAACAGGCAGAACTGTCATATTTAGGGTTCTAACATACACCTTTTATACCAAGATGAAGCAAAGCAAACAATAAAGAAAACAGATAAGCATGTTAAGGCTCTGAAGAGAATTATAGAAAATTTGTGTTTGATATAACTGTGGGGGATAGGGCAGCTAGGTGGCACAATGGATAAAGTGCTGAGCCTGAAGTAAGGAAGATTCATTTAACCCTAACCCTCCAACTCTACCTCTGACTTCCTGAGTTCAAATCTGGTCTTAGTAGCAATATGATGCTAGGCAAGTCACTTAACCCCGTTTGCCTCAATTTCTCTATCTGTAAAATGAGCTGGAGAAGGAAATAGCAAACCACTACAATATCATTGACAAAGAAACCCCAAGTGGAGCCACAAAGAGTCTGACATAACTGAAAATAAGTGAACAACATGATGATTACTGAATGGGAATAGAAAGGAATCTACATATTTCCCAGCTATACATGATAACTAAATTTAAAAAAGAGATCATTTTCTAAAGCACTGAAAATTTTATGAAGAAATGCAAAAAGGGACAAATATTAAACATCTTTTATTGACATCAATAGAATAAAACTATAATTTAAAAAGATCCTTTGAATAAGAGATGCAGATTTAAATGGAGTCTAAATAGTTTAATTCTGGAATAATGATTAGAGGACAAGTCATAGAAATAATACATAATTTCATGAAAGAAAATAAAAACAAAGCAGATTTCATGAGACAATTTTTCACTGAATACATTCAAAAAAATTAATGAATCTGATATATATCTACAAAAGGAAAAACAACAATGAATAAAAAATTCCCAATTAAATACAAAAATAGAAATTCTGAAAACTGAATGTCAGAAAAATTGAATGCAAAATGATCCTTCACCAAATTGACAAATAAATCTGAAAGATTAAAAAAAAACTAATAAAATAGTCAAGCTTTAGTTTCAGATTGAAAAACAAAAAACAAAATTAAAAACAGAACCTATGTAGCCAAAAATAGAGGGAATGAGTAAAACTGGGGAAAAGTTCTCATAAACAATCTCCCATATAGAATATGATTGAGTCAGACTATTGTTGTGGTGTAGGAAATGATGAACTGGTAGGTTTAGAAATATATGGCAAGACTTGAACTTATGAAGGGAGATGCTATCTGTCTACAGAGAAACAGATGGCAAATGGAAACAAGCAGTATAATCTTATATGTATGTGTTTGGGTATATTTGTGTATGTATACTGTGTGTTATGGGTATCTATGTATATGCATGCATATATATTTATGTATGTAAGTATGTACATGTACATCTGTGAGTATACATGCTTAATTGTAGCGTTCTTGAGGGGGAAGAAAGGGAAAAAATAAAGTACAAACTGCAAAGCAGAGGACAAAATAAAATAGAAGGAAGTAAGGAAAAGATGGACAGTTTTGACAATAATGTGTAGTATTTATTATATATATGTATAATATATATACAATATAGCTTCTTTTGAAATGGAAATTTGTTAATTTATATCGACTCCCCTCTTTTATTCTACTCTGTATATGGCAATGTTTTCATTTAGTTATTTTGTACTTAAATTTCAAACAAATTTTAAAAAACAAAATTTAAAAAACATTAAGTGAAAATTAACAAAAATGGTGAGGACATAAAGAAAAGTATTAAAAACTCATTTGTCCAATTACATGCCCACCAAAATCATGAATCAAATGGAATATATATATATATAACTACACATATATGTACATACATATACAATATACACATATTGTACATATATATGTGTATGTATACAATACACACACACACATATATACACAATAGGGAGAGAATCTGCAACTGAAAATAAAATAAAACATTGAAAAAAGAAAGGAAAAGAAGTGGCTGATGGCAGTGTCTGTATCAGGAGCTGAGGACAAATTGGAGCACAGAGAAAGACCGATCGGGAATTCTACAGGCAGTCCAGTATAAAGTTATGCCATAACTTAGAGGAACTTCATGAGAAGCCAACAAAGGTGAAGGAAGGAATTCTAGTAATCAGTAGCTTTGTTACCTTTTCGACACATGCTAAGTCTACTTCTTGACTCTGTGCTTGTGGGAGAACATGCTTCACGTTTTGGGGGAATGTTTTGTTCCAACTGTTCTTATTATGTCACCTTAGTAAATAACTTTTAATGCTAATTAATTATGGTTGATTATTTGATATTGATGAATAATCAATGCAAGGAGCATACTCATGGGAAATAATGAGCAATAACATTAGAGGTATTATCACTCAATATTTCATGGTTACCCCAAAACCCACAAAGAGAGGAGTTGTCAACTGCCCGATACGGACTCAGCCTACTAAATGAAAGGGTTCAGTGGGGGAATGAGACCCAGAAACCATATTGCCCTGAGAATAAAATTGTTACTATATTTCAGAAATACCTAAACTGAGACAGAATTAGAGAACATAGTCTTATACAAAGCTACACATCTTTTGATGGAAAAATTAAGAAGTTTATTGACATATAATTACTCTTACAGCATTTTATATCTTGATTGTTTTTAGAATATATGTCACCCCCTGTTTTCAACTAAGGGTTTTTCAGGAATTGAAATTAAGTTAAGATTTTGACAAATATTCTTTAATTCTTCATCATGAATCCACAATTTTTACCATCCTTTCTATAAAGCCTTTTCATCCTTTTTATAAAGTCTTTTCCTCCCCCCAAAAAATCAAGATTTGATTATAGACATTGATTTTCAATTAAATAATGCAAGTTCTCTGTCCATTAAAGCCTACTTATCTTCATCCTCTTGTATCAATCGATCTCTATGTTTATATCATCAGTTGTCTGGCTTATTCCTTGATCCAAGACATCCACTGACAGGAAGGATTATGTTTTAATAAAGGGAAACTGTGTTATTGTGGAATAATATAGGTTCCATATTCAGAGGACCTAGGTTCAGTCCTGTCTCTAATGCTTATTGGCTATGTAACTGTGGTAAGTCACTTGAACTCCCTTTCCTCAATCTAAAATGAAGATTTGGACTATATGGTTTCTAAAGTCCCTTCTGATTCTAGACTTATGAGATTATGATTGTGACTGTTCATGTCTCCTAATTGTAGGATTAATTTCTCATTAATGTGACATTATATATATATAATATATACATAGATTAATTACTCTTTAATGTAATGTATTATATTTCTCAATTTTATCTGTTTAAATTATTCCTAGTATGAGGATTAGTCTTACTATGTTAAATATATATATGTATATATGTATGTATATACATATACAAAGACATGTACATACACATATGGATACTTCTAAATGCATAAGTGTATGGGATTCAGGAAACTGAATCTCTATAATTACAAAATGAAAGATTTCCTGGAACTAAAACGAATAGTGCTATAGTCATTGTGGATTTGGACCTAGTTGTCAATTCAAGTATCAGCTCCATCCTTTGTTTTCTTTGTTATTTTGGGAAAGTCATACACCTCTCTGATCCTCAGCTTTTTCATCTCTAAAAAAATAGCAAAAATTACCTTGCCTACCCAATAAAATTGCTCTGAGAATTCAATGTGATAATTTATGTGATGAAATTTTCCAGACATCAAGTGTTATATAAGTGCCAGCTGTTTTCATGACTATTTGCTTGTGGAATAAGAATTCTGTATCTTTGTGAAAATTTCTAAACCAGGCCAAATCTAGAAATTCTCCCCCTCATATTAATTAATGTGTGCTGGTGGGGACATTAATTAAATGAAGCCCTGTTCAATTGACAGGCGAGCAATTAATTTAAAAAAATAACCACACTGCCCATTTTTTTTAAACCAACATAATATAAATGACTTTTGAATCTTCTGCTATCCTTTTAGTTTGCTTATTTATTTTTGACTCACCGTATAATTTTTCCTTCCTGCTAGTGGTTAAAATTAAGAGTAAACTATATATTTATAATAACATTGGATTTCAGAAACATATGCCTAATACTTTTCTGATTATCCTCCTAAATTTATAACTAGTCATTTTCCAATTGCTTCTCTAGACCTTCCCATCCATTTTGATACCTTAAAGTAGATTTTTCCCAAGATTATGCTTTTTGTTCTTTTATCCTCTCTCTAGTACTTTTTTCTTAGTAAACTCATTCATTCTCACAGTTTTAACTACTTCCTCATGAAGAAGGTATTTAAGTCCAACCCTAGTCTTTTTTCCAACTTGCATTTAAACATTTCCAGTTGTTTACAGAAAATCTCTTCCATCTCTTATCAGCACCTCTATTTGCCCAAAATTGTTTGTAATTTTCCCTCCTCCTAAGCTTATTCTTTTTTTCTGACTTCCCAGATACGTCAGGGGTGTCACGAAATGTTATTATTTTCTTTGTTTTTCTTGTGCTTGTTTCTTCTTTTTGCATCACTTCACATAGATCACCCCATGCTTTTCTATACTCTTTATGTCCTACATCAGTATGTTTTCACTACCTTCTGATTTTTTTTTTGCATGCTAAAGATGACCAGACTTTTCCATAACAGTTACAGCTGAAATATATATCATCTCCCCCTATTAACAGCGTGAAATTCTTTAAGGCAAGAATTGCTGTGCTTTTCTATTTGTATATTTAGTTGGCACAATACATAAGCACATTAGGTACTTAGCAAACACTTTTTCATTAATTTACTCATTCATTCATTGTTTCTTCAGCATAGAAATATTCCATTATATTCATTTACTACTGTTGGTTTAGCCATTCCCCAATGATGGGTCAAAGGCTGTGCCTCCACTTTCTCCACTTTGAAGTCATCCTTCATAATGCTATTATATTAACTGTCTTTAGATTTCCAGGATGGCAATGAGGACAGAGTACTAGATTCCAAGTTAATAGAGATTTGTGCCTTAATTCCACCCCTGATATTTACTATGTTCATGGCCAAGGACTTAACTACTCTGTGTCCAAGTTTCCTCATTTTAAAAATGGAAATAATATCTGTAGCACTGAATCTGTACCGTTGTTGTGAAGATCAAAAATGTTTAAAGATACATACAGACACACACACACATATATATTTATATACACATATATTTACACACACATACATATATATACATATATGCTTAATTCAGTTAAGCTCTCTCATATCTATCTATATATCTATAGATATAGATATGTACATACACATAATATATGTGATTTATGTATATGTTTAATTCAGTTAAGCTCTTTTTCTCTAAATACACACACACATCATGCTTTGTATAGTGATAGGATTATAGAGATGTTAACTACCATTATGCACAAATCTGAATATGCCACTCCTCTACTTCAAAATCTCTAGTTTCTTATTTTTCAGCAATTCTGTCATGTTTCATTTGATCTCCTCCTTAAGCTGATGTTACCTTCCTTTTCCAGATATTGCTCCTTTCTACAGTCTTGTCAGTTAGCCGGTAGGTATTTGTTAATTGCCTACTATTTGATAGGCCCTGTACTAAGCATTGTTGATACCAAGAAAGGTTAAAGACAGTTCTTAGTCTCAAGGAGTATACATTCTTTGGCCAGGGACCATGGTCTATGTTTTTCTGAGTCTTTGCTTACACTTTCTTCCATGTTTGAAATGTATAGTACAGGGGAAAGGAAGATAGGATTAGTAAGGAATGACCTGGGTTTGAAAAAATAGCTCAGCTGCTACTACCCATGGGACATTGGGAAAACTAATTAAACTCTCTGGGTTTCAAATTGCTTATCTGTAGAATGAGGGTGTTGGACTTAGATACTCTTGGAATTATAAATCTGTCATCCTTTAAGTCTTTTAACTTATTGAATTCCTACATATCCTTTAAAACTCAACTTAAACGCTACCTCCTTCATGATAACTTCTCTGACTTTCTGTCAATAATAACCATCCCACCTAGGGTACCACAAAACATTGTTTGTTTGTTTTTTTGCATTTCTACAGTATACTAAATCAGTTTTATTTTTATTAGTTGTTTTGCTTGTATCATATCCACCTGCTAAATTGTAAGATTCCCTAAGAACAAAACTATGTCTTATCTAAATTTGGTCTGACCTTTAGTACTTGGCATGCATTAGATACCTAAGTGATGAAATATGAATTTGATTTTTTTCAATCAAATCTCCTCGACATAGGGATTTAAAGCAACAAATGTTTAGCTAAAAAACAACAACCATTTATTTACTACCAACCAGACACTGTGCTATCATTTGGAGAACAAAAACAGAAACAGTGCCTGCACTCAGGAAGCTTATAGTGTGATTGGGAAGACATTGTGTAAATAAGTAGATACATAAAAGATACACAAAAGACCAATATGGGAATATTGTTTTCTTGACTATGCATCTTATACAATAGTTTCCTTTTTATTATTATTTTTTTAGGTGGAGGAGTTCAAGGGAGAAAGAAATGCTTGCTAATAGAAAAAAAGTAATTAAAAAAAGATGGAATACAAACTTAGGGGTAAAGCTCTAATGCCTGTCATTATATTTTAGCATATTATATTTTTCCTTCTCAGAGGCTGAATAGAGAAATTAATAGAATGGCCAAGTAAACAAACAAATAAACACACTTTTGGGGAAATGGCAAATCAACAATACATTTTGCTATGAAATCTACTAAGAACCTGTTTAATTAAAAGCAGGGACTTGTTTGAGCCTTCACCCCAACCACTACGAATACCTCTAAAAATTGATCTAAACACGTTCCAAAGCAGCAAAAACCAGAAATGACAGAGTGAAATAAATTTTCACCCCAAGGTAACCTGGAAGGTTGACAGAAAATGTCTGTTGCATCAGTCTGAGAGAGGAGTACAGTCCAGGACAAAACATTCCAGCAGAGACCAGGCCCCAGAAAACCTGGAACAGCCCTCAGGGGACTCAACCACTGGCAGCTGTGGCAGTTTCCAGACTTCTCAACACACAAACATCAAAGACAACTTAGAAGGTCAGCAAGAAAGTCTGTCAGACCTGGGTGAGAGTAGAGCATGGTTCAGCCCCAACCCTATGTCTGCCATGGCAGCAGTGGCTGCTTTGGCAGTAACAACTGTTTCTGGAACTCTTGGCCCACAAATGGGGAGGGGATCAAGTGGATGATCAGGGAAAAATTGCAGGGATCTCTTTGCCATCACTGAGGCAGGATTCTCTTGCTTTGCCCTGCTTGGACCTTTGTCATACTCCTGGGTGGCAGTTCTGGGATGAGGAAGAGTGCTGGAGTGGCAGAGCTTGTGACAACAGTGGAGAGAGAATCCTCCTCACAGTTCCAAGGCAAAAAAGAGTTCTTGTGGTCACTCACAGACAAGAGCACAAGCAGGAGATGAGTAAACACCTTTTCTTTGATCATACCATCTTGGAAGAACTGAACATTTACAGGTCCCTAAAAGTAGCTCTGAAAACAACTACACTAAACTCCTGAAATTTGGGACAGTACACCCTCCATACTGGAAGCAGAGTCCTATCTTAAGAAAGAGTTAAGATGGCAAAAAATTGACTGGGGAAAATAGCAAAGAGTGGGAAAAACTCAGACTATAGAATCTTACTTTGGTGACAAAGAATGTTAAAACATACTATCAGAAGAAGACATCAAAGTCAAAGCTCCTACATTCAAAGCCTCCAAGAAAAATATGAATTGATCTCAGGTGATGGAAGAGTTCAAAGAGGATTTTGAAAATCAAATAAGAGAAGTAGAGAGAAAATTGAGAAGAGAAATGAGAGTGATGCAAGAAAATCATGAAAATGAGTCAACAGCTTGCTAAAGCAGACCCCCTAAAAATGTTGGAGAAAATAACACCTTAAAAATAGACTAATCCAAATGGCAAAAGAGATCCAAAAAAGTCAACGAGGAGTAGAAAACCTTAAAAAGTAGAATTGGTCAAATGGAAAAGGAGTTTGAAAAGCTCAATGAAGAAAATAATTCCTTCAAAATTAGAATGGATCATATGGAAGATAATAAATCTAAGAGAAATCAAAAAATAATAAAAAAAAAACCTAAACCAAAAGAATGAAAAAAATAGAAGTCAATGTTAAATATAGCATTGGAAAAACCAGCAACATAGTAATTAGATCCAGGAGAGATAATTTAAAAATTATCAGACTACCTGAAAGTCACAATAAAAAAAAGAGCTTTGACATCATCTTTCAAGAAATTTCTAGAACCAGAGAGTAAAATAGAAGTTGAAAGAATTCATAAATCACCTCCAGAAAGAGATCCCCAAAGGAAAATTCCTAGGAATACTGTAGCTGAATTCCAGAATTCCAAGGTCAAGGAGAAAATATTGCAAGCAGCCAGAAAGGAACAATTCAAGTATTGTGGAAATCCACAATCAGGATAACACAAGATTTAGCACCTTCTATGTTGAGGTATCAGAGGGCTTGGAATATGATATTCTGGAGGTCAAAGGAGTTAAGATCAAAACCAAGAATTACCTACCCAGTTACTGGGTATAATCCTTTGGAAAAAAATGGATATTCAATGATATAGAAGACTTTCAAGCATACTTGATGCAAAGACTGGAGCTAATTATAAAATTTGACTTTCAAATACAAGACTCAAGAGAAGCATGAAAAGATAAACAGGAAAAAGAAATCATAAGACATTTATTAAAGTTGAACTGTTTGCATCCCTACATGGAAAAATAATATCTGTAACTCATGAGACTTTTCTCAGTATTAGGGTAGTTGGAGGGAATGAACACACACACACACACACGTACACATACATATACACATAAGCACAAATGCACACATATACATATACAATTATATATACATATATGCATAAGTGTAATACATCTATGTAGATATGCATATACATACATATGCATATATTTGTATATATACACATGTATGCATATATGTATACACACATACCTACACTATATATGTGTGTGTATACATTATGTATACATTTTATATATGTGTATATATATGTATGTGTGTATATGTGTATATATGTATATATATAAGTGAAGGGAAGAGCTGAAGGTGAAAGTGAATGTGTGAATCCTACTGTTATCGGATTTGGTTTAAGGAGGAAATAACATACACCGTTAATTAGGTATGGAAATCTATCTTAGCCTACAGGAAAGTAAGGAGGAAAGGGATAAGAAAGTAGGGATGAGAGAAGGAGGGCATATATTTGGGAAGGGGGGAGTCAGAAGCAAACACTTTTGAGGAGGGACAGGGTGAAAGGAGATAGAGAATAGAATAAATGGGGGGATAGGATAGAGGGAAATACAGTTAATCTTTCACAACATGACTATTACGGAGGTGATTTGCAAGACTACACATGTATAAATAAGATATACAGGTAATGTGATATGGAAATCCATCTTGCCCTACAGGAAAATAGAAGGGAAAGTGATAAGAGAACAGGGAAGGGAGTTGTAATAAAAGAGAGGGCAGATTGAGGGAAGGGGTAATCAGGATGCACAACATCTTGGGGTGGGGGAGGGGAGAGATTTGGAGAAAATTTGCAGCTCAAAGTTTTGTGGAAGTGAATGTTGACAACTAAAAATAACTAAATTAATAAAAAGAATACAAAAAAAAAAGAGTCAAGGTCACTGACTGGAGAAGAAACATCACTTTGCAGATTGGTTGAAAAAAAAGTTGCTGATTGGAGGAGAGCAGAAGTCTGTTGCCATTTCAGCTACTGCCCTTCATCATCATATGTAGTTTGAGAAAAATGAAGTTGATGATTGCTCTTTTATCTTCTCTCTGATTTGAGAAGGAAAAACAAATGGGAAAAGATAGGCTTTGCTGTGAGCTCTGCTTTGTGGGAACACAGCTGATAGCTGACTGGACCACTTAAAGTCCTGTTGATGAAAGAACTGGCTGGGCTTATCTAGACTCCTCAGAATAGTTAACCTTAGGAGTTGGCCAAGATTAGGGCAGAGAAACAGTGGGTAAGCTGAGGCTACAAAGTACGTTTATAGATTCTTGTTAAGAAAAAGAGACAAGAAAAATAGGGAAACACAATCTTAATTTTAAAGACTTTTTGGGGTAGAAGTAGTGGTGTTCTGGTCAATGTTCAGCAACCATCTTTCTTTCTTTTTTTTTTTTTCTTTTCTTTTTTTTTTTTTATTTAACTTTTAACATTTATTTTCACACAATTTTGGGTTACAAATTTTCTCCACTTTTCTCCCCTCCTCCCCCAGACCCAAGCTTTCTAATTATCCCTGTGACCTATCTGCTCTCTCCTCTATCCTCCCTCCCTGCCCTTGTCTCCGTCTTCTCTTTTGTCCTGTAGGGCCAGATAGCTTTCTTGACCCCTTAACCTGTATTTCTTGTTACCCAGTGGTAAGAACATTACATTTGGTCCTAACACTTTGAGTTCCAACTTCTTTAGCTCCCTCCCTCTCCACCCCTTCCCCTTGGAAGACAGGCAATTCAATATAGGCCATATCTGTTTAGTTTTGCAAATGATTTCCATACTAGTTGTGTTGTATAGGACTAACTATATTTCCCTCCATCCTATCCTGTCCCCCATTACTTCTATTTTCTTATGATCCTTTCCCTCCCCATGAGTGTCGACCTCGTATTGCATTCTCCTCCCCATGCCCTCCCCTCTATCCTCCCCCCACCCTGCTTGTGCCCCTGTCCCCCACTCTCCTGTATTATGAGATAGGTTTTCCTATCAAAATGAGTGTGCATTATATTCTTTCCTTTAGTGGAATGTGATGAGAGTAGACCTCATGTTTTTCTCTTGCCTCCCCTCTTTATCCAACCACTAATAAGTCTTTTGCTTGCCTCTTTTATAAGAGATAATTTGCCCCATATAACTTCTCCCTTTCTCTTCCCAATATTTCTCTCTCACTGCTTGATTTCATTTTTTTTTTTAAGATATGATCCCATCCTCTTCAATTCACTCTGTGCACTCTGTCTCTACGTATGTGTGCATGTGTGCATGTGTGTGTGTGTAATCCCACCCAGTACCCAGATACTGAAATGTTTCAAGAGTTACAAATATTGTCTTTCCATGTAGGAATGTAAACAGTTCAACTTTAGTAAGTCCCTTATGACTTCTCTTTGCTGTTCACCTTTTCATGGTTCTCTTCATTCTTGTGTTAGAAAGTCAAATTTTCTTTTCAGCTCTGGTCTTTTCATCAAGAAAATTTGAAAATCCTCTATTTCATTGAAAGACCATTTTTTCTCCTGAAGTATTATACTCAGTTTTGCTGGGTAGGTGATTCTTGGTTTTAGTCCTACTTCCTTTGACTTCTGGAATATCCTATTCCATGCCCTTCAATCCCTTAATGTAGAGGGTGCTAGATCTTGTGTTATCCTGATTGTATCTCCACAATTCTTGAATTGTTTCTTTCTAGCTGCTTGCAATATTTTCTCTTTCACCTGGGAATTCTGGAATTTGGCCACAATGCTCCTAGGAGTTTCTCTTTTTGGATCTCTTTCATGCGGTGTTCTGCGGATTCCTTGAATATTTATTTTGCCTTCTGGTTCTAGAATCTCAGGGCAGTTTTCCTTGATAATTTCATGGAAGATGATGTCTAGGCTCTTCTTTTGATCATGGTTTTCAGGTAGTCCCAGAATTTTTAAATTGTCTCTCCTGATTCTATTTTCCAGGTCAGTTGTTTTTCCAATAAGATATTTCACATTATCTTCTATTTTTCGAATCTGCGCGGTATGTTCTGAGATATCTGTCTTTCTCATAAAGTCCTTAGCATCCATCTGTACCATTCCAGTTTTGAAAGATCTATTTTCTTCAGTGAGCTTTTGAATCTCCTTTTCCATTTGGTTAATTCTGCTTTTGAAAGCATTCTTCTCCTCATTGGCCCCTTGTACCTCCCTTGCCAACTGAGTTAGGCTAGTTCTCAAGGTGCCAATTTCTTCAAGATTTTTTTGGTTCTCCTTTAGCAGGGAGCTGATCTGCTTTTCATGCTTCTCCCTCATCCCTCTCATTTCCCTTCCCAGTCTTTCCTCCACCTCTCTAACTTGATTTTCAAAATTCCTCTTGAGCTCTTCCATGGCCCGAGCCCATTGGATGGGCTGGGACACAGAATCCTCTATTTCTGTGTCTTTGCCTGATGGCAAGCATTGTTCCTCCCCATCAGAAAGGAAGGGAGGAAGTGTCTTTTGTCTGAGAAAATACCCTTCAATAGTTTTATTTCTTTTTCCTTTTCTGGGCATTCTCCCCAACCAGTGACCTGACCTCTGAATGTTCTCCTCACATTCACCTCACCTCCTGATCCTCTCAGCAACCATCTTTCAGGAAAAAAAAAGTATGTATGATATACTTCTTAAGATTATTCAGCATTGTTAATATTTTCTTCATCACTTTCTTAGGTCTAGACAATCAATGAAACAACAAAGTCCTGATTTGTAGTGGTTGTCAATTTCCATGGAATAAATAACAAGTGAAAAAAAAAAAGAATCTGCTTAGTTTCCATTTCCCAAAAAGAGGATGACTTTGTTTGGCCATTTTCTTAACATAACATGCTAAATTGAATCTTAATTTTTTGTAATTAACTAACAAATAATTTATCAAACATTTACTATGTTCCAGGTACCATTGTGACGTCAGGGGCACATAGTTAAAAAAGAAATAAAGCAAAAGAAGAGAAGGGAAGGGAAGGACAGAGGAGGGAAAGGGAACTTAACTGCCCTGGACTTGGCTCCTGTCTGGCTGTCACCATTTTATTCCCTACCTGGTGGAAACCTGCTTGGCTCCACTTCTCATTAAGGAAATGAGTTGAATAGCTGAGGAGCAGAGAAAGTCCACTGGTAAAGGATTATTTTACAGTCAATTGGTTCTGGCATGCTATTTCTTCTGTGACATTCACATTGCATATGAACAAGACTCAATAGACATATGCTTATTTCTCCATCATCCCTTGTGTAATTACAATTACCACTTTTCTACCTCCAATAAGGTAGAAACTTGGCCTTGTGCACATATTGGTAATAATGAGTATAAATAAGCAAACGGCTCTTAAGTTATGACTCCTTCTGAAAACCACATAGTTAGGAGCTTACCTTATTCAGCAACAGCTTTTCCACTCATGTCTTCATATCCTGTCCTATCTCATATCCTTTCTGGCATCTTTGCAAAATGAATCTGGAACGATAATCTCTGTGTACATTTACCAACAGTTTAAATTATTGCATATGTCCTCCATGGATGCTAAATCTCCCATGATCTGAGCCTTCTACTTGGCCTTGACAAAAATGGGACCCTCATAGGTACATTCTTCATTAGGTAATTCTTCATACTGAGCATCTACTCTGTGTAAGTCGCTGTCCTAGGTGCTTGGGATAAAAGACAAAAAAACAAAAACATGAATTTATTTTAGAAAATATTATTCTTTTTGTTTATTTTTATTAATAAAAAGAATAATTGTGATCAAACTATATGTAATTTTAAAAGTTAATTTAGAAGTCAACTGTTTAAACACCTTGTTATTTACAAGTGAAAATAGTAAGACCTAGAAAGATGAATTGATTTATACAAGGTCACATGGCTGGTTAGTGGCAGAATTGGGATCCCTAAAGTCTTAACTAAATCGCAATGTGTTTTTCACTAAGTTATGTTCCTGATTGCCCAAAAGACTTGAAAGGCTTAAAGACCTTCTCAAGATTTGTGAGAAGTTATGTGACATAACTTCTTCTAGTCTCAGTTTCCTCATATGTAATGGTTGGACTAAAAGAGTTTCCACTTCTAAATCTATGTTTCTCTGAGCCAATGAAGTTTTGATAGAATATGTTCTTTAGCACATTTTAGCGTTCTATTCTAAATGTAGAAGGATTAAGGGTCTGATAAAAATATTGATGAAAGATTTTAAATGGTATATGGTAAAATTGAGTTAAAGAACTTTTTAGGGTCATGCCACATTATAATAGTAGGGTTGGGTGTTATACTTTACATTATTTTGAAAAGCTGTTCTCATTACAAATACTCTGGACTCAATTAGCAGTTCTAGGTTATTAAAAATATATAATAGAAGGTTATTATTGCTACAGAACAGTTGAAATTAATAAACTGGATTCATAGCAAATAAAATCAAGACAACTTATTCTCTATAATAGACACAAATCAGCATGATGTTTAGATTGGGACTACTTGAAGATGCCCTAGAACAGGGGTGGAGAACCTGCAGTCCTGATGCTCCTGAGGCTCTCTATGCTCTCAAGTAGGCCTTTTGACTGAATCTAAACTTCACACAACAAATCCCCTTTAAAAAAAGAATTTGTTCTGTAAAACCTGGAGTCAATCCAAATACCACACCCAAGGACCTAGAAGTCCATATGTGGTCTCCAGGTAGGTTCCCCATCCCTGCCCTAGAGTATGGGAGAAGTCCAAGGTTTTCTTTTACTTCTAAATCTTTTATCATTTTTTTCCCTAAAATGAAGCATAACTGAGAGGAAGTCCATTATGGTAGACAGAGTGCAGGATGACTCCTGGAGTCAAGAAGACACAAGTTCCAATCTGGCCTCAAGTCATGTTGGAAAAACATGGATGCCAACAGGCAATGATTTTGAGGAAATAGTGAGAAGGAGTCAGAATGAGATGAGATGTATGGCTGGAATTTAAAGTGAAGAAAACTTGATAGAGCTATATAAAGCTAGAAAAAGGTAGGTTGGATTAAAGTGGTATAATGCCTTCAATACAAGTCCAAGGGTTTTGCATTTATTGTGTGGAGAAGGGATTCGCCAAAGAGTTTTGAGCAACCAAGTGAAATGGTTAAACTTATGCCTTAGTAGAATTATATTATGTTAAGAATGGATTGGTGGGGGGAGAGGCTGGAGACCTGGAGGTTCTTAAGTAGTCCAGGGCAGAGGTCATGAGGTCCACAAAGACTGTATTATTATATAAGGGAGAGAGGATGGGGACACAGTATGGTACAGAAGAAAGAGTGCCTAATTTGGAGAAGATCTGAGTTCCTAATCACAGATCTGACTCTTTATACCTGTGCGACCTTGGCCAAATTACTTTGGTTCCCTAAACCTCAGTTTTTTCATCTTTAAAATAATGATGCTATACTAGATGTAGTGCTAATTTATGCTTCTATGAATCTCTGACCCTAAGGACTCACCTATTAAATTTAAGATGGGGTAGAATTTGCCGTGGTAGAAGTAGTTTCTGTACTTTTGCTTACCCATACTGAGACAATTACAAATATTCTCTATATTCCAACATTAATCACATCCAAAGAGGTTTTCTTTGGCAATTTTAAATTTCAGAATTTGTTTTATTTTTATCCTCCTCTAGTGGGGCTCTGAATTGATTCCAGTAGCCATAGCTACTTGCAAGCAGCTCTTTTGTCATAATACTAAAAAGAGTTTCTGCAAACATTTGCTATTATCCAATTCTCTCCTCTGAAATATCAATAATTTCTTTGGTGATTTTAAAATACTAAGATAACAGCCTTATTAAGTTATATGCTAATTCAAATTAAGGATGTATAGTAATATACAGTTTGACCTAACCTACAGTTTGATATTGAATTCATATATTTTATCTAAAATATGAGATTATTAAATGAAACCCCCAATTTCCTATGGTCAGAGAACAGCAATATAAAACACAATTGACCTTTTTCTCTTGTGTAAAATATATCTGTGCTAAAAAATATTTCATCTCATAGGAATATAATTTAAAAGACATATATATTCCACCTGTTTTATTAGGGGGTTATGATTAAAGTCCCATTAGTAGAAAAGTCAATGGAGTAAGTAAATAAATAACTAAGTAGTTACAATTTAAATTGACTACATGAAACCTATCGTATATCATAGAAGACCAGGCACTAATGTTGGTTATTAGACTATCATTTGCTTTTAAGTATCTAGTTCATTCCCTAAATGTATATGTAAAAGCGTTATCGAGTCTGAATTCTACCTTAATTGTAAACTCAGGAATCATAGACTGATAATCTGAACCATGAAGGGTAATTATGATAAAAATTAAATGAGCCATTTCTTCTTTCTTATCTGGTAATGGCACTGTAATGATTTTATCTACCTATTGTAATATATTATCTTTCTTGGTGAGGTGGTCATGGTGGTAGAGGTTTGGACTTGCAATTTTAGCAATGTGGAAAATTTCCATTCA
Organism: Notamacropus eugenii; assembly: GCF_028372415.1. NCBI lineage: Eukaryota > Metazoa > Chordata > Mammalia > Diprotodontia > Macropodidae > Notamacropus > Notamacropus eugenii. Next base: position 266,908,322 of record NC_092874.1, read on the forward strand.
TGGGAAACTCCCTCTATTAATGTGGATTGCGGATTTGTTTTTAACTTCTATTCTTATAGAGTTACCTGAATGGATGAGTGGTTTAAACTTTTGCCTGTTATAAAATCAGTGTGTCTCAGAATCTGAACCTAGGTAATCCAGACTCTTAAGTTTTAAACTCTATCCATTCTGTCATGTTTCCTCTCATATCATTCACTGAAAATTCACATTTCTTTTCTTAGAACTAGAGTCAAGGGGATAGAGGAGCATTAGATAAATTGATTTTGTTCTCACGAATCCATAGAAATGACATGGTTTGCATTTGGCTTCTTTTTTGTTTCAAGAAAATCTGCAAAAATCTTCTAACCTTTGCGTTTATACACTGGTCATGTTTAAGACCCTCTGTTTTCTTGTAATATGCCTTCATTGTTAGAGATAATAAGATATAATAAATATTTATATTGCATTCAACCTCCCTCCTCAAATATATATTTATATGACACTTTATTTAGTAGACAATTATTAGCTTCTACTATGTGAGAGGCACTGACTTAGGTGCCAGTAATACAAAGGGTATATGGGGTGCTCAAGGAGGATTAGCACCTCTGGTGTGAGGGCTTGCTGAGCCCTTTTCAGGGCTGCTCATCCACCTTTGGTGTCTACCTGGCACTCAACTCTCACCTGTGGCTCTAAGAAGCTATATTGTGCAGTGCCTCCATACCCCGATAAATTATATCTATAGTCAGATTAAACCATGTTAAGGGTAACCAACATGCCTCAAACCCATTGGTGAGTTAGAGGGGTGTCTACCTCATGCATGTGAAGTCTTTCCCTAGTGGAAGGGGTAGATGAGAACGATTTGTTCCGATGGTCATTAATGTGGTTGAATCAGGTGCTGTCGAGCACTTAGAGCTTGGTCAGGCTTTGACAATGCTAAAGTCATCCACTGTCAACTGGAGCATCACCAGTTGTCCTGACTTTTGTCTTGCTACCATTGTACTTCAATGACTCTGGAAGAGAGAGTGAGGCTGATGACTTGTGCAACTCTGCCTCACTTAATTCCAGTTCATACACAAGTCAAGACATCATCCCACAATGTTACTGATCCTCTTTAAAAATGGACAAAAACAACAATAATATAAAGATAAAAATAAAACAGTATCTACTCTCAGGAAGCTTACATTCTCCTAAAGCAGAATGCTTAAACAAGAAAATAGAATGGTTAAACCGAAAAAAAAAAAAAAAAGGTGATTTATAAGATGATTGGAGGAGAGAATATGCTAGCAAATTTGGTAAAGATTAGGGGGTCAGAAAGAACTTCCTGGAGGATGTAGAACTTGGATTGAGTCTTGTAGGGAAAATCCAATTAAATTTAATTTAACTTATATATATGGAATACATTACATACAATTAAAGAGCTATAACAACTGGACAGATGAGAAAAAAGAAAAAAAAGAGTCATTTAGGAAGTGGTATCTGAATTGTGTTTTGAGGGAAACTGATGATTGTAAGAATTGGAAGGAAGGAAGTTGCATTCCAGATGTAGGAAATAGTATGTGGAAAGGTACCAGTTAGTGGGAGATGAAATATTATCTTTGGAGAAAGGCTAAAAGGCAAGTTTGGATGGATGCAGAAGGACTTTAAAAGGAGTACTTACTAGTAAGACAAATGACAATCAGATTATGGAAGGTTTTCAATGCCAGGTAGAAAGTTTTATATTTTATCCTGAAAGCAAGAGGCAACAACTGAAGATTTTTAGTATCAATGTAGTATGGTCAAATCTATTTTTTTAGTAACATCACCTTGGCAGAGGGATGGATTGGACTGTAGTAAATTTTGATAGATTTCATCATCCTGAACATTTTGTGTTCTTAGAAATCAAACTACATGGAATGAAAAGTTTTCAAAATGCCAAGTTCTAGATAAAGAATTAAAAACCATGTTTGAATGGGCATATTCCATCTTATACCTGCTACTAGAATTTTCCTGAAGATTTTATCACGTCATCATACATTATTACACACAAATGCTTATTTATTATATTATCACACAAAAGAATAAATTTACATTATTATTTTGTTGAGTCATTTTTCAGTTGCGTCAGACTACATGATCCCATTTTGGGGTTTTCTTGTCAAAGATACTGATATGGTTTGCCATTTCTTTCTCCAGGTCATTTTACAGATGAGGAAACTGAGAGAAACAGGGTGGAGTGACTTTCCCAGGGTTACATAGATAGTGATAATGCTGGATTTGAACTGAAAAGAGGAGTTTTCTTTACTTCAGGTCTGGCACTCTATCTTCTGTGCCACCTAGCATTCTAATACACTTATTCAATAAAAAGTGGTTGTTTGTCCTTGTAGGCAGTAGTTTGTAGAATACTGAATGAAAAGGAACAAAACCAGGATACTAACTTGACCTAGGGCTATTTACATCTGAAACCTATTGGAAAAGATGAGAATACGACAATGGTGGTAGTGGTGGTAGTGGTGGTAGTGGTGGTGGTAGGGGTGGTGGTGTTGCTGCTGCTGCTGAAGACAAAGTCATATCACCCTTAGCTGTATGTTCTGACGATATCCATTCTCCTTTCTACTGGCTCTTTTCCTTGTTACCTCTCCAAGTTCAGAAGGCTGTATGGGATATGAATAGACCCTGAAAATTGCTAAAATTGTGGAAATTATATCTCTAAATGACTTACACCCATATTAGCCTAGAATGTGGGAAATATTTACATTTTACTCTAGCTTTCCTATTTCAGCCTTAAACCAAACTTAGAATAAAATCATTGGCAGTGACCTACTTAAGTACCAATTAACAATACAATCGGAATGTAAGCAAGAATTAAAAATAGGGTATAGTAGGCTGTGATGGCACTTTCAGACAAAGTATTTTGAATCTTCCTCACATCATTCCTCATTCCTCAGAGGACAAACTGAGAAGGATTTGATAGGATAGGTTAATTAAGTCCACAGAAAAGCAAGGGGAAGGTGGTGCTCTGTCTATAGAATTAGAGTGCTTCAAGCCCAACTTTCTGGTTTTGCAGGTGAAAAAAATGAGACAGAACAAGTAGTTGTTTTTCCCCAGATCCCATTGCTAATATGCATGGGAGGCATTGCTTGAACTCTTGTGTTCCTGAATGCAAGTCCAATAGTCCACTGTACCACCTAACCGATTGGTGACTGGTAATTCAGCCTTATCCACTCTCTGTTCCTTTTTACTCTAGCACATCTTCCTGATGGGGTCTTTTAATGGTAATGCGATTAAAGATTTTCCCCACCAATTAATGGGCCTTCCCATTAAGGGGAGTTTGATTAGGGGAGATTTGTAGGAAGGTTCACACCTTTTGTTAATGAAGCACTGGGTCTTAAAGGTTGTGATGCCCTCTGGCTCAGAAAAATGCATAAATATTCTGAGGTGAGGTTTTACTTTGGATTTACTCATTGGAAGCTTTTGTTTGGCCAGATGAGACTCTGGGCAGCCTCTAAGGAGCCTCCAGGCTTTGAAAACTCAAATGTTGGTGCTTCTCTCTCTGGTAACTATGTATATATAGTCAGACAGTTGCATTTGTCTGTTGATCTGTGATATATGTATTGTTTATGATCAGGCAGCTGGAAGCCCTCTCTGTTGATCTTTATTTCTCTCTTTGTATTTTCTTTAAAGTTCAAGGTACTGGCTTTTGCCCCTGACCTAAGTGAATGATATATATGCTTGATTAAAGTGATTGTTGACCCTTCAAGTTGCTTTCCTTTTAGAAAAGCAGGTCAAAGAACTTGTGATAGCAGGTCCTCCTGTGTAGGTCAGCATGATTGCTTTTACAGGTCTTCACTTGCTCATGCAGTAATTCACTTTTGCTTCTTGTCTGATCACCTGTACTGCCTTTGATTTCTGCTGCAAAGAGGTCAAGAAACTGTCCCTAATTCATAGCCAGCACAGCAGAAGGATGTATGCATGCAAGTTCATCAAGTCTTCCTCTTTCTCTCCATCTCTGCCACATGGCTCCTTCCCAGAAGAAAGTTCCTTCCAAGGTCAAAAGTGCTGAATAACCCAGGAGTTCGTGTAGGTTTGAGGGAGACACTCCCCCAGACTATCAGTCCCCCATGGTGTTGTCCCTGAGGGAGTAGTTATAACAATAATGATTAGTGACCAGAATTATTCTATATAGCAGGAATTTACTATCCTTCAAGAATTAACAGATGGTAAATCTCTACACTACAAATACAAATCTTAAAACTATCCTTCAGAATCTAATAAACTATACTAGCATTGTAATATCATCAAAGATTCAAACTAAACAAAATGCTTTGTCGATAATCTCTTGGACATAAATGTTGACCCATAAAAATTTAACAGCAGTCTTGAGAGGTTGTCTTATGAATATTCATGACTTTCAAACTAGAAGGAAAGAAAAGCACTCAAAGTATAGTGGCCTAACAGAAGAAATAAAAGCCAGATAGGGACAAGTACACATCATTTCTGTCACCTTGTCTCTTGCTGAAGGTGTCTCAAAGAGGGTTTCAGCGAGCCCACCGAACATGAGTTTGTTTCTCAGCACCTTCATTCAAATACAAAGAGCAATCATTCGATTAACAAATACAATAAGTCACTTGATGAGTAAACAGAAAAGATAAGTAATGGAATAATTACTTGTCCCAGGACCATTTCTATACAAAGTTCATCAAATATAAAGTGAAGCAATTTTATCATCTGATAGTTATGTAGTCATTTAAGGCTTGCAAATTCAAATCTCACAGCAACCTCTTAAGGTAGAAACTGTCATTATCACCATTAAGAGATCCTAAGACCTTAAGTGACCTGCTCAGGTCCGTATTGTGTCTGATATGGCATTTGATTCCAGCTTTTCCTGGCTTTAAGTCCAATACTCTATCTTTGCTACCTCAGTCCTAAGTACATAAGGAAGAGTCATAGCTAGGATGTAAAATCAATCTTTGAACTCCAAATCCTTCATCTTTTCCACTTACCATACACTGTCTACTAAAATAAGTTTGTGGAATATTCTTGGGGAACAGATGGTGAAGATTAGGGGAATGCCAATGGTGAGAGAGACCAAGGCTTCGCACTGGAACTTCTTATGAACTCTCCAGGTCTTTGCCAAAGTGCTCTTGGGGACTTGAAACCCATTGGCAAGATGCACAGAAGGAACCTATTTCCTCTGTGGGGGGGAATAATCCCAGAGAAGGTCAGATCCTATTAACAAGTCCCCAAAATCTTGTTCTAATAGGTTCAGACATGTAGTGGTAGCTCATCAAAAAGGCCACATTTAACAATGAATATAAATTTTGCAGAAAATTAAAAAAAAAAAGAAAGGAAAAATTCATCTGTGGAGAGGAATTCAGCCACATAGCCTGAGGGATGTCATGAACAGCATTAAGAACAAGCAGTTCTCACAGGAGAGAAGAAAAAAGACAGACTGAACCCATGGGGGAGAGAATGCCTGCGTCACTGATGTAACTGATTATGCATTTCATCCCCCAAACTCTTTTCCCCTTGATTCACCACTTACATAGGTGGCATTCAAAAACACTGTGTTAGTGGCTTTGACGCATTGGATTACCTGTCATGGAAAAGCTGGCATTTGGAAGGTTAGAATATTTTTACCCTGTTAAATATGTCAGTATTTTTACTGCTATGAATTTAGTCTCCTAATGTAGCTGTTGTACTCTAGAGTGATAGTGAAAGTAATGAACTGATCTTCATTCATTGGATCCTAGATTCAGATCTAGAAAGGACATCTGAGGACATCTAGTCTGGCCCCTTAATTTTACAGATGAGGAAACAGGATCCCAGACTGGTCAAGCAATTTGCTCAAAGTTACCAATTAGAAGGGCTGGGATTTAAAATCTAAATCCACTCTTTTCTCTTACTACACTATGTTACTATTCACTTAGCTAGTAAGCACATTTTCTAAAATTATCAGCCAGTCTACTTTTTAAATTTATTATTTCATTTATTATTTCATTTTCCAAAGTGGAAAAGTAACCAGCTCTTTCTTGAGAATTAAGTCATTCATCTGCGAATGGATTGTTAGGTAAATACAATGCAAATGGAGGATAAATAACAGGGAAGAGAAAGTCTTCTTGGGGTAGATAAACTTCTTTGACCATAGAATTAGAGTTAGAAGGGAACATAGAGCCCTCAAGACCACTGCCTTTATGTTATGGATGAGGAATGGAGCACCAGAAATGCTAGATTTCTTGCCCAAAGGCAGAGCTTGCCCACAGGTAGCAAGTGGCAGATTTGGGTTTTGAATTCAGGTCATTTGACTCCAAAATCCTCTATACTTTCTGCTATATTATGGTAGCTATGACTAGGAAGAGATTAATTCATTACAATACACTTGAAGATTTACAAAGTACTCTTCACACAGGTCTTGTAAATAACATGAACATTACAAATCAAACAAGCAATTTATTTATTAAGCAACTACCATGTGCCAGGCATTCTGCTAAATGCTAGTTTGTAAAACAATTCTTATAATTTCCCTTTTACAGATGAGGAATCTAAGATTTCTAGATGTTATGCCACTTGCCTGTTTTCATACAGATTGGTAGCTAGGTGGTTCAGTGGAGAGATTCTAATAGATTCTAATTCTTAATAAAAAGATTTGTTCCATGAAGTTTGGACTCAGTCAAAGGACGGCACTTGAGGACCTAGAGGGCCACAGGGAGCCTTGAGGACACAGGTTCCCAACCCCTGGGATAGAGTGTTGAGCCTGGCCTACAGTTAGAAAGATCTGAGTTCAAATTTGACTGTGAAGAAATCTGCCTTTGTTTGTCCCAGTTTCTTCAACTGTAAAATAGTTCTAATAATCACATTTATCTCACAAGGTTATTGTGAATATTAAATGAGATAATATGTGTAAAATACCACAGTTTTTGGCACATGCTAGGAAAATTTATTCCCTTCTCTGTTCCCTAAGTACAAGAGTTGAAAATCAAACCCAAATCTCCTAACTTAGCTCACTTCTCTTTTCACTAAACCATGCTGCCTTTCCTGGATGTTTCCAATATTCTTTTTTTTAATTCTAATTTTGTCTCCTCTTCATTGCTACTTAACTTTAAGTTTCATCCATGTAGCAGGAATTCTTTATAGGGTCATAAGGACATCCTGAAGTAGATAGAATAAAAGCTTCATTGGCTTAAATGCTACCTTTTATGTATACTGGGTCTGGAGCCTTGGGCAAACCATTTAGCACCTTGGTGCACTATGGAACTTTCTAAGACTACAAGTTGTAGGCAAACTGCCAACCTGCATTAGTAAGGGGAATTTTCTCAGTTGAGAGTTCCCTATCAATGAAATCATAGGTCTAATACTTATCCCTATATTAAGAACCTATTGATCAATGAATTGAAAGTAAATATAAGCTCAATTGAAAGAGAGAATCTTGCAAGAATTTTCTTTCCCTTGTACAATTAGGATAATTCTTCTAAAATTAACAATCATAGTAATTCATAAAGCACCCATATCTCATATTAAAATATGTTTTTAGTCATTTTTCAGTCATGTCTGATTCTTCATGACCCCATTTAGGGTTTTTTAGGTAAAGATACTGGAGTGGTTTATTATTTCCTTCTCCAACTTGTTTTATAGATGAGGAAAATGAGGCAAACAGGGTTCAATGACTTCCCAGAGTCACACAGTTAGTATGTGTTTGAGGCTAGATATAAACTCCAGTCTTCCTGACTCCAGCTCCATTGGTCTATCCACTGTACCATCTATATGGTAAAGATTTTAAATGAAAATAAATCCAGTTCACATTAGAGCAATTTAAGAAAGAAAATCCAATAAGCCCATCTAAATTGAATAGTTTAATAACTTTACTAGCAATTCACTCTCAGATAAAAGGTCAATTTTAATCTTCCATAATTAAATTGTGGATTAGTCCAAAGAGGAAGAAGTGAAAGACTGAGCTCTTTTTATGAATCTTCATAGACCTTCTTCTTCCCCCTTTTAAGCAACATTGAGTGCTGCTCTTTCCCCATATTAATATGCATTTTGAAAACAGGTATGACAATTAAGCAACTATGGATAAACTCATGGAAAAATAAACCAGAAAATCCAAAGAGCATATTGAATTTGAATGGACTATAATCTGGAAAATGGTTATTACCAGTATTTCAGTGAGAAGCACTAGCTCAAGACTTTGGGTCATCTTGGAAAAGAGAAAGTGTGTGATTTTGAAAGAGTAATTTATATTATCAGTGTGCTATACCTGTGGAAACAGAAAGCTTTCTTGGTTTAGAAAAAAAGTGGAAAAATGGGTCAGCTCAAGTCTGCTCACACTCACAATTTGTGGCAAGAGGAGGATAATGAATTTAATCAAAATAGACAGAAAAAGATCTGTCTGCTCTATGGCCATTAAACTTCAAACAAAATGAATTGAATGTTAAGTATAACATTAAATATGCAAATTATGCCGAACAATCATTTTCTGCCCACCACTATATAATTTACAAAACCATGATGGGTATAATTACTTGAGATTTGATACACTTAAAGTCTCTTCACCCTCTTTACTCTGGACACCTTAGTGTGATCCATGACAACTAGTTAAGAGATAGCCTTCTTAATACATATGTTCCTTAGAGTGGATGATATGACTGAATTAAGGCTCATATATTACCATTGGAACAAATACATCAGGGAGATACTGAAACTCAAAATCAAATGTGCTCTTTCGTGAACAATTTGAGAAACCCAAACATATAATAAATAGATATTGGTAGCAATGATAATGATGATCAAGATGTTGATGATAATAACAATGGTAAATAAATATTTATTAAATACTTTTCATCAGTAACCATTTTAAACACTGGGACTCTAAATACAAAAAAAAAAATGAAACTATCATCAGTATTATAGGTTTTTTCTTTCTAATTTATGCTGCCTTTTGGTCATTGTTCAGTCATTCCTGTCTTTCTGTGACCTCCATGGATTTTTGTCCATTTTTTGTTATTGTTAAAGATACTGGTATGGTTTTCCATTTCCTTCTCCAATGTGCCCCCATTATACAAATGAGGAACTGATGAAAATAAGGGTTAAGTGACTTACTCAGGGTCACACATCTAGTAAATGTGAAGCTAGATTTGAACTCAGATTTTCCTGACTCCAAACCCAATGCTCTAGCTATTTCAGCACCAAGGGGTGATGAAGAAGATGGTAAGTATATATACAAGCCTAAAGGTGAGATCAGATCCGCACTACCAAATTTTACCTTGCCATCTTAGGTAGGTATCTTATCTCCATCAATAAGTCAAACAAAAGAACTTAGACTAAATTTTGAAAATCTTTGAAAGTCACTGAATCAAGTGACATGTCACCATTATTCCTTTAGGACCTTCATTAAAAAAAAAAAAACATTTAGTTATCTTAAATGGTAAGCTTTTTTCTATACTCTGGAGTAAGTGTGGCTTTCCAACACATCTTTAGAAGAGCAATTGCTTTGGGCAAAGAGAGTGGGAGGAGGAGGAGTTTCAGCTCCTTTCAAGTCTCCTACCCACTTCCTTGACTGAAAGAGGATGTTTTATCTTCAAAGGGTCCAGTAATTGTACTTTCCATCCGTGTCCAAAATGATGTCTTCTGACTAGCAGGAGGAACTACACATCACTGCAAGTGCAGGACAGAATGGACTCCTCAACCAATTCAGCAAATAGACTGCAGTTAGGACCTCATCAGAACAAATAACAAATCCTCTGAAATGGTCCCACTATTTGAACGGTTAATATTTGGAATTATGATTATACATAAAAATAGTCATTCATCCTAACTCAGAGAAAATATGAAATGAAAATTCAAATAAGGCAACCACTACATGGGTTTCCTCATTTGTACTATCTGGGACTTGGCTTTACACTAATAAATGTTTATTGAATCGAATTTACCTTAATCAGCACTTCTATGATGGGAGAAAAGGACTTCTGGACACTAAGAGATATGAATTGCCTTTTTTATTACATTACATTCCGTACTTGAATGTCCTTTCCCTTGGACTTACTATTCTGGTGATACTGTGCTACAGACTTTTGGGGGATCTGTACCAACTCTTATTATTTCTGCTTTGTGAATAGTTCCTCCCTAAAAATATTTTAAATTTACTGAATATTCTTAGCTGACAATTTTGGAGTGAAGGACTCTATGGGGCCTTGCTCCAATGGTATTAGAGAATCACCCCTTGGTAATGTATGGAAATCTAAGAGATAAGCATCGCCAACTACTGAATAACCCACTCATCACAGCAATGAGTGTTGGGATACATATGTCTCAGAATCTCTATTTGTTGTAGATGTGGCTGCCTCCTCAGTTTTAATTAGGATATTATTTAGTGTGGTAAATGGTTAGATAGTTCTAGGTCTTCTGTAACCTCTTCAACCATCAGCCCATATACTATTGCTAGCTAATACTATTATCTGATCATAATCCTTATTAGAACAATAGCCCTGCTTTCTTAAATCTGAATTTGTAACAGCTTCGGCTACACCTAGTGTTAATAGCTCTTGAGATACAGGGTGCAAAGTCTCCTTAATCTGAAATGTCTATTTCTGAACCACTGCTTCAGTGAGGAAGACTTTTCCTATGACTAGCAATTAGCTGAGATGGATGTCCATCAGTCTCAGATTGCTGGGAATTCAACTAATTCATCTATTGGCAGTACTTGATTGTGTTCAATCATATTGTCAGGCCTTCCACAAACTTCTAGGACAAGTTACCCAAGTCTCTTCCCTGATAAGTATAGAATGAATTCCCATCAGTCAGCTAACCTCTGCATTCCAGAAACACCAAGCTTTTCTGCACAATTCTGTCTGGTGTCATTTTTACTTCTTTAAATGGTTTTCAAAGACTTTTCTTATTTGGTCTAAGATCTCTTGATCTTGCTTTAAAAAAAGGAAAAAATGGGGCAGCTAGGTGGCACAGTGGATAGAGCACTAACTTTTCCTTTAAAACCACACATAGAGAAAGAAAAGATGGAAAAGAGGTGGAGAGAGAGGAGGAAGAGAAAGAAACATCAGCAGAAGGAGGAGGAGAAAGTAATGATGATAGTGGCGTTCATGATTACTCTGGACCTACGATTTAATAGCTTTGGAAACTCACTATGAAAACCATTTCCACTGATAAAGACTGGTAACAAACGTTGTACAGAGAATTTAAGTGACTTAACCATGGTTGTGTATATAACAAATATGTACTTACTATATAAAACAGAAGCAGGATATAAACATTTTAGTAGATTTGCTGTATCTTTGATTTCATTAATATAGGAAACACTAAAAAAAGAAACTCATTAGACCAATGTAGAATATGAGAAAGTGCCTGGAGTCAGGTAGACTCATCCTTCTGAGTTCAAATCTGGACACAGACACTTACTAGTTACATGACACTGTTTGCTTCAGTATCTTCATTAGTAAAATGAGCTGGAGAAGGAAATGGCAAGCCACTTTAGTATCTTTGCCAAGGAAACCCCCAAAGGAGTTATAAAGAGTTAGATATAACTGGAAACCAATGAACAAAACTGTTCTCCAATTTATAGTCTTAGTAAGTTAAATTACATGCCCAAGGTCATACTGTCAATTTGTGTCAGAAGCAGGTCTAGAACCCAGGGCATCCTGAATTCAATCCTTTACACACTGTATAATGCTGTCTTTTCAACAGAAGGAGTAGCAACCATAATATTTTCCATAGTAGTGCTATGTTTCAAGTTGGACCTATGATTTCATTAAGATAGTGAACTCCCAGTATGCAAATCACCTCTACTAATAAAAATCAGCATACGTACATTATAGTTGGATTAATTACTAGAACTATATTTCTCTCTATGGGCAAATGCACTAAATCATTAGAATTCTCATAATGTGTTTACTTACGTATTATTGTACCACATTTAATAAAGCATTACTTAACCTTACGATCAAGATCTGAGAGTTTTATAGGACACATTTCCATAGGACATGACAATGAACTGGTGGTCTCATAAACCAAAGTTGAAATATACCAACAGTAAATCAAATTTTATTTGAGGAAGAGTGTCATATGGAATCATGTGATTTATGAATATGTGTGATTTATCTGTTGCTACATTTTAAATTGGTATTTCAAGAAGTAGTTGTCAAACAAAATGTAAAAATTTAACAGGAGGAAGATGATGAGGAAAAATGGCCTACAGTGCCATTCTGGCCCAGTTGGAAAGGACTATGGAGATAATTGTATTTTTCACAGATGAAGAAACTAAGATCTAGAGAGGTGAAACAATTTTCCTAAAGCCTCACTGGCAAAGGTTGGATTGGCACAAGTCTCCTGGATCTAGATTCAGGGCTCTTTTTCTAATGGATGGAGGGAATATAGGTCCATGAAACATGGAAAAGAATGTAAAACATAGTAGAAAAGGAAGGAGAGACAGTTATCCACCAATGCTACTGACATTTGGAGGACAGCTAAAGTAATTTGTTACATTCAACTATTGAGGACGTAGATTTCTAGCATTAGTAACTCACATCATTACTTTGCTGTCATACTTGATAAAGTATTGGATGTGGAATTGTGAAGAGCCAAGTTCAAATCCTGCCTCAGATTCTTAACCAGCTATGTGACACTGGGCAAATAACAAACTCTGAACCTCAGTTTCCTTTCTTGTAAAATGGGGATAATAATAGCTCTTACTTCAAAGAGCTTTGTGAGCATCATATAATGAGGTGATTTAGGTAAAGCTCTTTGCAAACATTAAAGGACTATGCATTATACATATTCTATTATTATCAGTTTTATTATGATGAAGTTCAAAACAAAGAACTAGTTTAAAGGAACACATTCAGGGAGTGTGAGGCTTGGTTTTTCTAGGTTATCAAAAGAACTTTTGTATATTAAAACAGGATGAGGACACAAAACAGACATGTAGTTAAAGCTATTGGAAGTCCTGTGCATGAGCTTGATTTAACTGCAATGAAACTGTCTCATTTAGATTCCACCACCCTTGGTAACTGTTCATTGTACCATATGGGCAAAGGCAGTTGAGAAAGGTGACCAAAAATATGATGGAGGTGACGTGATTTTAGGGTTGTTCATGAATCAATTCTTACCATATCCTCAATGAGGAAATATTACAAAGGTAGGGAAAAGAGCATATATTTCCATCCCCACCATCTTTGGGGTTGGGGGTGTGAAATAGCTATGCTAGAATCAGTAGCTATTGACCCCAACACAGGCTTATTTCTTATCTCTATCAAACCTTACAATAGTAGACAATTTGCTCATCAAGGACATCCTTAATGAAGATATAAAAAAAAAAGAATAGACATATTTCTACAGGTAATATCCTTCATTCTATGATCACATAACTAAGAAAATCTAAGGTATGGTTCTGTCTATGAATTTTTAAATTTAATTAAGAAAACCTTAGGTACAGTTCTTTCTATAAAAGATAGTGTTAGTCTACAAAAAAGAAAATGCAGCCTTGAAGATTGTCATCTGACAAGTTGTCTCTCATTTGTATACTATGTGGTCCCCTAGCAAGAGCTCTAGATTTAGGGTTAGTTCAGAGGATTTTGACTTGAATCTGAGCACTGTCACTTTTTAACCTACACCCTCTGAGCCTCAGCTTCCTCAACTGCAAGGTGAGGGTTGGAACAGATGACATTTAAGACTCATTCTGGCTACAAATTTAAGATTGTATAGGATTCAATGAAAGATTGTATAACATTATTCAATAGATTCATGGAGTAGTGTTCCCAAGTAAGGTGTTAAACAGCGTGGTTCACATTTACTTAAATGGTTTGCTTACATCACAGAAGACAGTTAGCATAAAAGCTACAAAAAAAGAAAGATTATCTATGAAAGGTGAAACTTTCCAGATTAGAATTTCAATTCTGCCACTTAGCTATCTATATTGAATGAGCAAATTACTTAACCTCTATTGGCCTCAGTTTCCTTATCATTTTCATGAAGGAGGTGGACTATGGTCCCTTCCAGTTCTACCTCACTAAATCTATGTGAGGCTGAAATAATGTCCCATTGTCAACATAGTTCCTGGCACATAGTAGGTTCTTAATAAATACTTGTTGAATGATTGAAGTCAATAAAAAGGGATGGACTACATGGTCTTTTAAGGTCTTTTACAGCTCTAGATTTATCATCCTAATTTTGAACGCCTTTTTTTGATGGACTAAGCAATAGTCTTTTTAGCAGTTGCTAAGAAGAGTCCTATGAAGTTTTCTCATCTGAAAAATGAAAGACTTGTGCTCAGTGACCCAGTGAACTCTAAAATCCCTTTCAATTCTCAACCCCTGATCATATTATTTTAAGTAGGAATGAACATTTTCTAACTTTCAAGTCAAAGCTGAGATTATTTTTAAATATAGAGTAAGAACACAGACAATTCTGAACCCTTGAAACTGTCTTCATAGAATCATGCTTTTATTTAAAGCAGAGAAGAGATAGCATTACTAGTTATAAAGGCATATATATATATATATATCCAGAAGTGTCCTGGGATATGTGATGTAGATATCCTGCTATTTTCTGAACATTTGTTGCACAGCATTCTTAGAGACCTCTATTTAAATCTTCTTTTGATGACTTCTCAATTAATGAATCAATCAGCAAATATTTTTTAGGTGCCTACTGTGTGGCAATGGTTATGCTAACGTACCTATTTGGAGGTGAATATGTCAGCTAAGTATGGACTCTGGAAGGTGCCCTCATGCTAAAAAGGCATTCAGTCCAAGCCTAATCATGGTGCACATATGTAATGTTTCAGGAAGAGCCTAAGTTCAGAGAGGTTTATCACATTAATGTTAGGTGATAAAATCTTCAGCCACAGTAATTCTTGAAAGTTGTCTATTAAATGGTAAAGAGATTGTGATTTATGTCAAGGGAGGCCTAATTCACGCTGATGAAGACACAAATACTTAAAATACTAAAATGGCTCAGTGAAGAGGTATTCTTGGTGATGCATTTTTTTCATGAGAACCTGAAAATATTTGGCACAATTCTTTGTGTGGTTTTTAGATGTGTCTGTGGTTAAAACTTAGATTTTGAACATATTGTTCAAAAAAGAAAAAGAAGAAAGGATTCCATGTTAGACTGACAATTTAACTCTACTTCCCACGTAGGTTGTTTCCTTACCCACTACATAGACTTCCCACTTCTATACATTAAACATTTCATCTTAAAATGAGAGAAACTTACAAACATGATGAAGAGAGAAGAAACCAGGAACATCAAATCCTTCACTTTGTCCATTACTTGTTCCATTAAGTTTCTTTAACATTCCTATAGCTCAAGACTCCTATTTGAAGAGTTAAGAAAAGCCACATGAAAATATGCTTGTAATTAAACAATTTTCTTGAAAGTCTTTGGTTTTCTGGAAATAAATTATAGTTACACAAAAAGTAATATTCTTATAAAAATGTGAAAAGCACAAGAAGCATTGTAAATTAAATGATTGTATTTTACAGATGACTCTCAAATCAGAATATCAATGATCTTGTCCTTTCACCCAACTTGATGATCTGAATTTGCTCTTCCTTTCAGACGTTTCATTCAGATGTCTACATCAGGTAAAACTCAACATTTCCAAAAGAAAATTCACCTTCATTCTATACCCCAAAGTTCAATGAAAACCTTCAAGCATACTTCTTAGTTTCTTTGTCCATGACACCATGACTCACTCAGTCACTGAGATTTAAAGCCTTGGATTTACGTTTAAAATTCACTTTAATACATTCTTGTCTTTTCACTCTCTCTTTCCTCTTCTATATCTAGTTAGACAGGGTAGCAGACATAGACTTTGAACTCAGATTTTCTTGCTCCTAAGCTGATATCTTTCCACAAAAATTACACTATCTAGGTTAAATTGTACCACTGTATACAATTGTACCAATGTGGCTTATTTGAACTGTAAATCCCAACGATGAGGGGTAGGGGTGGCATAGGAAACTGTGGCAAAACAACTAATAGCAATATAGTCATTGTTATGACATCAAAATAAAGGATATAAATTGTCATTAAGCTCTATTGACA
The DNA here is from genome assembly GCF_028372415.1 of Notamacropus eugenii. Classification (NCBI taxonomy): domain Eukaryota; kingdom Metazoa; phylum Chordata; class Mammalia; order Diprotodontia; family Macropodidae; genus Notamacropus; species Notamacropus eugenii. Next base: position 266,924,330 of record NC_092874.1, read on the forward strand.
TTTCAAGATGACTTCCCACAAGCAAATTATTGTTTTATGTGATCTAGGGTACTGGAGTATTGCTAGTTATCTATTGAGATGGAAAAAACATTGTGTTCCAATGGATTCATGTCCCTATATTAAACAGTGTGTGAGAAAAAATATCATAATTAATTTCTGTTTCAAATTGTAGAAACACTTTATATTTTTAAAAGTTCCTGTGTACACAAAAACTGTAATGATGTTTTTTTTAAATCTCCATAAATTTCATAGGAATTACAAACTGCTAAGAGACTAATGAATGTACACTTTTGTCATATAGAAAATATTACAAGATTTCAATTTAGAAAAGCCAACTTTTTTTCCAGGTTTTTTTACCCAAAGAGTTAAAAGAGAAAGAAAGAAGGAAGGAAGGGAGGAAGGAAGGGAGGGAGGAAAAAACATTTATGTGCCTCCTAGGTGGCAAGCACTGTGCTAAGCATTAGGGATTCGAATATAAAAGTTATAGTCTGAGGTCTCAAAGAACTTATATTCAATAGTAGAACATTAAATGCAAGGACATATGGAGAGATGTGTTGGCCAGAGAAAGATGTTTTCATCTGGGAAATCACAGAGAGGGTGAAAGGAACAATAGGGTAAACTGTTACTTAGTATGCTAAACTCTAGTGTAGAAACTCCCTCTACCAATATAGATAGGCAACTTATTTTTGATTTACAGCCCTGGAAGTCTATCTGGATCAGTTAAGCTTCGTCAGTGAATTATTCAATCAATGAAAGTTTATTGCATGCCTAGTCCATCCCAGTCATTGTGCTAGGCAGTGACTTACTTGTGATCCAGTCATCAAGATGCTGCATTATGTGGGCCCTAAATTAGGGAGAGTGTTATCTGCCACATTACACTGGTAACCTGACAATTGAAATTCCAGGCCATGCGGAGAAGTGTGATCAGGCCCTAGCGTCCAGAGAGACAAGTGGGTGAAACTTTTAGGGAAGATACCATTACAGAAGTAATGTATTAATAATTATAAATTAATTAGTAATTAATAATATATAATTAATAATTATTAATTTATTAATACAATGTATTAACTATCAGTCTTGTCTTCAGCGAACTTAAAATATAATGGAAGATTTTCACTTAATACATGGAAAATATAAGATGCAGTGTTCAAAAGAAAGCAATTATGAGTAGAGAGTGATCCCCAGAGTCACTTGAGATTTGGAGCAGAAATTCTGAAGCTACTGATAGTTCCTGATTAAGTAGAGAAATAATTCATTGCTATTAATTATCAATTAGAAATAATTATTTATGCAGAAAGTTACTAATGATATTAATTATTAATGTGCATTACTATTACTATTAGTCAATATGCAACACATATTTATTAAGTCCCTAATATGTGTGAGGAAATAAGCTAAGTACTAGGGCTACAAATATGAAAAAAGAAAGACATTTCTCGGCCTCAAGGAGTTTGTAATCTAATAGAGGAATTCAACATGCAAAAGGCTGAAACACTAAGAGGGAGAGGTCCCTGATGCAGGGACATGGTGGAAACGTTTTAAAGTCCTAACAGTAGAACAGCCAGGTAGATATCAGAAGTGATATCTGAGTTAAGTGCCATCCTCAGCCAGAGGTTGTAGAATTCATGGTTCTACCTTCCAATCAGAGGGGCAGAGAAGAGTCATATGGTACAGTATCAAGGATAATAGGATTTTGCAGGATTATGATAGTACTACTTATTTTTTCTCAATAATGAGCTTCTTAGGTCATGATGATGAAGGTACTATTGTTACCACTTTTGATGAAGATGAGGATGATGATGACGAGAAAGCTATTGGAGTTAGTTCAGAAGGGGAATTTTGGTCATATGTGCTTAAGGAAAATTACTTTTGCAATAATGCATGGGATAGTAGGGAGAATGAGAGAAGAAGGTAGGATTTAAATTAGAAGGATGGTGCCATAACCTAGGGAAGAGTTATTGAAAGCCTGAACTAATATGACAGTCATGTGGATGGAGAGGAGGAATTGAGTGTGAATATGAAATTGAACATCATTCTCTTTTTCCCCCTTTGTCATATTTATTCTTTGTTTCTTTGGTGCATTATTCTCCAATGATAATCGCCACACATTTATTAAATATCTGCTATCTGCCAGGCACTATGCTAAACACTGGGAATATTTTTAAAAACGTAGAAAACCAACCCTACCTCCATGAAGCTTGTAGTTTGATGAGGGAGATGATGTCCAAAAACAAGTTATATGCAGAATAAATTGATCATACTATTCCTGCAACAGATTACTATTTTCTCCACATCAGAGACCAAATTAGAGGCAGTAGGGGTGAGGCTGAGAAGTACCCATTTACAAAAACTCAATTCATTTTTAAATGCTTTATGTGATAAAAATAGGGCAAAAATTAGTATTTGGTTCACAGAAGAAAGAACTACACTATTCAGTGCATACAGTTCTAATTATGATCTAAAATGATAAATGGATCCTCAGCTCTTCTCTAAGACTCCAACTTAAACATCTCCTTCCAGGTTCAGTCATTTATGAATGTCAGAATCATGCATACAGTCACATGAAGAAAAAGAGTAAGTGGAAAGCAGACTTTACCATGGCCTCTTTCATGTGTGATTTTTCCTGTCTTCAGCTGTGTATTTCTGTGAGATCAAAACCTGCTCTGTTCCAATTGGTACCTTAGTGAACCATTAAAATGTGTTTCTTCAGAGCAGAGACTCTTTGATCTTCCCGTAGCAGAGTGCCTAATATATAATAGCTACTTGAGAAATATTTACTGATTTACTGAACTTGTCCATATTCCAGGTGATTAAGATGTTGGGGTAGAATTACTACAATGACAGTGATGTAGACAATCACTTATGGGACAACCCACTTATTTAATTTTGAGTAACAAGAAATGACATTGACGTAGTCACATTTGAAATCAGACAGTAGGATTTTAAAAGAAGTAGACATGAAGGAGAGACCCCAGCATTCAATAATGGAGATGAAAATAGTCATATTTGTCTTTCTTTGCCTCCATTGATGGTGCCTCTGCCAAAACCTTTAAACATCCACCTCAACTGCTAATGAGTTTATATTTCTCTGACTACTTTCATACACATATATGTGTGTCTGCATGTAAAAGTGAGCTTGTATATTTAGATGTGTACATATCTATATACACAGACACACAGACACATAGACACACACATATACATGTATATAAAATCTGTCATGGGATTGATCTGATGATGATGATGGCAATAAAAATTGGCATTTATATGGCATTTACTATGTGCCTGGAATTGTGCTTAAATGCTTTATGAATATTATCTCATTTGATTCTCACAACTGTGTCAGGCGGTTGTTTTGATCTCTATTCTAAAAAGGTGAAGTGAGTTGCCCAGGGGCACACAACTAGTAAGTGTCTAAGGCTAGAATTTAACTCAGATCCTCCTGATGTAGGATGATTGGCACAGTGGATAAAGTGCTAGGCATGCAGTCAGGAGGACCCAAGTCCAAATCTGGCCTCAGACACTTACTGGCTGTGTGACACTTAACCCTGTTTACCTCAGTTTCCTCATCTGCAAAATGATCTGGAGAAAGAAAAGACAAACCACTCCAGTATCTTTGCCAAGAAAATCCCAAATAAGGTCGCAAAGAGTTGGACACGATTGAAACAAGTGACCAATGACAGAGTCCTGACTCCAGACCTAACCATTGCACCACACCATCTTCTTCCATGGTTGTAAAAATAATATCAAAACCATTAGATGTATTGAGTCTATATAATGTTTATTTAAAAATATTTTTAATAATCCTAATTTAACTAAATCATTGTGTGTACCATTGTCAGTCTGTTAATCAGCAAGTAATTATTAAGGGCTAGTTATGTGCCAAGCCCAGGGCTAAGTGTTGGCAACACAAGAAAGTAAGGAACATTCCCTTCCCTCAAAGATTTCACATTTGAATGAGAAATAGACTATACACAACTTGGTACAAACAAGGTAGATAGAATGTCCCAAAAGTCTTTGTATACCATTATTCTATCAAAACTTAAAATTGTGCTAAGATTTTCTAGACAGATTGTATACAGAGCAGGGGGAAGGTAATATTAAAAGAAAGTCACTAAGAGCTATTTCCCTCCACAAGAAGAACCCCATGCAATAAAAATAAAGTAATAGGATTAGCTATGGTTTCATTCCATATTTCAAAGCTCATCTGAAACCCAATTCTGACTACAATGCACTAGGAGAGAGCATTAAGCTGTTCCCACCAAAAAATTCCCAGTGACAAAAATTGGCATGGAACAAATCAGATTTCATCAATACAATCCATCTGAAGTTCAAAATATATCTTCTCTTATCATCTCACCCAATATTTACACAGACATGTTATGTTGCTCCTCATTTTTGATTTCATGCCATACAATCTTAAGATATAATCAGCAGAATATGACACATAAATGCAGTCAAGCTTTTAAAGCAGGCAAGCACCTACTGGTTCCCTGTTGAATATACATACATATACTTAAACTGACTGAGACAGAAACAAAGCTGAGCCAACTCATTGCCATGTGAAACCCAAATCTAGAATTTCTTATAAGTAATGAGCACTCATTCTGGAGAATGAAAAGTGTGTATGTGTGCTTGGAAGGAATTTGTTTGTCAATTTCAGTAATGCAGATTTAAACGTGAGAAATGTATTTCTCAAGTGTTAAATCATAATACAGATAGAAATACATAGGAAATGACAATCATATAGACTTAAAGGTCATAGACGTAGAAAGGATCTTAGAGGAGACATACCCTAACCCCATCATTTTACTTATAAGGAAACTGAGACCAGGGAACTCAAGATATTTGTAAAGACTATACAACAAGTAACGGAGGGAGGAGAAATAGGGAATAATCATTTATATAGTGCCTAGAATGTGCTAAGCTCTTTTTTACAAATACTGCCTGATTTGATCCTCATAATAACCCCAAGAGACAGGTACTATTATTAGCATCACTTTATAGTTGAGGAAACTTAGGTAAAGAGAGGTTATGTGGTTTCTTTTGCTCAGGATCACATGCTAGTAAGTATCCGAGGCCAGATTTATACTCAGGTCTTCCTGACTCAAGGTCCAGCACTTTATCCACTAAACCATATTTTTTTCCAGACAGATATTTGAACTTAAATTGTTCAAGTCAAGTGCAAATACACCTTCATTATACCAATCTGCCGATGATAATGACGATGATGAGGATGATTGATGATGATCTAAAGTTGACAAGATCTTGGGGGAAAGGAGGAATAAATTGCTTTTGCCATTCAAAAGTACATTTACAGCAGAAAATTATTTAACTACTTGTAGTAGGAAATATGTTCGTGTAGGAGGGCAGTCTATTGGGAAAGCAAATTAAAAGGTCTATTTGGAGAGTAGATGAAATTAACAGAAGGTCCAAAGGACAAACGACCTAGTCCTTTTTTCTCTTAGGCTGGAGAATCATTCCTCTTTCTTAAACCCAGTTCTAACCCTCAAGGTCTTTGAAGAATTTTGAGTAATTGAGCACAGCAAAGCCACTATATAACTTTTATTGCGTGCTAATATTCTTTTTTTTTTTTTTTTTTTTGAGAAATAGCTTGATTTACAATCAGGAAGAACAAGGTTCTGACACTAGCTGTATGACTTTGAAAAAGTCACTTAACTCTTCATTGTCCCAGAAAACACTCTAATATTACAAATCACATGTGTGTTTTCTGCTCTGTACTGTTGGAAGGCATTTTCACAGGGGGATTTCCCTACTGATACAATCACAGGTCAAGACAACAACAACAAAAAATGGTGTTGAAACCAAGAAGTGTTTCTTTTCATCTTCAAAAGGCAACTGAGAAAACATTTAAACTTTCAGCCTCTGTATAAATTCTATAAATACCCTTGGATATAAACTGTTCTTACAATCATATGGTTTAAATGAAGCTTTGATGTGGTGTAAGGAGAAGTATATCTATATCAGCCCACCCATGGGAAGAGTGGTAGTTACGGTGAGCCTAACATTCTACCAACACATTCTAAATTTACAAGAGTTCTTACTGGTTTACATTTTATGAGCCAATTATGACACATTTTGCTAAAGTTCAATAATAATTTTTAAATTTTAGAATGTTTATAATAGGTTTGTAGTTAGAGCTTTATTCTCTCTGACTGGGAAGATAGGTTGATACCATGAAAAGATCACCATACTTGGAGCCAGAGGACCTAGGTTCAAGTTCTGACTCTGTTGTCAGTAGCCTGAAGTAGTCACCTATTATGTAGAGAGAAAGACACCATGTGACCTTGGAAAGTTACTCATCTAGTTCTGACCTCTGCTTCCTCACTCATAAAATGAGAGGGTTGGAATATGATCTCTGAAGCCCCTACAAAGATGTAATAGCTAGCATTTATATAGCTCTTTACATATCACATTTGATCCTCATTACACCCTTGGAATGTAAATGCAATTATTAACTCTGTGTTTAACAAGTAAAACTGTAGCAAGCAGGTTAAGTGACTTGCCCATGGTCACAGAGCTAGTAAATGTCTGAATCAGAATTTAAACTCATATCCTTCTGCCTGCAAATCTGGTACTCAATCCATTATACTATCTAATAACCTACAACTCTACCCTTGTAATTTAAACCTTTTCTATACATTGTACACAGTGAAGACCACAAGGATCTTCATCTGAAATTCAGACCTATTTTCTCTACAGCATCAAATGAGAAAATAATTGGGATTAATTCTGTAGAATTAGATTCATCTAAAGGAAATAAAATAGGTTTTCTATTCAAGATGTATCAGGATACATTTGTAATGAATAGATATGATCGAAGAAAATAATAATTTCCTTTTAGCTTTCCACATTAAATCAAATTATTTCTTGATTCCAACTTCATGAAACATGATACATTGGATTGACATGCCCAGTATAACATGTCCTAGTATACAGAAGAAGAATAAGGAAAAGTGACATTTTTTTTCCATCCCCAAACCATACCATTGTAAAGTGGAAATAGCGCTGGATTACTACTGCAATCTGGATTCAAATCCTAGCTCAGGCACATACTAACCAGAATGATCAGTCAGGTCATTTAACCTAGCTGGGCCTTAGCTTACTCATTTGTTAAATGTGAAAGTCATACCAGATAACATAGAAGGCCTCTCCCAGCTCAAAACTATGTGCCAGGTATTGTAATTCCTTAGTGGGATTCCTTCTACAGAATTAAAAAAAACCCTAGCATCCAATTAAGGTGGAAAATTATACTACATATATGACTCTCTAAGAGGAGTAAAAACATCCCCTTATAGCAATGATAAGTCCTTCATAAACTTCTTCAAAGAATTAGATATAAATAAAAATATTTAGTGTAAAAGAATTGGTAGGGCAGAGCAAAATTCTTAATCTTTTTTTTTTTTTTTTGTCTCATGGAACTCTTTAACACTCTGGTGAAATACATGGACCACTTCTTAATTTCTTCACTGGATATACTCTCCTCCCTTCCCCATCTTGCCCCCTTGGAAATAGAGTTCTTTCTACTATTCTTTTTTTTTTTTCAAATTTATTTATTTATTTGTTTTCAATTTTCAACAATCACTTCCATAAGTTTTAAATTTTCTCCCCCTCCATCCCTCTTCTCTCCCCAAAATGGCATACAATCTTGTATAGACTCTACACATATATTCTTATTGAAAAAATTATTATGTATTTTATTATATTAAATATTAAACACATTCTCGCATTAGTCATGTTGCATAGAAGAATTAAATTGAAAGGGAGAAAGCATGAGTAAAACTAAACAAAACCAAAAATAACAAAAGAAAAAAAAATTTGCTTCATTCTGCATTCTGATACCATAGTTCTTTCTCTGAATGTGGATGGTATTTTGCATCACGAGGTCTTTGGAAATGTTTTTAGGTCCTTGCATTGCTGTGGAGCACTAAGTCTATGAGAAACAGTCTTCACACAACTGTGACCGTGACTGTGTATAATGTTCTCCTGGTTCTGCTCACTTCATTCAACATCAATTCATATATGCCCTTCCAGGTATCTCTGAAGTCTTCCTGTTCATCATTTCTTATAGCACAATAGTATTCCATTATATTCATATACCACAACTTGTTCAGCGATTCTCCAATGGATGGGGATCACCTCTATTTCTAGTCCTTGTCCACCACAAAAAGAGCTGCTATAAATATTTTTGTACATGTCGGTCCTTTTCCCATTTTGATGATCTCTTTGGGATATAACCCTACAAGTGGTATTGTTGAATCAAAAGGTATGTACATTTTTGTAGCCCTTTGGGCATAGTTCCTAATTGCTCTCCAGAATGGTTGGATTAGCTCACTGCTCTATCAACAATGAATTAGTGTTCCAACTATCCAACATTTAACATTTTCCTGTTTTGTCATGTTAGTCAATCTGAGAGGTATGAAGTGATAACCTCAGAATTGTTTTGATTTGCATATCTCTAATCAATGGTGATTTACAGCATTTTTTCATATGACTATAGATAGCTTTAATTTCTTCCTCTGAAAATTGCCTTTGATCATTTATCAATTGGGGAATGACTTGTATTCTTGTAAATTTGAATCAATTATTTATATATTTTAGAAATAGACCTTTATCACAGACCCTAATTAAAAAAATTCTTTCCCAGTTTTCTGCTTCCCTCCTAATCTTGGTGGCATTGGCTTGATTTGTGCAAAATCTTTTCAATTTAACAAAATCAAAATTATCCATTTTACATTTCTTAATGTTCTGTATCTCTTGCTTGGTCATAAATTCTTTTATACCTGCATCATGTACCTGTTTGGACTGTATACAGTGTCAGGCATTGGTCTATGACTAGCTTCTGCTACACTATTTTCCAGCTTTCCCAGCAGTTTTTGTCAAACAGAGAGTTTTTACCCAAGAAGCTAGGGTCCCTGAGTTTATCAAACAAGTAGACTTCTATTGCCATTGACCACTATGTCATGTGTACCCAACCTATTCCACTGATCTACCCTTCTATTTCTTAGCCAATAACAAGTGATTTTGATGGCTACTGCTTTATAATAAAATTTGAGATCCACTATGGCTAGGCCATCTTTTCACTAATTTCTTTAGTGCATTTCTTTTCACTAATTCCCTCGATATTCTGGACCTTTTGTTCTTCCAGATGAATTTTGATATTATTTTTTCCAGCTCTATAAATCATTTTTAGTATCTTGATTATTACTTTTGATTAGCATTAAATAAGTAAATTAACTTAGGTAGAATTGTCATTTTTATTATATTAGCTTAGCCTACCCATGAGCAATTGATGTTTTTCCAATTATTTTGATCTGAATTTATTTGTGTGAAAAATGTTTTATAATTGTGTTCATATAGTCCCTGTTTTTTTGGCAGGGAGACTCCCAAATATTTTTTAGAGTCTACTGTAACTTTAAATGAGATTTCTCTATCTCTTGCTGTTAGATTCACTATTCTTTTTCTCAAGACTCTTCCCCATTTATTCTACTGCCAATCTTGCTCTGCCAAGTCTCAGTATTAATCCTGCCATCTACTGCCACAGTTGGGGGTGGGGAGTGGGGGAAACAACAAATCTTGCTGACTGGGTCCACCATAAATTTGTGTTATAAAATCTCAGTTGGGTCCTCACTTCAGCAAGGCAATCCTTTGGTATCTCCCTGATGAATAAACTTTCTCACTGTCCAAAGCAGCTTTTCTAAATCTTCTCATCCCTCCACAATCTCCTATTGTTCCCTTCTTTCCACTCTTTCAGATGAGAAGCTTGCTTCACATTTCACTGAAAAAATAGAGGTCATTCACTGAGAGCGCCCTTTTCTCCCCTCAGATCATTCAGGATCCATTCACTATGATATCTTTCATTACTGTCTCAGATGAAGAAGTAGAACATCTCTCTGGCAAGGTAAACCTTGTTTTCTCCAAGACTGTCTACTTTGTCATCTTTACTCACACTAATCTTCAATCTTTCCCTGCCTATAGCTGCTTTTTGACAGCCGACAAACACACTCATGTCTTCCCTACCCTTAAAAATTGTCACTGGATCATCTCATCTTCACTAGCTATCAGCTTGTATCTCTCCTCCCTTTCACAGCTAAGCTCCTCAAGAAAACTGTAATCAGTACCTCTATTTTCTTTCCTTTTAATATCTTAGTAACCCTTTGCAACCTAGCTTCTAATTTTTTAATTCAACTGAAACTACTCTCTCCAAATTTACCAATGATCTCTTGAAAACCTTTCCTTAATTCTCATTTTTCTTTATCTATCTGGAGCTTCTGATAATGTTGATCATTTTTTGTCTTTCCTTGATCCTTTCTTCTTACTAGGTCATTTTGTGACATACTCTGTCTTGCTTCTCCTTTCCTCTAGCTCCATCTCATGTCCTTTCCTGAATCTTGATTTAGCTGCATTTATTAATTGTGGGTGGCCCTAGGAGCCCACTTCTCCCCTGTCCCCCTACTGCTTTGCTTTGTGAACTTATCACCTCCCATACATTGAATTTTCATGTGTATTCAGGTGATTATTATATTTATCCAGCCCTGATGTCTCTCTTGAGTTCCAGTCTCACATTCCCTTTTGGATATTTTATGCACCTAGATGGTGCAGTGTATAGAGTGCCAGGTCTGGACTCAGAAAGATAAGTCTTCCTGAGTTCAAATCTGGCCTCAGCCACTTACTAGCTATGTGATCCTGAGTTAGTCACTTAACCCTATTTGCCTCTGTAAAATGAGCTGGAGAAGGAAATGACAAATCACTCCAGTAACTTTGCCACAAAAACCCTAAATGAGATCACAAAGAGTTGGACATGACTGAAAAATGACCAATTTCGACATTTTGAAGTAGATGTCCTTAGACACCTTAAACATAGCATATGCAAAACCAAACTCTTATTCCCCCCTTCCCCTATACTACCCTTCCTTCCTAAGTTCTCTCTTACTGTCCAGGTTATCACCATCCTCTCAATCACCCAGGCTCTCAACCCAAGTTTTATTCTCCATGTCTCACTCTCTCACACCCCCATATCCAATCTATTAATAATAGAAACAATAATAATAGCTAGCATATATATATGTACATATGTATATGTGTCTGTATATATAAATATGCATCAATATTTGTGTGCATGTGCTGTGAGATTTTCAAAATGCTTTACAAATATTATTAATAAATCATTGGATTGGTTTAATAAATTTAATTTATGAAAAATTCATTACTTGACTCCTCAGAAAAATGATTTCTAAAGCAAAAATTAAAATGTATAGGACAAAGCAAACCAATTATATTAAAACATACATAGTTATCACAATATTTATCAAAAGTCCACAGACCTCAGGTAAAGGACCACTGGTGTAGTGGAAAGAATCTTGGTGGCTTTTGTGGATGATCTGAAGGTGGCTGAAGCAGATTCTGTAGAGTACTTAGAGCCTGGTCACACGTTGCAGATGCTAAGTGGAAAGAATACAAAAACAAATACAAAAACAGCTGGAGCAGCAACAGTTACAACAGTAACAACTGCTCACCTTTGGAACTTGTGAAGTGCCTTCATCACATATAGTCAGTGTATTAGAATGTCTATTACACAGGAGAGGAAACTGAGGCTCACACACAGAGCAGATGAATTTTTTATGTCACATAATGGTTAAATGTCAAGGCATTGCAAAGAAAACCTAGTTGGAAGCACAGAAATGCAGGGTAGTTTTGAAAAAATTGTGTACTGTTTATTATGTTTTTTTTTTTTTTAATTTCACAGTGTGAAATGGAAATCCATGGTTTTATACTGAATCCTCCTTTTATGTTTTGCTGTGTACAGGGAAATTTTTGTTATTATTATTATTTAAGTTCAAAGTGAATAAACGCAAGTAAGTGTCCATGCACAGACAGTTAGGAGACATGAGTCCTACTCTTCAGTTGGCATTAACTGGCCATTGTGATTTGGAGAAAGTCACTTAACCTTTTTGGACTCTATTTCCTCTTATGAAAAAATGCACGATTTGGACAAACCAAGCCCTAAATTCCTGTCCAGCTCAGAGCTTAAAAGGCATTCTTAAAGACTTGTATAACTTTATCTAAGCCGATTGCCAAAGCAAATACAAATGCTTTGGAACGCAGCTGGTGACGCATTTTGGCTTGTTTGTTTTGTTTTTTGTTTCCCTTTTATGTATATTTTAGATCTTCACTAACTTGGTAGGTTTTTTATGACTCCCTTTTAAAGGGCTATGCCGTTAATTCTGTGGGAATAAACTGCATTGCTTTACTTTCTCTTATTTTTCTTTTTTTTTTTTTGTTGCCTGAGTGTAATTTTTCAGATTTTATCTTACTCAGTCTTCCTTCCTTTCTTTCTTTCTTTCTCTCTTTCTCCCTCCCTCCTTCCCTGTTTTTTCTTTTTCTTCCTCCTTCCCTTCTTTCTTCTTCTTCTTTTTTCCTTCTTTCTTTCCTCCTTTTCTCATTTCCTTCTTTCTTTCCTTTTTTCTTTCCTTTCTTTCTCCCTCCTTCCCTTCTTTCTTTCTCCTCCTTTCCTTCCTTCCTCCCTTCCTTCCTTCTTTTGTTTCCAGTAAGAAAACTCTCCTTTTACTTTCCATAAGGGAATATGTTGAATGAGAGTTTGCTTATTCACTTAAAAGATATTAATGATTTATGAGAGGCAACGGAGCAGAGTACAGCTAGCTGGCCTCAGAGTCAGTAAGAGAAGTGTAAGAGCAGCAAGGTGGTGTAGTAGATGCAGTGCTGGCCTTGAAACAGGAAAATGAAGATCGAATCTAGCCTTAGACACTAGCTTGGATGACTCTGGACAAATGGTTAAAACTCTATCTGCCTTAGTTTCCTCAGTTCTAAAATGGTAATAATAACAGCGCCTACCCTCCAGGGTGATTGTTAGGATCAAATGAGGTACTATTTGTCAAGTGCTTAGCACAGTGCTTGATACATAATAGGTACTTCCTGTTGTTCAGTTGTGTCTGCTTCTTTATAATTTCAATTAGGGTTTTCTCTGCAAAGGTACTGGAGTAGTTTGCCATCTCCTCCTTCAGCTCGTTTTACAGATGAGGAACTGAAGTAATGAGGGTTAATTAACTTGCTCAGGGTCATACAGCTAGTGTCTGAGGTTAGATTTGAACTCAGGAAGATATTTTCCTTACTTCAGGCCTGGAACTCTATCCACTACACCATCTAGCTGGCCCATATGTCTATGTATGTATGTGTATATATATGTTCTTATATGTGCGTATGCATATATACATAGATACACACACATATTGTCTTATGTATATGTGTGTGAGTGTGTTTGTGTAGGAATAAAGATGAGCTGTTCATACCAAAGTTTCATCCATTATCTAAACATCAACACTAGTCCCAGAGAGAAAAGGAAAATAAAAAGAAGTAAATGTGTTGGGGGGATAGCGGGTACAATCAATCATTCAAACAGAAAGGATTATTAATCACCTACTATGTGCCATATATAATGCTAAACATTGGTAATATGAAGGTGAAAAACAAACAGTCCCTGACCTCAAAAATCTTAGATTCAATAAAATGATTTCATTTAAATTCAGTGACAATTCATTAATCCCTCCCACTTACATGTACAAGGTGTAAAGGTGTAGAAGACAGAGTGTTAGATAAGTCTTGGACAAATCCATATGATTTTTCTACTAAGTCTGTGATAGTCACTGTATCAGTGAAGGGATTTACGATACAGTGACATAAAGACCTTTTATTACTTCTATGTACAAACATGGGGGAAACCAAGATAGACAAATGAAATAACCACTGACCTCAGGAAGCTTACCATCTACTAACTATGAGAAGATGGGCAGAAGTAAGCACACTGTAGAGTAAAATATAAGGTCATAGGAGAAGGTCTAAAGAAAATGCTATAAGAAGTATGAAAAGAGAAAGATTACAGAAGAAAAGTGCTTCAATTATTTATTTCTGTGGGGTGTGTGTGTGTGTGTGTGTGTGTGTGTGTGTGTGTGTGTGTGTGTGTGTGTGTTTCTTTTACAGGTAACCATTGCATAAAGTTAGGTGGATAGTTGTAGTTTCCAAGTTCTTGTCTTTTTTTTGCCATTTGAGTTATGGAAAACAGACTTAAAAACAAGGCAGTTTGATGATATGTTTTGTCTCAAAGAGCAAAGGAAGGTAGGACTGCTACTATTCTGAACTTCCAATATTTATATCAGTATTTTAAGTTAAGAGGACTCTGTACTTAGAACATTTTTTTTACCTGCCAAGATTTATTATTCATCAGATCCAGTTCTCTGTCTGCCCTTCTTATATCTCTCACCTAAGATAGTTATCATGGCACTCCACCCTCCTGGCAGCAAACTTTACCTCCCTTGTACTTTCTTTTCGGCAAGACATGTCTATATATATGAGAGCCAAAAAAGTACTTTCTTTTTTCATTACCTATCTCAGAAGCAAGTATAATCAGAAAGATCTATCAAAAGTTTTCCTTTATCTTCCTAGGAGGCCAGGCTTTTTTAAAAGTCTCATCATTTTAGCAAGCGTCTTAAGGTTTCAGAGATCTTTAACAAAAATTTCCGTTAACAAAGTTTGACTGATCCTGGGAAATGAAATGTAGTGAAAGATATGATCTAAAAATTTGCCTAATGAGAAATGATTTTCACATTAATTATCCTTCTTATTTTTTTGCTTTCATGTAATCTTTCCTGCTTAAGGCAGCTTCTCAATGAATCCCTGATGGGCATATATTAAAATCATATAATTCTACATTTTATTGAGGGGAGGGTTGGGGGAATCAGGCAAATAGTCTCAAGTAAATGCAATTATATGGGTTCAAATTGTGAGTGTTTATAATGTGGTTCTCTTTCATGTACATTTATACTTATTTTATAGTCTGAAAAGATGATACAAATTTTACTGAAGAGATGAGTGTATAATCCCCTTAAATGATGGGGAATCAAGTTTTGCAATTTGAATTCATTTCAGGAGGGAGAATTTTACCTGAGCTTCTTAGATAAAGATCGACTAGATTGAAATTCCCCTTCCTGACCACCACTCCCTTTTCTTTCAGACTCCTCCATATCAGCCTCTTCCACCCAGTATCTTTATCTTATCATCAAGTCCTCTTGGAATCCCAATTTAATTCTTAATGGATTGCCCATCATAGTAGCCTTTTACCTTCTCTTAGAAATTACTGTGTCTCTATTTTGTTTACTTATATTTATGCATATAATAGAAGCAAAGTCAGGTGACATGGTCTCAAGTTCCATCTGACCTTTATTGCCTTTGCCATGATCTCTGTTTCTTCATCTGCAGAACTGAGAGAGTTGCCCTAGAATTCAGCTGAGGGGAACCTGCCTTGAGGCTTCAGGTTTCCCACTCCTGGTAGCCTCACTTTCAGCTATCACATAATACTGTATTAGCAAGGACCCTGGCATACACATGAGGTCTTGCTGTATAGGTTCTTAGATCTGCTTTTCTAAAAGGAAAGCGACTTTTGAGGGATCAACAATCTACTTTAATAAAGCACATATGTCATTCACTTAGTTCAGGGGAAAAAGTCAGCACCCTGAACTTCAGAGAAAATATAGACAGAAATAAAGATCAACAGACATGGCTTCCAACTGTCTGATTATAAGCATCACAGATCAACAGGCAGATCCAACTTCTGATCACACATGTGTAATTACCAGAGAGAGATTCACCAACATCTGGGTTTTCAAAGTTGGGGGGTGTCCTTAGCAGCTGCCCACAGTTTCCTCTGGCCAAACAAAACTTCTAATGAGTAAACCCCAAAGTAAAACTTCACTTCAGAGTATTTATACACTTTTCAGAGCTAGAGGACATCACAACCCAGGCAAACTGGTGCCTCCTGAGAAATTAAAAGAAGGTGTGGGACTCCCCAGTCAAGTTTCCCTTAATGAGCAGGCCCATCAATTGGTGGGGAAGACCTTTAACTCTCATTAGCATTACAAATACTAAGACCATAAATTATTTCCTCTCAATAGAATTGTAAGGTTTTTAGAGGCAGAAATTGGTTAATTTTGCCTCTGAATCCCTGATGCTTTACTGTGCACCTGACGCTTAACTTAGTAAATTACTTATTGAATTGAATTTCTAGAATTTAGTTCACTATTATTCTCCAGTAATCTTTCTTTTTCTATCCGATAAAGTTAAATCTCACTTTTAACTAGAAAACTTTTTTTTCTTCCTGCCATAACATAATTGTTTAAGGAGCTTACACCTAAAATCATAGTTAATTCACCTTTTGGTAGCTATGACAGTGTTCAAAACCTTCCACTTTTTATGTCATTTTTAGAGAGGAGAGTGACAAAATAATAAATTAAACAACCTTAGCTAATAGCAAAGTAATGTGTGGGTACACCCAAATGACATCCTGAATCAAGAGTTCGGACGTCACTTTGAGTGGAACATATGATATGCTAGTTGGAAAATGGAAATTATATTTTTATATCAAATTTGAGGGGAGGAAACCTTCCTGCCAAACCCTATTCCCTTTGCAATTTTCTCTTTTCTTTTTGTTTCTTCATTTCAATTATCTCCAGTATTCTGACTACTGTGTGTTTTCGCTGTCCTTTGTTCTGATTTGTTAAGGAAGCAAGGGTCAGTCTCAAATTGCCCCTGAACCCAGCTGCACAGGCCATTCCTTGTAATGAAGAGATGATTACCCCACAAGGAGAAAGGAAAAAGGAAAAAGTACATTCCCTGTACCACACCAAAATGGATTTGTTTGGGGGAGGAGAAAAACAAAGGCAAAAAGACAATTCTTAAGCCAGTCTTTTGTAATATGGATAAGTAGTATCTCTGGGGGTTTACATGTTTGGTTAGTGTTTTGTTTTTCTTAATCATGTACATTGTTATATTGTAAGATGAGTGAACTGTCCAGAACTTAGTTGGAAACCCATTATCTTTATTTTATTTGTAGCACTTCCAGACATAAGAATAGTTTCTTAATATGGATCTCATCCTCTATCTCAGTATTTCTCTGAAAAAAATCAAAAGCCTATCAACTTCACTATTAATTTCTTGATCTTATTTAATGTCAGTTAATAAAAATAATCACAATAGCTGGCATCTACTTCATGCTTTCAGCTACAACAATTATCTCATTTTGTTTTTACAATATTCCTATGGGGCAGAGACTTAGTATCTCCATTTTTACCAATGAGGAAACTGAAATTGAAGGAACTTAGTTGACTTGTGCTGGGAGGTACCTGAGTTAGTAATTGAAGATGGTTTTTCCTGACTCTGAGGCTACTTGTTTTTCCACTATGTCATGCTATGCACATAAATGCTATTTAATATAGAATTTAATATAAACATTTTTATCTTGAGATATCTTACCCAGGAGTATTACTCATATAGTCACTTCACACCCCTATGATTATAACTCACGGTTGATTTAGCAGTCACTTACATGATCTACACTTTGCATCATCTGATATAATTGTCTACTTGAGGAATTCCATGTTGCTAAGATTGCCCCCTCTACTCTGTTAGAGTTTCCAGTATAGCAAATCAAAATCTTACTGTCTTTAACTTCTACCCATTGTTTATGGCTCTGTCTTCTATTTCCAAGAAGAGCAACTCAATTTTCTTATCACAGCTATTCAAATATTTGAATGCAACATTAACTATGCCTGCCCCCCACATCTCTTCATCTCCTTTTTCAGGCTCAACATTCACAGTCCCTTATTATATCTGTTGCTAAATCCTATCGTCTCCACCTTCATATTTATTTTATGTTATGGTCAGGTCCCCACATCATTCTGATCACTCTCTTCTGGACATCAGTATCCTTCCTCAAATATGGTACCTAGGTTTGAGCACAATCTATTTGCATCTGCATTCTGTGCATAATGATACAAAGGCAAATGACATTAAGCATGGGCACAAAATATTCTATGGAATAGAAATAATGGAAGTAATTTGTCCCAACTCCCTTTCTTGTAGTTATCGATATTGTTGTTTTAATAGTGTTTCCATGATTTTTTTTTTTCTAATCTTTGGAATTCCCATTTAAACGGTAAAAAATTATTATGCTGTGTGTATAGAACTCTGTACTAGGGACTGGAAAGATAGGAAGTTAAAAAAAGGCAATGCATTTGCATAGAATTACAATATCTCATGCCACATAAGGCATTGGATTTATTTTCAGTATTATGATTTGTCAGTTAGAATCATAATAATCACTATTTACAATATTTGTAAAATGCTTAGCACAGTACCTGACGTGAGTACATGCTTAGTAAATTCTATTCTATTATCTCCTTTCCCCCTTGCCTAGCATTTAGTTAAGCACTAAAGTATTATAATAAAATATTATCTTCTTTTATATTCACAATAATCCTAGAATTGTTATTATTCTCATTTGACGGATGAAGAACCTGAGGCAGGCACAGGTTATTTGACTTACTTAAGTTCATATAGTACCTGTCTGAGGCCATATTGGAACTGATTTTCCTGTATAACACTCTATCTACTGTTTCACCTAGCTGTCATGAATGGAATAGTGCTTAGAGTTAATGGATTTCTATTCAGAAAGACCTGGTTTCAAATCACTCCTTTGGCACTCAGGAGCAGTGAGATTCTGGTTGCATCTTTTATTCTCTTTGTGCTTTAGTAATTTCTTAGGGCTTCTCTACTATGCCATAAAGAGTTGTGATTGATTTAGATCTGAGGGTAATAGAAAAAGTCATCAAGTTGAAACCCCTTATTTTGCAGATGAGCAACTAGAGGTTTATTTAACAAGTGAACAAGTTAAATGGTTTACCCAGGTTCAACAGGGCATGTTAACAGGGAATGTTCCTAAAGGGAGAACTTCACAATGATGAAATTATGAATCCTTCGCAATGTGCTACCTGATATGATCTTTGTCTTCACCTTTCTCATGCTTAACTAATTCATCTTTATTTGTTTTCACTTTCCCTCTGCAACTTATGGGAAATAACACAAAAGTTCTGTTTTTCCTAGGAGCAATCTTGTCTTTGGTGCATTCCCAACTGAAACAATGTAAGTAAGGTGCGTAATACAGTACTGATGATCAATAGATATAACATCCTAGTCTGATGACTCATCATGATATGAGTCTGCATTTTCAAAAGCTTTATTATCACAGTAGAAGACAAGTTCTACATAGTTTTATCAAAACTCTAAAGCTGCTAAAGATTCTAATATATCCAGTGACACTTCATGTGTCTTATGTATGATAACCAACCCAACTAACTTCAGTAAGGCACATCTCTGGGTTGGCTGGTACTATCTCTGTCTCCTTATTATCACTTGACCCACACCACCAATCAGTTACCCAGTTCTGTTTTCTCCATTTTCACAATACCTTTTGGATCAATTCCCGTTTTTCTACTCACACAGCTACCATTCGAGTTCCAGTTCTCATCACGTCTCACCTGGACTATTATATCTTTGATTTTGTCTCCCTACCTCAAATCTCTCCTCTCTATAATGCATAATTCATGTGCCTACAAAGTGGTATCCCTAAATTATGGGGAGACATTATTACTCCCCTACTTAAGAAGCCCTGTTTACATTGAGGATCAAATATAAAGTCCACTCATTTTCAGTGTAAGTCCTTCCCAATCATGAAATACTCACATGATGCAATACAAAGTGATTTTAGCAGCACCAAGAAAACAATATGTAACACAACTTCAGCATTGCAAATATAATTTATTTTTTAAAAGAAGAATGTTGTAATATTACAAAGAAGCCTGGCCTCCAAGAAGCTTGATACCTCTAACCAGTTCCATTTCTTAGTTGCTTATTTGTGTATGTGTGTGTCAGAGAGAGAGAGAGAGAGTGAGATGGCGATGGACCATTTTTCTCAATGTTCCATCAGTGCAGAATATTATACATATATATATGTATATGTATATACATACACACACACATATATATACATATGCATAAATAGTGTGCTAGTACTCTTTTTCTTTTTTATTTAAAAATATAATATTGCAGAAGGAAGGGAGAGGGCTACAAGGGTAAATTTAGATGATGTAAAGACAAAAATTATCAATAAAATATCATTTGTTAAAAAGTACACCCTTCACAATCCAGATCCAAAATACTGCTCAGGCTTTCACAAACACTATGGTCAGTCCAAACTGACCTGCTTTTAGTACCTCATACATGATACTCCATCCCCTGTCTCCATGACTTTACTCTGTCTATACCCTATACTGAAATCCTTTCATTATTTTGACTTCTAGAAATCCCTACTTTCTGTCAAAGCTCAATGTGTTACCTGCTACATGAAGTCTTTCTTGATGCACCCTTCCACACACCTCAACTGCCAAATTACCTTACATTTATTTTGTAGACATGCACACACAAATGCACACACACGTACAATATTTAGACATCTCCACACCATACTGGCTACACTGTAGCCACTATCCTCATTCTCCACACCCCAATTGCAACCCTATACTCCTATTCTGGTTCTCCTAATTGTGATAAGTAGACTTTTTTTTTCCCTTTTCTTGCAGGAAACCAGGACTACCTGCTACTAATCCCACTTCACCCCACATCTTCATATGAGGACTCCTGTTTTATTTCTTCCACAATTATAACGTATGTGAGGACATGAACTATCTTGTTTGCTTGTATTTGCATCCCTAGCATCTACTACTGTGGTTGCCTGAATAAACACTCTAGATATCTATCTTATCTCCTTCAATACAATTTAAGCTCTCCCAAGAAAAAGATTGTTTCATCTTTGTCTTCCTATTCCCAGGGTGTACAGTGATGCCTGGCACACAGTGGTCATTTAATAAATGCTTGCTGATTATTCAAAGGATTGATATTGGCATGGAAATTAAAGAAGACCCTGTGAGAAAGTGTATAGTAATTTTAACTAGTGCTGGTGGAATGACTACCTATTCTAATGAAAATCATTGAAATGAGATAACAACGATGATAACCTATTTATATTTATTTATATAACTTTGTAGTTCACAGTGTAATTCTTGCAACAGCTCTGTGAGGTGGGCAGAGTGAATATTATTGCTTCTTTTTCATAAATG
This sequence comes from Notamacropus eugenii, assembly GCF_028372415.1. Classification (NCBI taxonomy): domain Eukaryota; kingdom Metazoa; phylum Chordata; class Mammalia; order Diprotodontia; family Macropodidae; genus Notamacropus; species Notamacropus eugenii. Next base: position 266,945,371 of record NC_092874.1, read on the forward strand.
AGGAAAGTAAGGTGCAAAAAGTTTAAATGCTTTGTCCATAGTCACAACTTGAGGACATGCCAGAGCACAGATTTGAAACCATGTCTCCAATGATAGTCCAGTGCTCTGTCCATTGTACCAAACTCCTTCCTTGTACTTTCTGTTCTAAGTATGACTTCTATTTGGAATAGGTCATATTCAAGACAACAAAGGGAACTACCCAAAATCAACAAAGCATTCTTTCCTGTTCCCCAAATGTGAAATCATGAAGTTGTAAAGGGCCTCAAGCATCATTGATCAACAAACATTTATTAAATGCCTGTTGTGTGCCTCTCTCTGCTTTACACCCTGTGATCTAAAAATTCTTACAGAAGAAGAATGGTGGTTGGAATGAAATGAAGATGCAAATAATCCGGGGAATTGGCAATATAATTAGAAACTCTGTTCTATCTGGATTACTGTAGACATCCCTAAATACCTCCTAATCAGTGTTTAAATAAAGTCAAGGGTTAAGTACTGGAAACAGTTGCCCCCTTGCTTCCTTAATGATCCTTTTATAATACTGGATTTTTATCCCACCAAGCAAGCACCTTTCATTCTTCTCTGTTACAAAGACTTAGGCTTTTGCTTTCTCTAAAGCAACTGTAAAATCCATATGCTTAGTATATCTTCACCTGAATGTTACTTCCATATTTTTCACATACCTGATCTGAAAGCAATTTCTGGATTAAATGACTGAATGTCAGGTCCTTTTTGTTTTTAAACTGAATTTACTTTATTACAGAGACAAACATTTCTACAGGATGTTCTTACTTATGATGGATCCTTTCAAAGATGCAGGAGAGGATTAAAATAAATGGTGTGGTAGGTAGAATGCTGAACTAGGAATCAGGGAGATGCAAGCTTGAATTCGACCCCAGCACTTATTAGTAGTATGACTGGGAACACATCACTTAACCTCTCTCTACCTCAGTTTCCTCATCCGTAAAATGGGGATAGTCATAGCATCTATCTCCTAGGTTGTTATGAGGATCAAATGAAAAGACACATGTAAAGTGCTTTGCAAACCTTAAAGTGATATACAGCCCCCCCACTTGCTATATTTGATTTTTTCTTTCACACCAAATGACATGTGCCTCTTTTCTAAAGAGACTACAACTCAATTCCAAGATGTAGTGATTATAGAATATTCTGGCAAGGGAATCTGCTGTTTTTGGCTTTTAACAGTCTATCTTGTTAATAATCCTAAAACAGTAGGTGTTTGTTGGTACTTGCCAATTCCCCAAGGATTTTTTTTAACCTGCTTTTCTTTTTCTTTATTTCTGAGAACCTAGGGTGTAATTATTCTTTTGGATACAAATCTTAGCCTTCAAAGAGAAATCTTAAGAAAGCTCTTGATCAGATTGCTGTCTTAAATCAAGTAAGAAAATTATCTAGTTATAAAGACTTGTAATAATATTCAAATGTTATTTAAGTTCAATTTTTTGTAACAAAGGAAAAACAAAAGCTTAGGTCTTCAACATAGAAAAGACTGAGCATTTTATAATGCTATTAAAGTCGGTGTGCTAACAGAGATAGTGCAGATCTCTGTCATTTTTTAGTTGATTGAGATAATCAAAGGTGAACTCCCTTAGTGGGCCTGAAGAGGGGGGTCCAATTGAAGAGAAGTTCCAATTACATCCAACATTTAAAGAATATTAGGATGATTATCTAGAGTATTGAGACACCATCAGTTATGATTGTTGATCACTTCTCAAAGGAATGAAATGGTCATATGATAGTAACATATTCCTTTGGATATCCAAGCAACTCAACTTAGACCTGTAGAAAGAAGTAGGGAAAGAGACTTTAATTTTTCACCAACTAACCATACAACATAAAATGCCTAACATAAACCCCAGTGACCATTCAGGATAGTGAGTAAACTCATTTAAGTGTATGTGTTTGCTAAACTCAAGATTCTGAATCATCAAGCCACTGAAAATTAGATGCTTATACTAGAAATGTTCTTTATCCTCATTCCAATGTCTTCAAGCACATTTATCAACCTGTTAGAACAGGGGTCCTTCAAAATCTTGTCATTTGATGACATCAGGACCTAGATGAGGGCATGTTACATTTTAAATGCTATCTGCTTTCTGTTTATCTAGCTTCTCTGATTATAATCTGCAATATGATGTCTAAATCTCTGACTTTTCCCTCCTCCCACATCAAATTTATGATGACTAATAGTTACCCCATTGTAACTTGAAATTACTCATGCAAAGAAATGTCATTTAAATTTTACCCACACAGCTATTTACTCTTGTAAATGGGGGTGGGGGTATGAAGGGTCCAAAGCAGAACAAAACACATGTCCCAAAAATATTCTGGGTGACCCAATAAGAGAAAAGTGAAGAGTAGTGGAGAGCCCCAAAGAGCATATAAAGTTGGAATTCTCCAAATTGTAAACTCTGGCTTCTATTTTTCCTCAGACAAAGCACTCACTAAGTATAAAATGGAAAGAAGGATATTGCCATCAGAAGTACCAAATTCAACTCTGGAGTTATTTTCTTCAACAAGATACCTAACCACCAATAGTCATATTAGGTTTTAAGAATCTGGTATTTAAAAAAAATTTCAACATTTTTCATATTATAAACATGATTTTAGGATAAAAAGTTAGCTTTAAAATGTTAATTTTCATCCTGATTCTCATGACTCTATCAGAATATGATGGCAACAATTGCTTTTGAATTCATGGATTATTTGTAGTATCCCCCTAGTTCCAAAGCCCATAGGTGTAGGAATCTTTCCTCACTGGTACAGACCAATGACTTGGGCCTGAATGAGGGGCAGGGTAGAGTTGGTGAGAGGGGAGAGAAGAGAACTCCCTCCAAGTTCTTTGGATATCTTGAACATCTTTGAGATCTTTGGATGCTTCTGGTTTCCAGTTTCAAGAGAAAAGATGAACAATGCCAACCCTCCTTTGCATTGTTAAAGAGAGAATATGACTCTGGGTAGGAGCCAACATTTGAGGAGGTAGTAATTTCCATCCTATCCCTATTCCCAACATGCCACATTAGATATATTTCTTTGTCCCACTCTATACTACCCCCTTATACAAGGCAGTATGTTGATTACAACCAGTGAGGAGGGAGTCCCATATCAATGGCCTTTAGGACTCTGATTACAATAATATAAGGATGAAGGAGGTGAGATCAAAAGGAAGTGAAAGTAAATAAATTTTAGTTACTCCCTCAAAAAACATTTATTATGCATCTCCTACATGCCTGGCACTATGCTAAGCACATTGGATGGAAAGACACAATCCTTGCCCTCAAGGAACTCATGTTCCTATGATGCAGACAACATTTAAACAACCGTGTACATATTTTTAAAATAAAGAGGTAGCAAGTTGAAAGATTTAAAAACATAACATACCTCTTTTTATTTACTTACTCAGATGCTATGTAATTATAATGTCCAACCTTGTCATGGAAGGAGAAAAGAGAAAAAAGGTACCTTCATGCTTGTTGCAGAAGAGACAGACTCTGGTTGTGGAATGTTGTATACAATACCTCCAGACTCATTTGACAGGTTGCCTAGTTTTTGGTGAATGACACTTCTCCATTATCCTTTTTTTCGTTCATCCTTTATTTAAACAGGATGGCTTATTGTCTGGAATGAGGGAGAAGTATCAAGACATGAAAGTAATAAAAAAATGATATTAAATTTAAAACGAAGCAAAACATTTCCCAATATCATAAATTTTAGGACTGGAAAGGGCATGATAGGACATCTCATCCACTCTCTCATTTTAATGAAGAAAATAATTAAGGTCTTCAAATTTTGAGTAATAGATTGCATTCATATAAGTTTACAAAGCACTTTTTACAAATTATTTTATCTTCATAACAATACTGAGAGATAGCTACTATTATTATCCTTTTTTATAGATGAAAAAAATGAAACTGACAGGGGTTAAGTGACTTACCCAGGGTCACACAGCTAATAAGTGTACAATGAAGCATTTAAACCAATGTTTCCAGGTACAGTGTTAAATCCAATATTGATACCTTAATATATGACAAGGAGTAGCAGTTAGGATTTGAAAATAGGTAAAATATTTTCCAAAATACACTTGTATCTTCTTTTGTCTCATTTGGAGATGTTGTAACCCACAACTAGCTGAATAAAGAAAAAAGGAAAAAGTGGTGGGCAGCTTCACCACCACCACTCCCTAGAACATGTGTACTCCATCCCCATTTCTTCCCAGTATGATTTTTTTTTTGATGAAATGGGCCATCTCTTGAGCAACTACTTAAAGAAGCCTATTCATTGAATGAGTATATCTACAAGTGAGAATGCTATAAAACCCTAGCCTAAAAGGACCAGGGTCTCACATTACATCCTGGGCCATCTTCAGCTGTCCTGATGAATATCAGGCCATTGGATCCAGATGACACAAGGGAAAAAGTGAGGTTAGTGACCTTACACAGCCCTACCTCACTCAAATCAAAGTCAACTGTAAGTCATGTCATCATCTTGATGTCATAGTCCTCTTTGAGAATGGAGGACAAACACACAATCAAAACAAACCTAAAGTGAACAGGGATTGTAAAATAGGATGTTGACATCAAGAAAGAATCTACATTATCAAAGATTGATCAGAAATGGAAACAAAAAAAAAAGAGAGAGAGAGAATTATCCAGGAAAAGAAATATAATGGTTGATTATTTCAGGAGGTAAAGTTATGGTAAAGAATTGAGAACTGGCATTACATAGAGTGCTGTGATGACCTTAGAGGCTAGAGGTTCTAAGTTCAGGGACATAGGCTGTTATGTCCAGCGATCACATTCCCCAAGGTTATCAGTTGCAGAAGAGACACCATTTATCTTTAGTTTATAAGATTTCCTATGCAAATAAAATTTTAGTTAAGTGCCTACTATGCACTAGGATGTGTACTTAGTGTTGAGAGATGCAAAGAAAGGTAAAAAAGCCTCTGGTCCAAATGAAATAGTGATTAGGATTAGAATTTTATTTATAGTTTTAGCATTTTCTTACTAGTATTAACTAGTGTCTAAACTCCTTAGGGAGAATGACTGTTCTATTCTTATGTTTATACACTAGTACATAAATAAATAAATATATTAAATTAAATAATTACTAAATAGTAATTGTTTCTCTTTTACCCAGGAACCCTGAGAGTTTTCCCCTCCCAGTCTGATTTATTTTTATTAAAGGAGCCATCCCTTGAATAACTACTTAAGAAGCCTACTCATTGAATGAGCATCTCTCACCCATGAGAATGTGATAAGACCTTAGCCTGAAAGGGTCAATGTCTCACACTGCATACTTGGTCATCTCTAGCTGCCTTGATGAGTATCAGGTCACTGGACCCAGATGGCTCAGGAGGAGAAAGTGAGGCTGATGACTTTGCACAGCCCTCCCTCACTCAAATCAAAGTCAAGTGCAAGTCATGTCATCATCTTGATGTCATGGTCCTCTTCAAGAATTAAGAACAAACACAACAACAACAACAACAACTGTATATATATATATAATATATATTATTTATATATCGTACCTGACACATAGCTTTATAGGCATTTAACAAACACTAGTTGAGTGAAAATGAGTGATGGGAGGTGGCATGATGGATAAAGGATCCGAGTTCAGATCCCACTTATATTTGTGACCTGCATGATCTTAGCGAAGTTACTTTTCTGGACCTCAGTTTCCTCATCTGTAAAGTAAAGGGGTTGGACAAGATGACTTTGTAAATCCCTTTCAGCTTTAAGTCTAAGCTCCTATGTTTGAAATTTAATGACCACTTTTATAAGGGATAATAGAAAAGTGATAAGGTGAACAAACAGGAAGCCATGAAGACCATCTGATGAGAGAAAACTGGCTTAAAAGCATACCTTCAGTTTTCATTTGGAGGCAGTCTGAACTAGACCTCCTGGATATTGTCTGTCACTCAGGTACTTCTCAATTTCCCCTAATCCTTCACAAACTGGCTGAGTAGTAACATGTCTCTGAAATCTACCCTAAGCCATACACTGTTGATATTGTCAACAAATCCCTATTCAGAGCTTTTTGAGTGCTTCTATAAGAGAATTGGGTGTCTGTTTGTGCAATCTGGTTGCCATGGTTTGGATCTATTTCCTGAGATTCATCTTCTGACAAAGGAGATATCAACCTCAGTAAACATCTGTCTCAATACTGATAAGACCAAGAAACCAGGCAACTGTGTGCACTCAGAGTTGCCAGTGACTCTAACAGAGATTCCCAGATCTCTCTGATTTAATGATTTAAAAAGTATTACTCTAAAGAAAATAATCAGAAAAAGAAATTTGCAAAGTGTACCCTACAAGTCTAGGTACCTGGAAAAATAAGAAAACCTACTGCATCAAAAAATGCCAAAAGAGGATGGATATGTTCACAAGAATGAAGAGAATTTGCAAAAATAAAAAAAGGAAGGAATAGAGGAAAGAGAAGGGGGAAGGGAGGTTAAAGAGGAATGAAAGGGAAGGAACAGAGGGAAACAAAACAGAGGAGATGAGCTGACAAAGGGAGAACAATGCAGTAGAAAGAAAAGAGGAAAGACGTTTACAGGGTAACATGAAACAGGGTATCAAATTTTCACTATGTGATCACATCCTATTAATGAAAGAATAAAATTATATTGCCATGACAAGTACTATAATTATCCTTTGATTAAATCAATCCCACACTTTTCTTGAGTGCAGAATTAATGACATCATTGAACTCACTGAGAATCAGATAGTTGAGGGACTTGTGTAAATGCTTCCTCCAGAATAAAAACTCATCATAAGCAACTCTTTAAAAAGTTATCATTGTTTTAAAAGTTTACGTTCAAAGTTTAAAATGTCACCCAATGAGACAAAGATCTAGGCTTTGGAATCAAATATTACAGATCACAGCTAAATGAACTCTTTCTTTCTTGAAAGTGTAATAGTCTCTCTCTCTCTCTCTCTCTCTCTCTCTCTCTCTCTCTCTCTCTCTCATTCTCTCTCTCTCTCTCTCATTCTCTCTCCTCTCCCTCTCCATATGAATACACACATATATGTCCATTTTATATAAATAACTAATATATAATTAATATGCATACATATATCCATATATCTATATATCATATGCCCATGTATGGAAAATGTACTCAGTTTCAAAAATTGTTTTATGTTTTTGATGATATCTGATTTACAAGAATCACTTGGATTTTTTTAAAGTAAATTACAAGGACCATCCCAAACACACTTTGTTTTCTAAACATGCTAGAATAACAGTAGTCAGAATTGCAACATTTAACAAGAAGTTCAGTTAATCAAAAGCAAATGAATCAATGAAAGCAAATTGTTCTGAAAAAAATGAACAATATGAAATAAGATACATTATTACAGAAACATCAGACAAATATTCATCTCAAAAAACTTGGCCTCTTTAGGAAAATTATAAGATCTTAATTTTAGAGCTTGAAAGGACATTAAAGGCTAATCATCTCATTTTACAGATAAGGAAACTGGGGCAGACAGGTTAAGTGACTTGGCCAGGATCAGACAGCTAGTCAGGTTTTAAGTTGCACTTGAACTCAAATCTTCATAACTCCAATTCTAATGGTCTACTCATTGCACTATCTACTCCATTACAATAGGACTCAACTTACTCAAGCATTAATTTCCTACCTGCCTTACAGAATTGTAATGAACAAATTACTTATTTTACAAATTACAAATCTTAAAGGGAGATCTGAACGTGAGTTATTGTTATCAGTGTTATGCCTTACTTTCATATCGGCACTTGGGTTAGAAGTGACCGCAACGGCCATCAAGTTTAATTGTTTTGTCTGATAGATGAGGAATTTAAGACCAATGGGAAAAGAGGACAACTTGTCTAAAGTCACATAGAGAGTAAGTTTCAGAGGCAGAATGTAAACCAACATTTTCTGATTCTAGATTTATTAATCATGACTTATCTTCCTCTGTTTTTATAATCATACATCTGCTGGAGGACATCTTTAACTAACAGTCATTCAGTTGCATTTCAATTTTAATTGCATTTCAGTACAAGTCAAGTTGCATTTATTAAGCATCTTTTATAAACCAGGCACTGTGCTATATACTGGAGCCACAAATAATGGCAAAAACAGATCTTTTCTCTCAAGGAGTTCACAGTCTAATGATAGTTACAGTCTTTAACTATTTTATGTGCTTGTCAATGAAACAGTATCTTCCAGTCTGCACCCATCTCTCTACCTGAAGATGGAAAACACACAGACGTGTGTGTATGTATATGTACATATATGTATGTATATGGGCATATACATACACTCATTCGTCCATTTTTTTTAATATTTTGCCAATATGTGAGCAAATATCACTGGAGTGTGACTACTTTGAAATGTACATCCGGTTTCATCATATTTCAGGAACAAGTATCACTAGTTTAATTTTTCTGCCTTCATATTTTGTTGTTGTTCAGATGTTCCAGGCATTTCTGAATGTTTCTGACCCAATTTGGGGTTTTCTTGCAAAAGATCCTGAAGTGGTTTACTGTTCCCTTCTTTAGCTCATTTTACAGATGAGGAACTGAGATAGTCAGGGTTAAGTGACTTGCCCAATGTCGAGTGTTTGAGGCCAGATTTGAACTCAGGTCTTCTTGATTCCACAGTGTTCTACCTACAATGCCACTTCTAATACTTGTATACATTAGATAGATAGATAGGTAGATAGACAGATAGATAAACAGATACATACATATTTACATGCACACACATACATACACATACACATATATATGTATGTATACACACACACACACACATATATTTTTTTCTCTCTACTCCCCCAAACTCCACTCGAATGTAACCCCCTTGAGAGGAAATCTTGTTTTATTCTCAGCTTCATCTTTTCAGCACCTAAAAAGGAATCTTCTGCATAACAAGATGATTAATAAATTCTGGTTAAATATGACTTTTGAATATGATGAAAGTTACCCTTTGTCATATGAAAGAGACAATTCCCTCAGTAGATTTCATGACACTATTTTCCTAACAAATTGATGTGCTTACATCTTGGATTCTTTGGAGGGGAATTTTATCGCTCTTACTAAATGGTGGGCAACCTTCAAAATGAGGTAGATAGATAGATAGATAGATAGATAGATAGATAGATAGACAGACAGACAGATAGACAGACAGAGAGACAGACAGATAGATATAAATAGATACAAATATACAGATATATACACATGCTCATATATATGCATGTGTATATATGTATATGTGTATATAAACTCTCTCCCAGCTCCTAATTCTACCCACCACCCATAAGAGTCCATTAAAAAAAAAATTGATGTATAAATGAATGAATGAACACTACTTTTTCTTTAGACTTGCCCCAAAATGTTTTGAGGATGATGATGATGATGATGATCAAAAAGTATTTCTCTCAATAATTTCTCATATTGCATAATTACTTTTAGTAATAACAGTAGACTGGACACACATTGAGTGGGTGATTGTATACAAATTTCTTAGCTGGTCAGTGTTTTAGGCATCTCTGTGAAACTATAGAACTTGCCTGTTAACAATTGTATACAAATCTCTTAGCTGGTCAGTGTTTTAGGCATCTCTGTGAAACTATAGAACTTGCCTGTTAACAATGTAATATACCAAAAAAAAAAAAAAAAAAAGACTGGATCCTTGAAAAGAAAATCTTTCCTGTACTACAAAAACCCCCTTGTATCAGTTATACATTGCAATATATGGTTCATATACTCTAACGTTTCAAGGTATTTCTTCCATTGGTGCAATTATTAGAGCTCTGTCAAGAATATTAGACAGAGTTAAGAACATAATTGGATCAATTCTCCAGTTGTTTTTGGAGGCGCATTTGGTTTTGAGTGTAAGATTTTAAAAAATCACTATTATTCAACTATATAAAATAACCCAAACAATGGAATAGTTTGAAATATCCAGAAAGAATGATTGCCTGATAAGTTCTAATTTGAGCTCGAGCTCTGAAATGTATTCTGTGATGCTAAGCCAGTTCTTTAACTTCTTTGGCCCTCTGTTTCTTTGGTTTAAAAATTACATGAATAGACTGGATTGGGGCTTTCAATTTCAAACCCTATGTTTATTTTTAATTTTATAGCATTAATTTTTATGTTGTATTGTTTATTCATTCAGTAACGACTTCATGGACCAAACTGTCCATGGGGCTTTCTCAGCAAGGATCCTGAAATGGTTTACCATTTCCTTCTCCAGTTTTACAAAGGCAAGGGTTGTGACTTGGCATATGAGCCTGAGGTCAGATTTGAACTCTTGTCTTTCTGACTCCAGGTCCAGTGCTGTTATCAATTGTACCTCCTTACTATCCCTAATTTGTATGACTACTGTCTAAATAGTTGTGCTATAAAATCTTGTTAATCCAATTTTATGTGCTGTTGAATAAAAGGACCATGGTGTGCATAATATGACTGGTGTAGAAAGAAAATGGGCAAATCTCAGCAGTATGAATGTTTAACAAAATGTTTTCACAGATCCTCTTCAATTCTGAAACTTTGTAATCTCCATCTTTATCCATATTAATGGGAGAGTATGCATTCATTTTTTTTCTTTTTTTTAATTTTAAAAGATTCATGAAAATATAACAAAAACATAAAACTGACTTTGCCACAAAGTGACAAATGTCTAACAGCACAATAGAAATTGAGTCTGACTAGAATGCAGGTCTTTCTTTTCTTTTTTTTTATTTATTTAAGTTTTCAACATTCATTTCCACAAAATTTTGAGTTCCAAATTTTCTCCCCATCTCTCCTCTAGCCCCACCCCAAAATGTCAAGCATTCTAATTACCCTTATCACCAATCTGCCCTCCCTTCTAAAATCCCTCCTTTCCCTTATCCCCATCTTCTCTTTTGTCAAGGGCAAAGATAGGGCAAGATAAATTTCTATACCCCTTTACCTGTATTTCTCATTTCCTAGTTGTATGTAAGAACAATATTCAACAGTTGTTCCTAAAACTTTGAGTTCCAACTTCTCTTCCTCCCTCCCTCCCCTCCCATCTCCACTGAGAAGGCAAGCAATTCAATATAGGCCATATCTGTGTAGTTTTGCAAATGACTTCCATAATAGCCATGTTGTGTAAGACTATATTTCCCTCCATCCTATACTGCTCCCCATTTCTTCTATTCTCTCTTTTGACCCTATCCCTCCCGAAGAATGTTGACTTCTAATTGCTCCCTCCTCCCATTACCCTCCCTTCCATCATCCCCCCTAACCCTATTTATCCCCTTCTGTCCCACTTTCCTATATTGTAAGATAGGTTTTCATACCAAAATGAGTATGCATTTTATTCCTTCCTTTAGTCGAATGTGATGAGAGTAAGCTTCATGTTTTTTCTCTCACCTCTCCCTTTTTTCCTTCCACTGAAAAATCTTTTACTTGCCTCTTTTATGAGACATAATTTGCCCCATTCCATTTCTCCCTTTTTCCTCCTAATATATTTCTCTCATCCCTTAATTTCATCTTTTTAAGATATGATCCCATCCTATTCGACTCAACCTGTGCTCTCTGTCTCTCTGTCTCTTTCTGTGTGTGTGTGTGTGTGTGTATGTGTATGTGTATGTGTGTAATCCCACCAACTACCCAGATACTGAGAAAAGTTTCAAGAGTTACAAATATTGCCTTTCCATGTAGGAACGTAAGCAGTTCAACTTTAGTAAGCCTCTTATGACTTCTCTTTCCTGTTTATCTTTTCATGCTTCTCTTGATTCTTGTGTTTGAAAGTCAAATCTTCTTTTCAGCTCTGGTCTTTTCATCAAGAATGCTTGAAAGTCTTCTATTTCATTTAAAGATCATTTTTCCCCTGAAGTATTATACTCAGTTTTGCTGGGTAGGTGATTCTTGGTTTTAGTCCTAGTTCCTTTAACTTCCGGAATATCATATTTCATGTCCTTCTATCCCCTAATGTAGAAACTGCTAGATCTTGTGTTATCCTGATTGTATTTCCACAGTACTCAAATTGTTTCTTTCTAGATGCTTGTAATATTTTCTCCTTGACCTGGGAACTCTGGAATTTGGCCACAATGTTCCTAGAAGGAGGTGATCAGTGGATTTTTTCAATATTTATTTTGCCCCCTGGCTCTAGAATATCAGGAGAGTTTTCCTTGATAATTTCATGAAAGATGATGTTTAGGCTCTTTTTCTTTATCATGACTTTCAGGTAGTCCCATAATTTTTAAATTGTCTCTCCTGGATCTGTTTTCCAGGTCAGTTGTTTTTCCAATGAGATATTTCACATTGTCTTCCATTTTTTCATTCTTTTGGTTTTGTTTTGTGATTTCTTGGTTTCTCATAAAGCCATTAGCCTCCATCTGTTCCATTCTAATTTTGAAAGAACTATTTTCTTCAGTGAGCTTTTGAAGCTCCTTTTCCATTTGGCTAATTCTGCTTTTGAAAGCGTTCTTTTCCTCATTGGCCTTTTGAACCTCTTTTGCCAATTGAGTTAGCCTATTTTTAAAGGTATTATTTTCTTTAGCATTTTTTTAGGTCTCCTTTAGCAAGGTATTGACCCTCTTTTCTTGATTTTCTTGCATCTCTCTCATTTCTCTTCCCCATTTTTCCTCCACCTCTCTTACTTGATTTTCAAAATCCTTTTTGAGCTCTTCCATGGCCTAAGACCATTGAATATTTATTTTGATTGTTTGGGATACAGAAGCCTTGACTTTTATGTCTTTCCATGATGGTAAGAACTGTTCTTCCTCATCCAAAAGGATGGGAGAAGATATCTGTTCACTAAGAAAGTAACCTTCTACGATCTTATTTTTTTCCCTTTTTTGGGCATTTTCCCAACCAGTTACTTGACTTTTGGATCCTTTGTCAAGAGTAGGGTATATTCTGGGGATCTGTAAGATCTCAGTTCCTCCAAGGTGGTACAATCAAGTGTGTACACTGGTCTGGGAGCAGGGAGAGATTTTTGTGCTCAGAATCTTAGCAGAGTTTCCTCTTCACAACCACCTCCCCTCCAGTTCTGCCAAGCCAGCACTGGGTGCTGAGATTCAGATAAGCTGCATGGGCAGGGCCTCCATTCAGTGTGAGATAAAGATCAGGTCCCTCAGGGCCTCTACACAGGGCTGGGGTAAGAATCATCTCCTCAGTGCCCCCAGGGTTTTATGATCCAGGCTGCTGTAGAGGCAGCTGTGGGAACTGCTGGCTCCTGCCCGAATGTGGTGTCTGCGCCTGCTGCCTGACACTGGAGCTATGGGAAGACTCTTCTCCCTTCCAGGCCAACTGAAAAAACCCTGTCACTGACCTTTGGCACCTGTGGGTTGAGGGATCTGCAAACCGCTGCTACTGCATCTGGGGATTCTGCCCCCAAGGCCTGCTTGAGTCTTCCTCCCAGAGCCAAGCTGAGCTGCATGGCCAAGACTGGCCTGGGCTCCGCTCCATGTCCAATATGACAGACATTTCCCATTGGCCTTTCAGGTCACCCTGGTCTGAAAATCTCCTCCATTCCATTGTTCTGGGCTTCTGCTGCTCTAGAATTTGTTGAGAGTCTTTCTTTACAGGTATTTTATGGACTGTGGGGGGAGAGCTAGCATATATGTGTCTTCTTACTCTGCCATCTTGGCCCCACCCCCCATTCACTTTTTTCTTAAATAAAAATCTAAATACAGTTGTTTTGGCAGTATTCCATTTGTCTGGTAATTTACCTAGGAGGTTACAAATTAAAATAAGGAATTTGTGTAAGTATAATGCATATTATAGATGTGGTGGGAAATGAGAAAAGTAGTTTAATTTTTTTTCCTTTCTCCTCAGAGAAAGTTTGTATTTAATGTTTGAATGTTTGAATTTAATATATTGAAATGTTTGTATTTAATTCAACTCAGCAGGAGAGTGCCTTCACAGTTTTCATTCATATTTACTTTCAGTAAATTTATTCCTTTGGCCATAACCTCAATGAGAAAACATTTTAAGTGAGAATCACTAGGATTTCTATTAGACATTTACAAGCAATTGGGTTTATATTTCTTGACTTTGCTTATCCAGGTAGTGAGTAGGGGGTATGGATTTTACGTGGCAAAGAAACAGTAATTATTTTTTAACTCATTCTCCAGAGATACTGATCAATTTTTATAATCGTCTATAAATGCCAAGGGGACATCTGAGTATTCCATTTGCAATATGAGTAAATAGCAAGTAGAATAAGTGAACTTTTGCTGTTTGTATTGATGTTGTCTAAGCCAACAGGAAGAACACTTGATAAGCTGAAATAGGACAGTGGAGCTTAAAGAAGTTATGGAGTGGGCATGGAAAATTATCCCTGAAAGATGAAAGTATCCATCCCTTCTTCATTCATTCATTCACCCAACAAATATTTGCCAACAAACATTGTACATAGTAAGGATTTAATAAACACTTGTTGATTTGACATTTATTGAAAGCCTACCTATTTAAATTCAAGGCAATGTGTGAAGGTATTTAATGAAAAAAGGATGTCAACTATCACGTTCTTGAGGACCTTAAAAATGAAACCTTTAATACTTCAAGGGATTCTACTCTTGTAGATTCAATCCTTTCCACTTAGTGGATGATTCCATGAATTACTATGGCAAAAAAAAAAATGTTACTTGGTTATTACTTGATTGGTTTGGATGAAGGCATCTAAACATAGATTTAGTGATCCACAGACTGTATATATCAGGCACTCACTTCCATCCTAAGTTCTTCTTTTATTATTCTTGTTTGGGAGGAGACCTTCCAGTGTGACCCGGGGCAAATTACTTAACCCTGCCTCAGTTTCCTCAGGTGTAAAATGATCTGGAAAATGAAATGACAAATCAATTCAGCATCTTTGCTTCTTTGCTGAGAAAACTCCAAATGGGGTC